>NC_091959.1:48600285-48940285 GCF_031021105.1 Erythrolamprus reginae
CCCGGAGAAGGCCCACTCTGTGGGACCTAATCGGTCGCTGGGATTCGTGTGGCAGAATTAATTAAAAAATACTTCGCGGTTTTTTCCCCTATACCACGTTTTTTTCCATCCGATGACGTCATATGTCATCGCCAAACTAATAATTTTTGCAAATAAATAACAAAAAAAATAATTATTGTTAATAAATAATTATGTTTATAAATATCAGGATCAGTATTCAATGGTGAGTACCAGTAATAACGATGAGTAAATGGTTGTTAAGGGAATGGGAAATGGTAATTCAGGGGTTTAAAGTGTTAAGGGAAGGCTTGTGATTCGGTCCATAGCCAAAAATGGTGTATTTACTTCCGCATCTCTACTTTGCGGAAATTCGACTTTCGCGGGTGGTCTCGGAACGCATCCCCGCGGAAATCGAGGGAACACTGTATTGTATAAATTCTATATATATGTTTTATTTTAAGCATGGTTTGTACTTATTGTACTGTTTTTTTATCCTATGTTGGAGAAAAATTAAATTTTGGGGAAAAAATAAATAAATACATCGACTCTTCTTTCTCAATTTCTCAACGGAAGCCGGAGAGGAAGAGGAGATCCCTTGATTAAAATCCGCAGGGATCTGCCTGTTAATGGTTGGGAGCACTAGATCTCTGCCCGTTGAGCCTTGACCTTGGATCAGAGGGTTCTCACAAGGTCTCGGTAGATTAAAGATAGCCAACTCATTTTATTTATTTATTTATTTGTCAAACAATTATAGGGTGATAATTTGTACAAATAAAACATTAGATAAGTTATGATAAAAAGTAACAAAAGAAGACAATAGGACAGGGACGGTAGGCACAGTGGTGCGCTTATGTGCTTACTGGCAGTTCAAAGTGACAACGGCGCTGCAAAAAGTGACTTGTGGCCGTTTTCCACACTTGGCAATTGATTTAGACTTATATACCGCTTCGTGGTGCTTTCACAGCCCTCTCTAAGCGGTTTACAAAGTAGGCCTCTTGCCCCCAACAATCTGGGTCCCCATTTGAGCCACCTCGGAAGGAGGGAAGGTTGAGTCAACCTGGAGCCGGTGGTGAGATTTGAACTGCTGAACAACAGCTAGCAGTTAGCAGTAGAGCCTGCAGTGCTGCACTCTAACCACTGCGCCACTCCAGCTGTCTTCCTTCCTCCCTTCCTCCCTCATTCCCTCCCTCTCCTTCTGTCTCTTTGTCTCTCCTTCCTTCTTTTCTTTCTTTCTTTCCTTCCTTTCTTCCCTCCCTCCCTCTCCTTCTGTCTCTTTGGCTTTCCTTTCTTTCTCTCTCTCTTTCTTTCCTTCCTTCCTTTCTTCCCTCCCTCTCCTTCTGTCTCTTTGTCTCTCTCCTTTCTTTCTTTCTTTCTTTCTTTCTTTCTCTCTTTCCCTCCTTCCTTCCTTCCCACTTCATACTGCTTTGACAGCCCTCTCTAAGCCTCTTGCCCCCAACAATCTGGGTCCTCATTTGACCCACCCGGGAAGGAAGGAAGGTTGAGTCGACCTTGAGCCGGTGGTGGGATTTGAACTGCTGAACTACAGCTAGCAGTTAGCTGAAGTAGAGCCTGCGGTGCTCTCTAACCACTGCGCCCCCGTGGCCTCCTACATCCAAAGTGTGAATCCTGCATGTATTTTGGGGGGGGGGGTGTTAATTTGAAATACGGGCCATGACTCCTCCCTTACCAAGTCTTAGGGCCTTTTCTCCTTCCTTCCCTTTCCTTCCTTCTCTTTCCTCCCTCCCTCCCTCCCTCTCCTTCTGTCTCTTTGGCTTTCCTTTCTTTCTTTCTCTCTTTCCTTCCTTCCTTTCTTCCCTCCCTCCCTCTCCTTCTGTCTCTTTGTCTCTCCTTCCTTCCTTTCTTTCTTTCTTTCTTTCCTTCCTTCTCTTTCCTCCCTCCCTCCCTCTCCTTCTCTGTCTCTTTGTCTCTCTCTCTTCTTTCTTTTTCTTTCTTTCTTTCTTTAGCAGAGATTAAAAATTTTTATTTACCTCTTTTTTCAGCTTCTGGCTGATCTGCCTGGACTCTTCGAAGGAGGCCAAGATCTCCGTCTTCTCTTTATGGAGGGCGTCTTTCTCTTTGGTCACTTGCTCCACGATCTGCAAAGCATCTTCTGCCGTTTTTGCAGTCTAGGAGATTTAAAACAAATCTTTTAAAAAATCTTCTTTTCTAAAAAATAAGAAATATAAAAACCAGGCGACAAGATGTCGAAGACGGTGGCAGGTTTACCATCGCGAGGACAACCTGGGGACCTGGGGAGCTCTCTCTCTCGCATAAACTGGGCCACTGTGATGGTGGCTGAGGATTATGGGAGCTGCAGTCCGAGCTCTCTGCAGGGGTCCAGGTTGCCTGCCTCTGACTGCCTACCTATAACAGCGGTTTTTTCCCAATTTTCGGAACTTTTAAGAAGCGTAGACTTCAACTCCCAGGATTCATAGCTGGCTGGAGAATCTTGGGAGTTGAAGTCCACACTTAAAAGTCCCTGCTGCTCTTTTGTCAATAGTGTTTCTCTCGAGTAAGCAGCGAGTTCAAGGCTCAAATCCAGACTGAGCGTGAAACCAAACCTTCCATCGTTTTCGCGCCAGTAGTACAATTAAATCTACCGTTCCATGCAGAAATTAAAGGACAAACCCATGCTAGCATTATCCGTGGCCCCCATTTCAATTATGTGCGTGAATTATTATTATTATTATCATTTTTTAAAATTACTCTTGATCATTTAGGAGAGCGCTTCACCACCAACAGATTTTTTTTTGTTTTAAAAAAGAATATTAAAAATTGGAAGAGCAACGACCACGCCTCTCAATTTTGAAACATTTCAATAAAGACTTCTAAAATTTAAAGATTGGGCTGGTTAAGACAGAAGAGCGGTTGGAATGATCCTTGAAGGTTTTAATTAAAATGGAAGGACGGACGATTCAGCCTCCTAATTTCTCCTCTGTTGGTGCGAAGCCCAAACCTGATTGTGAATAAAAAGGTACAAAATTTGCAACGTCCATTTTGCAAGATACAGTGGTCCCTCTACTTACGAACTTCATTCGTTCCGTGACCAGGTTCTTAAGTAGAGAAGTTTGTAAGAAGCAGCAATTTTCCCTATAGGAATCAATGTAAAAGCACATAATGCGTGCGATTGGGGAAACCACAGGGAGGGTGGAGGCCCTGTTCCCTCCCAGGAGATTCCTAGAGAGGCCCCACGGAGGCTTCTCCCTGCCTTTTCCGGCCCTGTTTCCTCCCAGGAGATTCCTAGAGAGGCCCCACGGAGGCTTCTCCCTGCTTTTTCCGGTCCTGTTTCCTCCCAGGAGATTCCTAGAGAGGCCCCACGGAGGCTTCTCCCCACCTTTCCCACCCTGTTTCCTCCCAGGAGATTCCTAGAGAGGCCCCACGGAGGCTTCTCTCCGCCTTTTCTGGCCCTGTTTCCTCCCAGGAAATTCCTAGAGAGGCCCCATGGAGGCTTCTCCCTGCCTTTTCCCACCCTGTTTCCTCCCAGGAGATTCCTAGAGAGGCCCCACGGAGGCTTCTCCCTGCCTTTTCCCACCCTGTTTCCTCCCAGGAGATTCCTAGACAGACCCCACGGAGGCTTCTCCCTGCTTTTTCCGGCCCTGTTTCCTCCCAGGAGATTCCCAGAGAGGCCCCACAGAGGCTTCTCCCTGCCTTTTTTCCAGTTACAGTTTCGGAGGCTCGGGTTTGTAAGTGGAAAATGGTTCTTGAGAAGAGGCAAAAAAATCTTGAACGCCCAGTTCTTATCTAGAAATGTTTGTAAGTAGAGGTGTTCTTAGGTAGATGTACCACTGTATTCTGCTTAAAATCGGCTATTTTGAGCCAACTGGACAAGGGATAGAGAGAGGGAGGAGGGGTAACCATCGGTTTACAAGATGCCAATTGAAAACAAGACCCCTTCCAATTCAATGGGGGATCAATGGTGCCCAATTGCATGTCCACAAGGCCTTTTTATTCACAATTGAAGAGCCGGTTGGACTACTCAGTGGAGCCCTACAAGCTTCCCTCGGTCACATCATTCCAGCTGTGGAAAAGAGATGCCCGTCACCCTATCCATCCACTTAATCTGCTATCCGTAAAGAGAATTAAGAAGGGTGATTTCCAAGGGTGTGCGATCGTGCAGAATTAAGTGCAGACACAGGAACCGATTAGTGTGATTGGTGTTAGTAACCTGGGGCCGGTTTAGCTTTCGATACCTCGAATCTTTGCATGACCGCCTGAGCCTGCAGACCTTCAATGTCTTCCAGTTTCAAGACCAGCTCGTCCCTTTCCTTCTGAAGGGCCTGGTTTTTGTTCTGGGCCACCAGGAGATTCCCGGACATCTCACTGTTGGCTTGGGCCAAGAGGGTGACCTCCTCGTGTAGCTTGTAGTAGTCCTTGGAGAAGGCCTCCTTCTCCTTCAAGATCTCTTCCTTGATGGCCAGGAGATGCTTCTGCTCCAGCACCAACATCTCGTTCTCTTGGAGCAGCTTCGACCGTTCCAGCTCGCTGGTTTGGTGGCTGGCACGGAGGTCTTCCAAGATTTTGGAGACGCTGCTGTGAAGTTCCTGCAACTCCGCTTTGGACTTGGTCAGAGCCGCAAAGTCCTTCTTCAGCTTCTCGATGTTGGAAGCCAGCTGGTCCGTCTCGGCCCTGAGGACCTCTTTCTCCTTCATGATTTCTTCCAATCTGGACTGGCTCTTCAGCTTCTCCCCTTTCAGCCGGTCACTTTCGACCGACAGCTCCTTGTTTTGGAGAGCCAGCTGTTCCTTCTCCGCCTCTAAGCGGCTGATGGCGTTGTGGAGCTGGGTGTTCTCGACCAGGAACGACTCCTTCTCCAGCGTACGTCCTTCCCGCTCTATCGTCAGGTTGTTGTAGATGGTCTTGACCTCTTTGGTCAACTTCTGGCACTCTTCTTGCAAGTGGGCCTTCTCTTTGGACAGGACCTCCTTCTCCAGCGAGCTGCTCTTGAACGAAGCCGCGAGGAGCTGCTTGGCGTGGAGCAAGGCGGAGTACTCGTTTTCCAACACGGTTTTGGCGCTCTGGGTCTCTTTCAGGATCTTGGAGAGCTCCGCTTTGTATCGGACGAGGTCCTGGTTCTCTACGATCTTCTGGTCCAGCTCTCGCTTCAGGGTTTCGGCACTGCCCTGCAGCTTGGCCTTGTCTTGGACCAACATCCTTTTGGCGGAAATGTCCAGCTCGTGCTTCTTCTTCAGTTCGCACACGGCTTTGGCGGCGGACTGCTTCTCGGCCAGGAGCTCAGCGCACTTGGCTTCCAAAGAGACCTTCTCCTTGGCCAGGCTCTCGTTCTGCTTCTTGAGCTTCAGCGCCTTCTGAGAGGCCACCTCTTTCTCCGCGCTCAACTGGCCCAGCTTCTCGTTCAAGGTCTTCTCCACCACGGCCGCTTCTTCGGACGTCTGGGCCAGCTTTTCCGAAAGGTTCTTGTTTTCGTTCCACAGCTCCTCCCGTTCGGCGGTCAGCCTCTTCTCGGAGCAAACCAAGGCCTCCTTCTCTTGCAAGAGCTGAATCAGCTCGGTGTCCGTCGACGCCCTGCTGGCTTTGATCTCCTCCAGGAGTTTCGAAAGGCTGGCGTGAGTGGCCTCCAGTTGGTTCTTGTCTTTGGTGACCCTCTTGAGCTCTTTGTCGGAGAACTCCAGCCGCGACTGGAGGTCTTCTCTTTTCAACTGAAGCTCCCGTTTCTCCTCAAGAGCCTGCTGGAAGGTTTTCCGTCTCTCCTCCTGGGATTTCAACAGGGCCTCCTTGTCAGACTGCAGATCCTGGCTGGTTTGCAGAAGCCCGTCCCGTTCCCTCTTCAGAGCCAGATGCTTGTTTTCCAGATCCAGATGTTTTCCCAAGAGCGAATCCCTCTCAGCGGCCAAGGTGGTCACCTCTTGAAGGAGCTCTTTTTGGTCCCGTGCCATGTCTTCGTAGGAGCTCTTCAACTTCTGGATGACGTCGTCCTTATCCTTGAGAAGAGCGGCGTTCTCCTCGGAGAGCTTCCTCTGGCAATCCTCCAGTTCTTCCCGTTGGCTGATGTGCTTCCGACATTCCTGGGCCAAGGCCTCGCTGCGGCCTTGAAGCTCCTCCACCTGACCCAGGAGAGCCGCCCTGGATGTGCGTAGAGCGTCGTTCTCCCGCGTGATCTTGAGGAGGTCTTCTTGGGCGGCCTCGATCTCCAGAAGCAGCCTTCCCTTCTCGGAGATCAGCTCGTCGTTCTTCTCCTTTTCCTGCTGAGTTTTGATCTCCGCGTCCTGCTTCTCCTTGACCGTCCTTTTGTTCTCCAGGTTAAGCTCCTCGTTCACCGTCCAGAGTTTCTCCTGATCTTGTTTCAACAGCCCAATCTTGGACTCCAAGTCTACCAGCTTGGATAACAAGGACCTTTTTCTAACTTTAACGCATTCCCTTCCTGCGCCAAGACTTCCTTCTTGGCTATCAGGGCCCTCATCTCCTCTGACATAAGTTCAACCTCTTTCCTGGCTGCTGCTAACATAGAGGTTAAGGACTACACCAACAAAGGACGGGGGAGAAAGGGGAGACAAAACACAAGAAGAATGAGGTCAAGCAGACGAGCGTGGATTAATAAATAGCACGACTATTCCAAAATAAGGCTAAGCGGGTTTATATAGTGACACACAGAAAGCCTGGCATAAAGACTATCCAAGTCACTGGACGTGTAGCAAGGAATGCCTACGTGTAATAGTAAGGCATTACACCAGGTGTCTACGGAGGTCCTCAGTAATCCAGTTCATGGTTGCCTCCAAGGTGCTTTATCAAGAGGCAGCTGGACTTCCTGGTTTTTCCTTTCGCTTCTCATCCGAGAAGCTTCTTCAACTGTTCTTTAGAACCGGAGGAAGCTTCTAGGATGAGAAGCAAAACCTCTTAAAAAAAAAAACCCTGGAAGTCCAGTTGGCTCTTGAAAAAGCACCTTTGGGACCGTTACATCATGTATTAATTTATTTTATTGATTGATTAGCCCTTGGGTCAGATCAGAGTGCCAGAAACAAATTATTAGTAAAATTTGATAAAAGCAATTTAAAATGGAACTGGATAAAATACAACTTAAAATGGAATAAAATTGGTATGAGCCATCGGACCTCAAAAATACACTTTCCCCCCAAAATATTCCCATAATTTTGGCCACTACTGTAACTGTTGTGGTGGACTTCTCATGTACTTCAGAGGTTCGAAGCAAAAACTCTCCAGGATCCAGCTTTTGCTTAACCAAGGAAGACTAAAGTTCATTCTTTGGATTTATAATTTTATTTTTTAGCTTTTGCCTCACTTGGCCAACAAATATAAATGATCAGAATCTCATCGCTGATCTGTGTGTCAATATATACCCCACGTATTCAGGTATAGGGATTGCCAAACACAAAGCTGAAAGCCCAGGGACAATAATAAATGGGAGATGAATGACAGGGATCATTTTCAAGAGAGGCAAAATAAAAAGACTATTAGAACCGAAAACGGTTCTCAGCCAGCAAAGAACATGACCAATTGCTGTAGGAAGTTAAGCAGCGAGGAACACCCGTTACGATAACCTTGTTTCTGGCACAGGTTATACATTTGAGCAGAATAAGGAGCATTTTAAGCATCCCAAGAAAGCCTATGAAATGTTAGCAAATGGAAGAATAGCAAATAGTTTATATGCTGTTTTTATTACTGTTGTTAGCCGCCCCGAGTCTACGGAGAGGGGCGGCATACAAATCCAATAGATAGATAGATAGATAGATAGATAGATAGATAGATAGATAGATAGATAGATAGATAGATAGATAGATAGATAGATAGATGAGATAGATAGATGAGATAGATAGATGAGATAGATAGATAGACAGATGATATATAGCTAAATGAGATAGATAGATAGATAGATAGATAGATAGATAGATGATAGATAGATAGATAGATTAGATAGATAGATGATAGATAGATAGATGAGATAGATAGATGATAGATAGATAGATAGATTAGATAGATAGATGATAGATAGATAGATGAGATAGATAGATGATAGACAGATAGATAGATGAGATAGATAGATGAGATAGATAGATAGATAGATAGATAGATAGATAGATGATAGATATAGATAGATAGATGATAGATAGATAGATAGATAGATAGATAGATAGATAGATAGATAGATAGATAGATAGATAGATAAAATTAGGAAGGACTTTAGAGGCGTAGAGTTGGGTTTTTCAACCTTGGCCATTTTTAAGACCCATGGAGTGCAACTCCCAGAATTCTAGGAGTTCAACTCCATGGTCTTAAAGGGGCCACGCTTGGAAAATCTTGGCCGAGAAGACAAGCTGGGATACCAATTGGATTCGCTGCTCCATCGCTAAACGCTTTTGAAAAGAGATTGGACAACCGTTTTGTCCGAATGTTATAGGACTTCCTGTTTGTCCAGAGGGAGTCAGAATACAACAACAGAGTTGGAAGGGACCTTCGAGATCTTCTAGTCCAACCCCCTGCTTAGGCAGGAAACCCTACACCACTTAAGACAAATGGTTATCCAACATCTTCTTAAAATCTTCCAGTGTTGGAGCATTCACAACTTCTGGAGGCAGGCTGTTCCACTGGTTAATTGTTCTCACTGCCAGGAAATTTCTCCTTAGTTCTAAGTTGGGTTGGACCTCCAGGGTCCCTTGCAACTCGGTTATTCTCTCTCTGAGCTTGGTGGCTTTCTTGCAAACGTTTCATAACTCTGTAATACTATCTGTGCTAGAAGGGAAAGAGGTTTGCGGATTGGAGAAGGGGGACTTCAGGCTCCTTGATGCTCTCTGAGCTTGGTGGTGGTTCTTGTGGACGTTGCCCAATTCGGCAACGCCATCAGTGCAAGGGTTCTGAAACATCTGCATGAAAACCGCCACGCTCAAAAAGCATCAACTTCTGCTCAACACGGGCTTTCCCAACCTGCCTTCCATTGAGGACCTGTAGACTGCACAAGTCAAAAAGAGGGCTGTGGAAATATTTGCTGACCCCTCGCATCCTGGACACAAATTGTTTCAACTCCTACCCTCAAAACGTCGCTAGAGAGCCCTGCACACCAAGACAACTAGGCACAAGGACAGTTTTTTCCTGAACGCCATCACTCTGCTTAACCAATAATTCCCTCAAAACCCTCAGACTTTTAACTAAATCTGCACTTCTATTCCTACTAGTTTTGCTCATCATTCCTATCATCCTTCTGCCGCACGAATCCCAGCGACCGGTTAGGTCCCACAGAGTGGGCCTTCTCCGGGTCCCATCAACAAAACAATGTCGTTTGGCGGGCCCCAAGGGAAGAGCCTTCTCTGTGGCGGCCCCGGCCCTCTGGAACCAACTCTCCCCGGGGATTACAATTGCCCCCATCCTCCTCGCCTTTTGTAAGCTCCTTAAAACCCACCTCTGCCGTTAGGCATGGGGGAACTGAGATATTCTTTCCCCCTAGGCCCTTACAATTTACGCATGTTATGTCTGTTTGTATGGATGTTTGGTTTTACAATAAGGGTTTTTTAGTTGTTTTAGTATTGGATTTACATGCTGTTTTTAATTACTTGTTAGCCGCCCCGAGTCTACGGAGAGGGGCGGCATACAAATCCAATAAATAAATAAATAAATAAATCCTTTTCCTCCCACTCAGGACTGTATGACTGTCACTTGTTGCTTGTATCCTAAGAGTTTTATTAATATTGATTGTTTCTTCGTTGCTTATTGGACCCCTATGACAATCATTAAGTGTTGGACCTCATGATTCTTGACAAATGTCTCTTTTTCTTTTATGTACACTGAGAGCATTTGCACCAGAGACAAATTCCTTGTGTGTCCAATCACGCTTGGCCAATAAAGAATTCTATTCTATTCTATTCTATTCTATTCTATTCTATTCTATTCTATTCCTCGTCGGGACAAAGACAGATCCACACCTTCGCGTGTTCCGCTTCCGTCTTCAACTCCTGGGCCTGCTTCTCCAACTCGCTGTTGGCCTTCTGGGTCTCCGCGAGCAGCTCCTCCTTCTCCTGGAGCTCCCGCTGGACTTCCTTGACCGCTTCTTCGTGCCGGGCGCCCATTTCCGACTGCATTTTCTCACTGGCGGCTTGGAGCTGTTTATGCTCCTCTTGGTGAGCGGCTATTTCTTCTCCTGCAAAAAAAAGAGAAAGAAACAGGCAGAGGGACATTGAAGGCAGGGGTTTCCACCCCCCTCCCTGGTTTTATAAGCCAGGGGTGTCAAAATCAAGGGCCGGGGATTAGATTTGGCCCTCGGGGTGCTTAGATCTGGCCGGCGGGATCAGCCTGGGGACAGCGAAGGACCAGCCCCACAGGGCATCAAGGTTGACTCGGCCTTCCCTCCTTCCGAGGTGGGTCAAATGAGGACCCAGATTGTTGGGGGCAAGAGGCCGATTCTGTAATCCACTTAAAGAGGGCTGTGAAGCACTGTGAAGCGGTATATAAGTCTAAGGGCTATTGCTATTTTTTCCTTCCTTCCTTCCTTCCTTCCTCCCTCCTCTCTCTTTGTCTCTCTCTCTTCTTCCTTTCCTTCCTTCCTTTCTTTCCTTCCTTCCTTCCATCCTTCCTTCCTTCCTTCCTGTGTAAAATTAGGACCCAGACTGTTGGGGGAAATTCACTGATTCTGTAAACTATTTAGAGAAGGCTGGAAAGAGTGCTATTGTTATTTTCCTTCCTTCCTTCCTTCCCTTCATTCCTTCCTTTCCTTCCTTCATTCCTTCCTTTCCTTCATCCCTCATTCCTTCCTTCCTTCCTCCCTCCTTCCCTTCTTCCTTTCCTTCATCCCTCCTTCCTTCCTTTCCCCCTTCCTTCCTTTCCTCCCTCCCTTTCCTTCCTTCCTTCGTTCCTTTCCTTTGTTTGTTCCTTCCCTCCCTCCTTCCTTCCCTCCCTCCCTTCTTCCCTCCCTCTCTCCATCCTTCCCCCCCTCCCCTGGTTCTTACCAGGCTGCCTAATTTGCTCTTCATCTTCTCCTCTTCCTCCTGATGTCGCGCCAGGGTCTCTCCCTGCCTCTTTTCCGCCTGACGGGCCGCCTGCTCCAAATTCTCCTGCAACTGAGCCGTAACTGTGTCGGCCTTGGTGAGTCGCACCTGAAGCTCTTCCACCTGCCTAAAATGGGACAGCAGCACAATGAGGGTCAGGGTGGCCACCCCAGTTGGGTGGGTTGGAGGATACGCAAGCTTCCATGTTTATGTTTATTAGATTTGTATGCCGCCCCTCTCCGCAGACTCGGGGCGGCTCACAACACAATAAAACAGTTCATGACAAATCTAATAATTTACTATTTAAAATATTTTAAAAATCCCCATTATTAAACAGACATACACACAAGCATACCATACATAAATTGTATAGGCCCGGGGGAGATACTGTATTTCAGTTCCCCCATGCCTGACGACAAAGGTGGGTTTTAAGCAGTTTACGAAAGGCAAGGAGGGTAGGGGCAGTTCTAATCTCTGGGGGGAGCTGGTTCCAGAGAGTCGGGGCCGCCACAGAGAAGGCTCTTCCCCTGGGTCCCGCCAGACGACATTGTTCAGTCAACGGGATCCGGAGAAGGCCGACTCTGTGGGACCTAATCGGTCGCTGGGATTCGTGCAGCAGAAGGCAGTCCCTGAGATAATCTGGTCCGATGCCATGAAGGGCTTTATAGGTCATAACCAACACTTTGAATTGTGATTGGAAACTGATCGGCAGCCAATGCAGACTGCGGAGTGTTGGTGTGACATGGGCATATTTAGGGAAGCCCATGATAGCTCTCGCAGCTGCATTCTGCACGATCTGAAGTTTCCAAACACTCTTCAAAGGTCGCCCCATGTAGATGATGGCGAAACCTCTTCCCATGGTCATTCTAGGGGCGAGATTTTGGCTTTCACTCTTGCATCTACGGCAGTGGCCAAAATTGTGGAAACCTTTTTCGGGAAAAGCGTATTTTCTAAAAGTAGCTATTAACACGACTTTTTTGGGGGGAGTAGGGGGGCGCAGAAGCCTAAAGAGGTTTCTTTAGAGGGGGAGTGGATTTACTTCTCTTTGAGTCGTAGGGCGTCATTCATTTTGGTCATCTGGGAAGAGTTGTCGCCCGAAGACTTAATGATTTCTGCAACTTCATTTTCAAGCTTGGTTTTGGCCTCCACCAGCTGCTGCTCTTTAAATTCTCGTTCTTTCAGCATCTTCTCCATGGCTGGACAAGGAGACAAGAAAGGCAGGTGGTTTTACAAAGATACCCTCCACCCTACTTATGACTGTAGGACTGTAACGTGTTGCTTGTATCCTTAAGAATTTATATTAATATTGATTGTTTCCTGATTGCTTATTTGACCCCTATGACAATCATTAAGTGTTGGACCTCATGATTCTTGACAAATGTATTTTGTCTTTTATGTACACTGAGAGCATCTGCATTAAGACAAATTCCTTGTGTGTCCAATCACACTTGGCCAATAAAGAATTCCATTCCGTTCCATTCCATTCTATTCTATTCCATGATTCTGTTCTATTTTATTCCATGATTCTATACTATTCTATTCTATTCTATCATTCTATTCTATTCTATTCTATTCTTCCATTGAGGTTAAAAGGGAGGGAATTGACAGAGATGGCGAAAGGGGCTGTTTTAAATACAGAATTTATCTAATTTTGTCTCTATAAATTGTCCTGGACTTGCAACAGTTACGTAGTTTAGTGATTGTGTAGTGTAGTTTAGTGAAGCAAAAACTTCAGAAGAGAAGGATTTAGGGGTCGTGATTTCTGACAGTCTCAAAATGGGTGAGCAGTGTGGTCGGGCGGTAGGAAAAGCAAGTAGGATGCTTGGCTGCATAGCTAGAGGTACAACAAGCAGGAAGAGGGAGATTGTGATCCCCTTATATAGAGCGCTGGTGAGACCACATTTGGAATACTGTGTTCAGTTCTGGAGACCTCACCTACAAAAAGATATGGACAAAATTGAAGGGGTCCAGAGACGGGCTACAAGAATGGTGGAAGGTCTTAAGCATAAAACGTATCAGGAAAGACTTCATGGACTCAATCTGTAGAGTCTGGAGGACAGAAGGAAAAGGGGGGACATGATCGAAACATTTAAATATATTAAAGGGTTAAATAAGGTTCAGGAGGGAAGTGTTTTTAATAGGAAAGTGAACACAAGAACAAGGGGACACAATCTGAAGTTAGTTGGGGGAAAGATCAAAAGCAACGTGAGAAAATATTATTTCACTGAAAGAGGAGTAGATCCTTGGAACAAACTTCCAGCAGATGTGGTTGGTAAATCCACAGTAACTGAATTTAAACATTCCTGGGATAAATATATATATCCATCCTAAGATAAAATACAGGAAATAGTAGAAGGGCAGACTAGATGGACCATGAGGTCTTTTTCTGCCGTCAATCTTCTTTGTTTCTGTTTCCAAGTTACAATGACACTAAAAAAAAAGTGATTTATGACCTGTATTCACACTATTCATTACTTGGAAACTGTTTTTGGAGTTTTTGTGCAAAATTGGAAAAAGAAATATGAAACTAGGATTTGAGGTTGGAATGGTTTTGCATGGGAGGAATGGCTCCCAGTGTGAACCAAGGTGTGTTATTTTTGAATTCAACTGTAGTGGGGGAAAAAAATACTGCGGCTTTTTCTTACCTGTCAAATGAGATCTCAGCTGATCGACTTCGCTTGACAGCTGGGTAAACTGCAGTTCTTTTTGGTTTAGTTTTTCAAGAGTTTCTAAAAAGGATGAAATTTGCAAGGTTAGTCAGAGTTCGGCCCAGCTCCTTAAAGATAATTTTTTTTTCTTAAATTGCGCGAGCTGTTTAAGATTTAAAACAAGAGATAAAAGAAAACACTGCATCCCTTCTTCCTCCATACTCCATCTTTTAAAAAAAATCAAAGCGAGTTGCATTCATGAGAATCCTACCTTGCATAGAGTTTTGTACAATTTTTGCCTCGTCAGCACCCTTGGTGAATTTTTCTTTCTACAAAACAAGAGAGAGAAAGTACATTTGGCTGAATGGAGCAACGTAAACACGCTAAACAATGAGTTGAAATGATGCATCTTGAGATGCTAAGAGCCTGAAACAACTTTAAGCCAGGATCCTTCCCAAAAATGCTACTTGGATTCTTTGCAACATCTGGTTAGTCTTCAAGGATTAGCTTAACATTACTTGACAACTGCAAATCTCCCAGACCTGTTTTCTAAAAATATTGGGGGGGAAATGTTGTTTGTACAAATAATCCTCAAATTACGATTGTAATCGAAGCCAGAGACACAATACTGTTGGCCTTCTCCAGGTCCCGTCGACTAAACCAGTGATTTTCAACCTTTTTTGAGCCGTGGCACATTTTTTTCATTTACGAAACCCTGGGGCACATGGAGCGGGGGGGAGGGGGGCTAAAAACAGTTTGAACAAAAAAATTCTCTCTCTTTCTTCCTCCCCTTCGCTCTATTTCTTTCTCCCTCCCTCTTTCTCTCCCTTCCTTCCTCTTTCTTTCTCTCTCTCCATCCCTCTTTCTTTCTCTTCCTTCCTTCCTCTCTTTTTTGCTCTCTTTCTCCCTCCCTCCCGACGTACCTCTATGTCTTTCTCTCTCTCTTGCTTTCTTTCTCTTGTTCTCTTTCTCTCTCTCTTGCTCTTTCTCTCTCTTGCTTTCTTTCTCTCTCTCTTGCTTTCTTTCTCTCTTGCTTTCTCTCTCTCTTGCTTTCTTTCTCTCTGAGCTTCGCGGCACACCTGACCATGTCTCGCGGCACACTAGTGTCCCATGGCACACTGGTTGAAAAACACTGGACTAAACAATGTCGTCTGGCGGGTCCCAGGGGAAGAGCCTTCTCTGTGGCGGCCCCGACTCTCTGGAACCAGCTCTCCCCGGAGATTAGAACTGCCCCCACCCTCCTTGCCTTCCGTAAACTTCTTAAAACTCACCTCTGCCGTCAGGCATGGGGGAATTGAGGCATTCCTCCCCCCTCTCCCCCGGGCCTATACAATTTATGTATGGTATGTCTGTGTGTATGTCTGGTTTAATAATGTTTTTTAAAAAAATTATTAAATTTATTAGATTTGTTGTGAATTGTTTTATTATATGTTGTGAGCCGCCCCGAGTCTACGGAGAGGGGCGGCATACAAATCTAATAAATAAATAAATAGATAAATAAATAAATAAATACATGCATTGTTCCACAGTGCTCTGACCACACCACTGCAAATTTAATTTGGCCTTTTTTGGGGGGAGGGGGACCGTCTTACCTTAAAAGGACCGAACGCCTCTGAAAGAGGATAGCTGAGAAAGCTGCCAACTGCCCCCTCAAAGCCCTGAAGCAAAGCTCTGGAGTGGACCGGCCCCATCGCCCGGCAGCTACTCACCAGATCCTCCAGCTCTTTCTCCAAAGAATCTTTAAGTTGGTTGACCGTGCCCAAATGGTGCTCGAGGTCCAGCAGCTTTTTCTCCCTCGCTTGCAGTTCTTTGACAAGACTAGCAGCCTAGCCAGGTGGACCCGGGAGGGGGGGTGGATGGAGAAATGGACAGTTACCCAAAGGAAACAGAAAAACAAAGCGAGGAGGAGTGGAAAATGCAGGCGAAATCAAAAACACATTGATGGACAGAAAATGAAGGGAAGTGTTCAATGCCCTGGGGTGGCATTCGGACATGAC
The DNA here is from genome assembly GCF_031021105.1 of Erythrolamprus reginae. Lineage (NCBI taxonomy): Eukaryota > Metazoa > Chordata > Lepidosauria > Squamata > Dipsadidae > Erythrolamprus > Erythrolamprus reginae. The sequence continues at coordinate 48,615,877 of NC_091959.1, forward strand.
GCTGATGGATTGTGAGCCGGGGTGGCGCAGGGGTTAGAGCGCAGCACTGCAGGCTACTTCAGCCAACTGATAGTTCAGCAGTTCAAATCTCACCACCGCCTCAAGGTTGACTCAGCCTTCCGTCCTTCTGAGGTGGGTCAAATGAGGACCCAGATTGTTGGGGGCAAGAGGCTGAGTCTGTAAACTGCTTAGAGAGGGCTGTGAAAGCACCACAAAGCAGTATATAAGTCTAAGAGCTATTGCTATTCCTTCCTTCCTTCCTTCCTTCCTTCCTTCCTTCCTTCCTTCCTTCCTTCCTTCCTTCCTTCCTTGGTGGGTCAAATGAGGACCCAGATTGTTGGGGGCAAGAGGCTGACTCAGTAAACTGCTTAGAGAGGGCTGTGAAAGCACCACAAAGCAGTATATAAGTCTAAGAGCTATTGCTATTCCTTCCTTCCTTCCTTCCTTCCTTCCTTCCTTCCTTCCTTCCTTCCTTCCTTCCTTCCTTGGTGGGTCAAATGAGGACCCAGATTGTTGGGGGCAAGAGGCTGACTCTCTGTAAACCGCGTAGAGAGGGCTGTAAAAGCACCGTGAAGCGGTATATAAGTCTAAGAGCTATTGCTTTTCCTTCCTTCCTTCCTTCCTTCCTTCCTTAATTCCTTCCTTCCTTCCTTCTTTCCTTCCTTCCTTCCTTCCTTGGTGGGTCAAATGAGGACCCAGATTGTTGGGGGCAAGAGGCTGACTCTCTGTAAACCGCGTAGAGAGGGCTGTAAAAGCACTATGAAGTGGTAGATAAGTCTAAGAGCTATTGCTATTCCTTCCTTCCTTCCTTCCTTCCTTAATTCCTTCCTTTGTGGGTCAAATGAGGACCCAGATTGTTGGGGGCAAGAGGCTGACTCTCTGTAAACCGTTTAGAGAGGGTTGTAAAAGCAGTGTGAAGCGGTATATAAGTCTAAGAGCTATTGCTATTCCTTCCTTCCTTCCTTCCTTCCTTCCTTCCTTCCTTCCTTCCTTATTTCCTTCCTTAATTCCTTCCTTTGTGGGTCAAATGAGGACCCAGATTGTTGGGGGCAAGAGGCTGACTCTCTGTAAACCGTTTAGAGAGGGTTGTAAAAGCAGTGTGAAGCGGTATATAAGTCTAAGAGCTATTGCTATTCCTTCCTTCCTTCCTTCCTTCCTTCCTTCCTTCCTTCCTTCCTTCCTTCCTTCCTTCCTTCCTTCCTTCCTTCCTTCCTTCCTGATAAGTTTGATGCTTAAGACCTTCCACCATTCTTTTAGCCCGCCTTTGGACCCGTTCAATTTTGTCAATATTTTTTTGTAGGTGAGGACTCCAGAAATTGAACACAGTATTATTCCAAATGTGGTCTCACCAGCGCTCTATGTAGAATCACCATCTCCCTCTTTCTGCTTGTGATACCTCTAGCTATGCAGCCAAGCATCCTACTTGCTTTTCCTACCGCCCGACCACACTGCTCACCCATTTTGAGACTGTCAGAAATAATTCCCTGATTTCCCTATTTCCAGGTTTGCTGGACACCCTGTTTTTTAAATGTATAAAAAAATAAACAGAAATTCCTGGAGTCAACACAAATCAATGGAATGAAGGAATCAAAAGAAAAGACAAACATTAAACCATGGATGGATGTCTGGGTACGAACCTGGCTGCTTTCGTTATTCCTGTCATTTTCTAAACTCTGAATCTTTTTTTGGGCGGCCTCGTTTTCCTCGCCGAGTTTCTCCAACTCCAGTTTACCTTCAGAAAGGGCCACCTGGAGGTCATCCAGACCCGCGAGCTTTGCTTCAGCAGCTTTGACCTTTGCTTTCAAGCTATCGACGGCCTTGCACTGCTCCGCGAACTTCTCCTGGATTCCTTCCAGCTCTTTTACCTTCGTTTCGGAGTCGTGCAGCTTGGCGAGAGTGTCCTCCATTTCCACCAGGTGCTGGTCCTCCGCGCTCTCCAGCTGGGTCTTCAGGGCTTCCAGGCCCCTCTCCTTCTCCGCCGCCGTCTCCCGCAGCTGTCCCTTCAGCGCTTCGATCTCCTTCGCCAGACGCAGCCGCTCGCTCTCTTGCTTCGCCTTCAGGTCCGACGTCGCCGCCTGGTGGTGCTCGCGCATCTTCTCGACCTCCACCTTCAGCTCCGCAAACTCCGCGGCTTGAATCCCGGCGCCTTGGCTGAAGGAGCTCTTCAGATCCTCCATCGCTTGCCGGTGAGAAGCGGCGGCGGATTCCAGCTTCGACTTCCACAGTCCGACCGCCTCTAGATTCTCTTTGTGGCCGGCTTCCAGCTTGGCTTTCAAGGCGCTGTTCTCTCTCGCCATCTTCTCGTTGGAGGACAACAAGGTCTTGATTTCCTTCTGGAAGGACTCCTCGCTGACCTCAAGTTTGTCCCGCAGCGACTTCATCTCCTGCTGATGGTCTTTGTTCAACGAAGCCATCTTCTCTTGAAGAGCGCTGACCTCCTGCAGCAGCGCGAGAGACGCGTCGACGTTGCTCGTTGCTTTACTGGATTCCAACCTCGTCCGTAGCTCGGCGACGTCCTTCTCCCGCAGTACTAGATCTCGCTCCAGTTCCATGATCCGAGACTTTTCAGAGACAGTGGCGACCTAGGGGGAAAAAACAGCATTAAAAAACCACAACAACGGAGGAGAGAATAGGTTTATTAAGGTTTTTAATTAATGGTTAGTTTTATATCTGGCTTCTTTTTATTGCCTTATATTTTATATTGTTGCAAGCCGCCCTTAGTCCTTCGGGATTGGGTGGCACAGATGTTGAATCAAATAAATAAATATGATTAAAGAATGCATTAAAGGGGCCACTGGGGTATTCTAAATACTTCAGTACTAATGTGACGTCTTCAGATCTTCGAACGAGGCCCTCAAAAGCAGTGTGGACTTCCACTCCCAAAATTCCACAGCCAGCCATGCTCATTAAGGAATTCTGGGAGTTGAAGTCCACATGACTTAAAGCAGCCAAGGTTGAGAAACAAAAGGATGTAGAGCAGTGTTTTGACCAAGATAATAGAAACATAGAAGAAAAAAACCTCCTGGTCCATCTCGTCTGCCCTTATAGTATTTCCTGTATTTTATCTTAGGGTGGATCTATGTTTATCCCAGGCATGTTTAAATTCAGTGACTGAGGATTGACCAACCACATCTGCTGGAAGTTTGTTCCAAGCATCTGCTCCTCTTTCCATCAAATAATATTTTCTCCCGTTGCTTCTGATCTTCCCCCCAACTAACTTCAGATTGTGTCCCCTTGTTCTTGGGTTCACTTTCCTATTAAAAACGCTTCCCTCCTGAACCTTATTTAACCCTTTCACGTGTTTAAATGTATCCATCATGTCCCCCCTTTCCCTTCTGTCCTCCAGACTAGACAGATGGAGTTCATGAAGTCTTTCCTGATACGTTTTATGCTTAAGAACTTCCATCATTTTTGTAGCCCGTCTTTGGACCCGTTCTATTTGATCAACATCCTTTTGTAGGTGTGGTCTCCAGAACCTTAACCTTGAAGTTCTGGCAACTCTGATGCTTGCCTTTATATATTTATGACTCCTTTGCTCCCTTTATTGAAATTATTTTACTGGGGCTTCACAATAGCCCGAAAGCTAGCCCACAAAGGAGGATTTTAAATTAAATTAAGATTTAAACTTAATATTAACCGCTCCAAACTTGACTGTAAAAAATATGACTTCAGTAACCTTGTCGAAGTGTGGAACTCATTACCAGACTCCATAGTGTCATCCCCAAACCCCCAACACTTTACCCTTAGATTATCCTCGGTTGACCTCTCCAGATTCCTAAGAGGTCAGTAAGGGGCGTTTACAAGTGCACTAGAGTGCCTTCCGTCCCCTGTCCTATTGCTCTCCTATTATCTCCTCTACCTTTCTTCTATTCCTATATCTCTTCTTCTATTCTTTCATTGATATGTTCTATTCCTATATCTTCTTTTCTATTCTTTCTTAGATATATTTTAGAAACATAGAAACATAGAAGACTGACAGCAGAAAAAGACCTCATGGTCCATCTAGTCTTCCCTTATACTATTTCCTGTATTTTATCTTACAATGGATATATGTTTATCCCAGGCATGTTTCAATTCAGTGACTGTGGATTTACCAACCACGTCTGCTGGAAGTTTGTTCCAAGCATCTACTACTCTTTCAGTCAAATCATATTTTCTCATGTTGCTTTTGATCTTTCCCCCAACTCAGTTCAGATTGTGTCCCCTTGTTCTTGTGTTCACTTTCCTATTAAAAACACTTCCCTCCTGAACCGTATTTAACCCTTTAACATATTTAAATGTTTCGATCATGTCCCCCCTTTTCCTTCTGTCCTCCAGACTAGACAGATGGAGTCCATGAAGTCTTTCCTGATACGTTTTATGCTTAAGACCTTCCACCATTCTTGTAGCCCGTCTTTGGACCCGTTCAATTTTGTCAATATCTTTTTGTAGGTGAGGTCTCCAGAACTGGACACAGTATTATTCCAAATGGGGTCTCACCAGCGCTCTATATAAGGGGATCACAATCTCCCTCTTCCTGCTTGTTATACCTCTAGCTATGCAGCCAAGCATCCTACTTGCTTTTCCTACCGCCCGACCACACTGCTCACCCATTTTGAGACTGTCAGAAATCACTACTATGAGTATCTCCTTCTATAACCTTCATCATGCATTTTACTATGTGTGTATAGATATATATATATACCCACTAAATCCCTCATTGTGTATTGAACAAAATAAATAAATAAATAAAATAAATAAATTTTTAAGTTTAGGGAGACTGAATGTTTTAGAGACATTGGGGAGGCAAAAATCAAGTCGTAGCGACAGAAGAGAGGATGTGTAGCTCAGGGTTGGACGACGGGGTCCTCGGATGGACCCCTAGAGTGGTTTCCAAAATACAACCAGCCACTTAGCGCCAACGTCATCGACTTCCCCCCCACGGAAAACTCTCGGATCGCTTTCACACAGACGCCGCCTCGGTTGAAACATAGCGAAAGTGCATTACCCTAGTGTCTTCTAACTCCCTCTGGAGTTTGCCAGCTTTGGTCTTTTCAAAGAGGAGACTCTGCTCCAGCTCCTTAAGACGGGCATGTTCCAGTTTGGTCTGCGTCTGTTAGTCAAAAAAGGGAGAGGAAGAGAACACAACAGTGCCACCATCACATGCCAGCATGAGACGGGAAAAAAAGGAGCGACATGCAGGAGTTGCCACCAGTTTCTTCTAACAGTGGAGAAGAGAGAAGGATGGGCGGTTGGGTAATGAAGAAGAAGAAGAAGGTGACAAAAATAATAATGAAAAAGAAATGAAGCTTGGAAGGTGGAACTCAGGGCTGACACGCCGAGAGGTGGAAAAGGGCGGAGGTACGAAGGAGCACAAAACACACAAACAGGAAGCGACAAAACCATGCAGCCAAAGTTACTGGTCGGCGTGAGGTTTATCAGCACGGATTAGGAAAAGTTAAGCTAAAACGATTTTGATTTGCATTAAATATTTGAAGAAATGTTTAAAAAATTAAATTTTAAGATAACGGGCCTGCAAACCGCTTAGAGAGAGCTGTAAAAGCAGTGTGAAGCGGTATATAAGTCTAAGAGCTATTGCTATTGCTATTGCTATTCCTTCCTTCCTTCCTTCCTTCCTTCCTTCCTTCCTTCCTTCCTTCCTTCCTTCCTTCCTTCCTTCCTTCCTTCCTGGGTCAAATTAGGACCCAGATTGTTGGGGGCAAGAGGCTGACTCTCTGTAAACCGCTTAGAGAGGGCTGTAAAAGCACTGTGAAGCGGTACATAAGTCTAAATACCTCCGGAACCGCCTGCTATCGCACGAATCCCAGCGGCCTTCTCCGGGTCCCGTCGACTAAACAATGTCGTCTGGCGGGCCCCAGGGGAAGAGCCTCCTCTGTGGCGGCCCCGGCCCTCTGGAATCAACTCCCCCCGGAGATTAGAACTGCTCCCACCCTCCTTGTCTTCCGTAAACTACTTAAGACCCACCTATACTGCCAGGCATGGGGGATTTGAGACACCTTTCCCCCAGGCTTATTATAATTTATGTTTGGTATGTATGTGCTGTTTGGTTTTTAATTATGATAGGGTTTTTAGGTGTTTTTAATATTAGATTTGTGCCAGTATAATATTGTTTTTATCGTTGTTGTGAGCCGCCCCGAGTCTTCGGAGAGGGGCGGCATACAAATCTAATAAATTATTATTATTATTATTATTATTATTATTATTATTATTATTATTATTATTATTAAATGCTAAATGCTATTGCAGGGGGTTTTTTAGCTGTCAAAAGGTCCTTGTTTTCTCCCAAGAGTTGGCAACTGGATTTAAACGGGGGGAGATAGAAAAAGTGGACTGTAATCTTTTTTCTGCAAACGCTCGATTAAATCAATATTAAAAAGCAGGAGGATTTCAACCGGGATGGGGTACATACCCTGCTTTGAAAAAATTTGGGTGCAGAAAGCAAACATTCACAAAGAGTGTATGTCACATGCAGATTTCGTTCAGCTATGCCACTACCTTGATTTAAAAAGAGCAAAACCAACACCAATAATAACCGCGATGCTTTGCTGTGGGGTCAGAATGCACAAGGCCACACCACAGGACAAAGTGACCGCTGGAGGATTTGATTCTGCATTGGGAGGGGGGGAAGCAGACAGGACCCTCCCGAAATCTTGGAAACGAGACCGACATTTTTGTGTGTAGGCAAAGGGCCAGGGTCTAAAATGCCCTTCAGTTCTTCCTAGGAATCACACTTACACCAGTGTTTCCCAACTTTGGTAATTTGAAGATGTCTGGATTTCAACTCTGGGGAATTCTGGGAGTTGAAGTCCAGATATCTTCAAGTTTCCAAAGTTGGGGAACGCTGCACTTACACACACGTGCAACGCACAATACGAGGGAGGTATGACAATCATGAAGTGTCGTACCTCAAGATTCTTGACAAATGTATAGAGCGGTACCTCTGCTTATGGACTTCATTCGTTCCGTGACCAGGTTCTTAAGTAGAAAAGTTGGTAAGAAGAAGTATTTTTTTCCATAGGAATCAATGTAAAAGCAAATAATGTGTGCGATTGGGGAAACCACAGGGAGGGTGGAGGCCCTGTTTCCTCCCAGGAGATTCCTAGAGAGGCCCCATAGAGGTTTTTCCCCACCTTTTTCAGCCCTGTTTCTTCCCAGGAGATTCCTAGAAAGGCCCCACAGAGGCTTCTCCCCGCCGTTTCTGGCCATTTTCCTCCCAGGAGATTCCTAGAGAGGCCCCACGGAGGTTTCTCCCCACCTTTTCCAGCCCTGTTTCGTCCCAGGGGATTCCTACAGAGACCCCACGGAGGCTTCTCCCTGCCTTTTCCGGCCCTGTTTCCTCCCAGGAGATTCCTAGAGAGGCCCCACGGAGGCTTCTCCCTGCCTTTTCCGGTTACAGTTTCGGAGGCTCAAGTTTGTAAGTGGAAAATGGTTCTTGAGAAGAGGCAAAAAAATCTTGAACACCTGGTTTTCTCTTGAAAAGTCGTAAGTAGAGGTGTTCTTAGGTAGAGGTACCACTGTAGTTTTTTTTATGTATACTAAGAGCATGTGCACCAAAGACAAATTCCTTGTGTGTCCAATCACACCAATAAAGAATTCTATTCTATTCTATTCCATTCTATATTATACAACGTTCTGTAAAAGGGAAGATCTTTCACAAAATAATTGCAGAGCAAAGCTATGGTGGGTGGGGAATGAAGAAAAGTGATGCTTTCTCCCAATTTGATTTCTCACTTCCTCTTATTACTTTATTTTTCGGAGTATAAGACAGACCTTAGTTTTTGGGGAGGAAGATAGGGTAAAGAATCTGCTAGCGTCCTTAGTCTGGTCAGCTTCTGCACATTATTTTATCCCCTGGTTAGGGCTGGGGGGAAAAAACTTGTTTGGAGGGAGTAGCAATAAAAACAGGCCTTCAAAACCTTAGAGCTGGAAAAAAACTTCTTAGGAGTATCAATGAAAAAATGCAGCAAGCTGGGAAGATCGTTAGGGCTGGAAAAAAAACTTCAGAAAAGCTACATTCGGAGTATGAGACGCACCCACATTTTTAGCCTCTTTTAGGAGGGAAAAGGTGCATCTTATACTCCGAAAAATATGGTTAATTATGGCATGGAACCCACGCTAGGAAATGACCCAACTTGGCCTGCATCTTGGCTAATCAGTCCAAGGTTTTGAAGCAAATCTCTCCAGCGAAGTTTCTTGCAAGGTTTTAAGCACGAAGGGTACGGTGCTACGTTTGAAAGCTTGTATAAAAGATTTAGGAATCCTGCTTCCTTCCTTCTCTCCTGCTCTCGATCAAGGTCCTACATTTTTAAAAGCTACGAGGGTTCTTCAATTCCATGCAAGCACACAGGGAAGCGAATGTCCCAAAAACAATTTGCGTGGTTAGTGGTTAAGAGGGCACCATCGACAAACGCTTTATGGGGAATCGGGGGGTTAAGACCGGTAGACGGGAAAAAAGGGGGTATCTCCACACATTCAGAGGTCCTCTTACATTTTTTTCAGGGTCTTCGGAAATGTCTCTCTTTGGCTATCCGCAAAAATTAAGATAATGTGAGTTCAACGGAACATTTTCAACGTGAAGGTACAAAATATAAGTTTTTTTTTTAAAAAGGAAGCTAACCAAATTGAGACAGGGGGAAATTTACACCGCTAGCAGCTCTCAATCAAAAGTAAGTTATTAGTCCGGCTTGGTAGTTTGCAGTGTTCACAGGTCTTCCACAAAAGGACATCGAAACATAGAAGACTGACGGCAGAAAAAGACCTCCTGGTCCATCTAGTCTGCCCTTATGCTATTTCCTGTATTTTATCTTAGGATGGATCTGATGTTTATCCCAGGCATGTTTACATTCAGTTCCTGTGGATTCTTCCTTCCTTCCTTCCTTCCTTCCTTCCTTCCTTCCTTCCTTCCTTCCTTCCTTCCTTTTTGCTTTCCTTCCTTGTTTCCTTCCTGCCTTCTTTCCTCATTAATAGAAACATAGAAGATTGACGGCAGAAAAAGACCTCGTGGTCCATCTAGTCTGCCCTTATACCATTTCCTGTATTTTATCTCAGGATGGATCTATGTTTATCCCAGGCATGTTTAAATTCAGTCACTGTGGATTTACCAACACAGTCTGCTGGAAGTTTGTTCCAAGCATCTACTGCTCTTTCAGTCAAATAATATTTTCTCTCGTGGCTTCTGATCTTTCCCCCAACTAACCTCAGATTGTGCCCCCTTGTTCTTGGGTTCACTTTCCTATTAAAAACACTTCCCTCCTGAACATTATTTAACCCTTTCACATATTTAAATGTTTCGATCATGTTTCGGCAGTGATACAGCACTGGCCATTTTTTGTGTGTCTTTGTGCCATAGATCGCCTGTGCTCAAATAAGTGAGTATGATGGGCTGGGCAAGACTGTGATCTTTAGTCGAATCCTTGTGCGAAATGACCAGAATATATAAGTTTGGGACTAGTGTGTAGGCATTGAATCTTCGCATGGATCTACTTTTTGAAAGTTCTCAGTGGTCTAATGCAGTGTTTTTCAACCAGTGTGCCGTTGGCACACTAGTGTGCCGCGAGACATGGTCAGGTGTGCCATAAAGCTCAGCAAGAGAGAGAGAGAGAAAGAAAGAAAGAGAGAGAGAAAGAGAGAGAAAGAAAGCAAGAGAGAGAGAAAGAGAGAGAAAGAAAGCAAGAGAGAGAGAAAGAGAGAGAAAGAAAGCAAGAGAGAGAGAAAGAGAGAGAAAGAAAGCAAGAGAGAGAGAAAGAGAGAGAAAGAAAGCAAGAGAGAGAGAAAGAGAGAGAAAGAAAGCAAGAGAGAGAGAAAGAGAGAAAGAAAGCAAGAGAGTGAGAAAGAAAGAAAGAGAAAGAGAAAGAAAGCAAGAGAGAGAGAGAAAGAAAGAGAGTGAGAAAGAAAGAAAGAGAAAGAGAGAGAAAGAAAGCAAGAGAGAGAGAGAAAGAAAGCAAGAGAGAGAGAAAGAGAGAAAGAGAAAGAGAGAGAAAGAAAGCAAGAGAGAGAGAGAAAGAAAGCAAGAGAGAGAGAAAGAGAGAAAGCAAGAGAGAGAGAAAGAAAGCAAGAGAGAGAGAAAGAAAGAAAGAGAGTGAGAAAGAAAGAGAAAGAGAGAGAGAGAAAGCAAGAGAGAGAGAAAGAGAGAGAGAAAGAGAGAGAGAGAAAGCAAAAGAGAGAGAGAAAACGAGAGAGCGAAAGAAAGCAAAAGAGAGAGCGAAAGAAAGCAAGAGAGAGAGAGAGAGAAAGCAAGAGAGAAAGAGAGAGAAAGAAAGCAAGAGAGAGAGAGGCAGGGAAGGAGGGAGAGATAGAAAGAGAGCAAAAAAGAGAGGAAGGAAGGAAGAGAGAAAGAAAGAGGGATGGACAGAGAGGGGAAGGAAGGAAAAGAGAGAAAGAGGGAGAGAAATAGAGCGAAAGGGAGGAAGAGAGAGAGATAATTTCTTTTGTGCAAACTTTTTTTTGCCCCCCCACTCTCCCCCCCCCCCGGCTCAATGTGCCCCATGATTTTGTATATGTAAAAAATGTGCCGCAGCTCAAAAAAGGTTGAAAATCACTGGTCTAATGGACACCTGTTCCAGAAGGATGAGATGGTGAGTTCTTTGTGGTTCAGGGCAAGGGTAAGGCAAAGTTGGCTCTTCTCTGACTTGTGGACTTCAACTCCCAGAATTCCTGAGCTAGCGTGATTGGCTCAAAAATTCTGGGAGTTGAAGTCCACAAGTCAGAAAAGAGCCAACTTTGCCTTGCCCAGGGGAAAGATTGAGCAATTCCGACATTCATGAACCAGCCATCTTAGAAATATGGAAGGCGTGAGCGATGGGCAACTCAGTTAAGCCGAGCGGTCACTAAATGGAACCATGATTGTGCTTATGATCCGACTTTGGTAATCCTTCGCTTCACAAGACCTGCAAGGATTGGTGGCAAAGCTACTTTTTCATCAGCATCCTAACTGCAAACGGTGACTTAAACAGGGCAGTCACTAAATAAGGCCGTATCTCAATCTAATATTAACATTAATAACAATACACAGTTTATCTGTCTCACACACACACAAATACACACACACACAAAAAAAACACAAATAGTCAAAAGAAACACAGGCTGAAAATGAACATTCCTTGAAAAAGTCCAGATAAAATGGATGGGCGGAGAACATATAAGTAGAACTAAAGATGATATTAATACAAAAAATTAAGCCTTCTGCTTTCAGTCTGGATTGTCTACAGTTCAAGCATGTCAGTTTCCAATTTTTGCATGATACATGAGATTATTAAAGGGGGGGGGAAGCATTTAGTGAACATCTTAAAAAGAGTTTCGTTTTTTGAAAATCAAGCAGCGACATGCCACAAAGCATGCTAAAGAGGTTGTGAATTCAGCAACCGACTGTGTGGGCTTAGCGTGCAAAACCAGCCAGGATTGTGGGTTTTCACTGCTGAACACCAACTTGCAAAGTGTTGCGTAGGCCCGCAATTTTGTGGAAAGAAGGCTGGAAACACAATTCAGGCGTTCTGACGGCTTTAAACCTTTGCCTTCTTGGAAAGTCTTCTTCCCAAAGAAGGACAAAATGATATTCCGCATCAATCGTAGCTCTTTGCTGGGGGTTCTCAGCCTTCTTAGTACAGTGGTACCTCTACTTATGAACTTAATTCGTTCCGTGACCAGCTTCTTAAGTAGAAAAGTTTGCAAGAAGAAGCAATTTTTCTCGTAGGAATCAATGTAAAAGCAAATAATGCGTGCAAACCCATTAGGAAAGAAATAAAAGCTTGGAATTTGGGTTGGAGGAGGAGGAAGAAGAGGAGGAGGACAGTTGCTGCCCAGAGCAAAGGGAGCATTTCTTTTCTCTGGCCATTGGCAGAGGTTTATTCCCCCCTCCAAGTGCCCAAAGAAAGGAAAACACTCCGTTCGCTCTGGGCTGCCCAGAGCAAATGGAGCGTTTTCTTTTCTCTGAGCACTGGCAGAGGTTTATTCCCTCTCCAAGCACCTAGAGAAAGGAAAATGCTTTGTTTGCTCTGGGCTGCCCAGAGCAAATGGAGCGTTTTCTTTTATCTGGCCATTGGCAGAGGTTTATTCCTCCCTCCAAGCGCCCAAAGAAAGGAAAACACTCCGTTCACTCTGGGCTGCCCAGAGCAAAGGGAGCATTTCTTTTCTCTGGCCATTGGCAGAGGTTTATTCCCCCCTCCAAGTGCCCAAAGAAAGGAAAACACTCCGTTCGCTCTGGGCTGCGCAGAGCAAATGGAGTGTTTTCTTTTCTCTGAGCCCTGGCAGAGGTTTATTCCCTCTCCAAGCACCTAGAGAAAGGAAAATGCTTTGTTTGCTCTGGACTGCCAAAGCCTCCTTAAGCACCACCAAAAGGCTCCTCTGGCAGCCCAGAAAAGCCCGAGTTAGCCAGCATTAAAGGGGGAATGGCAGGAAACTGGCCGGGCCTTCGTGTCGCTCTCAAATTTCCTGGGAATTTTTTTCCGGGCTCAGGTTCTTAAGTAGAAAATGGTTCTTAAGAAGGGGCAAAAAAATCTTGAACACCCGGTTCTTATCTAGAAAAGTTCTTAAGTAGAGGCGTTCATAGGTAGAGGTACCACTGTACTGATCTCCAGGCCTTCGTTTCAGCGACCCATTGCGAGCGTTAAAAGAGTTGGCGCCAATTCCCGGTGGGTGGTTTTAACAAACACATTTTTATTAGGGATTTGGGAGGTTATATCGAGCGGCACAGAAGCAAAAACACCAGAATGGAAAAATGTTACTTACTCACAGCGGAGACAAAAGAATTAGAAAGAAAACTCTAGTCAAATGTGAGAACGCCCAGCTAGCCAAGGTTAAGCCACATCAGGGGTCCCTTTCGGACGTGATAAGGAGCCACCTCTTTTCTTTACTCTCTTGGTAGCTTGCTACGGTATAAGCGCCTCCTTTCCTGCGTAGCCGGTTTAAGAAAGTCGGAGAAAAGTTTACCTCCAAATCGCCTTTAGTAATAGATTCTTCTTCTACCCGGAACTGGAGATCTTCAACTTTCCTATGAACAATTTTAGGGGGGGAAAAAAACAATTCTCATATACCGCATTTTTCGGAGTACAGTGGCGCAACTACTTACGAACTTCATTCGTTCCGTGACCAGGTTCTTAAGTAGAAAAGTTTGTAAGAAGAAGACATTTTTCCCCATAGGAATCAATGTTAAAGCAAATAATGCATGCGGTTGGGGAAACCACAGGGAGGGTGGAGGCCCTGTTTCCTCCCAGGAGATTCCTACAGAGCCCACACAGAGGCTTCTCCCTGCCTTTTCCGGCCCCATTTCCTCCCAGGAGATTCCTAGAAAGGCCCTACAGAGGCTTCTCCCCACCTTTTCTGGCCCTATTTCCTCCCAGGAGATTCCTAGAAAGGCCCCACGGAGGCTTCTCCCTGCCTTTTCGGGCCCTGTTATCTCCCAGGAGATTCCTAGAGAGGCCCCACGGAGGCTTCTCCCTGCCTTTTCCGGCACTGTTTCCTCCCAGGAGATTCCTAGAGAGGCCCCACGGAGGCTTCTCCCGGCCTTTTCCAGCCCTGTTTCCTCCCAGGAGATTCCTAGAAAGGCCCCAAAGAGGCTTCTCCCCACCTTTTCCGGCCCTATTTTCTCCCAGGAGATTCCTAGAAAGGCCCTACAGAGGCTTCTCCCCACCTTTTACGGCCCTATTTCCTCCCAGGAGATTCCTAGAGAGGCCCCACGGAGGCTTCTCCCCACCTTTTCTGGCCCCATTTCCTCCCAGGAGATTCCTAGAGAAGCCCCACAGAGGCTTCTCCCTGCCTTTTCCGGCCCTGTTTCCTCCCAGGAGATTCCTAGAGAGGCCCACGGAGGCTTCTCCCTGCCTTTTCCGGCCCTGTTTCCTCCCAGGAGATTCCTAGAGAGGCCCACGGAGGTTTCTCCCTGCCTTTTCCGGCCCTGTTTCCTCCCAGGAGATTCCTAGAGAGGCCCCACGGAGGCTTCTCCCTACCTTTTCCAGTTACATTTTCGGAGGCTCGGGTTTGTAAGTGGAAAATGGTTCTTGAGAAGAGGCAAAAAAATCTTGAACACCTGGTTCTTATCTATAAAAGTTCGTAAGTAGAGGCGTTTGTAGGTAGAGGTACCACTGTGTAAGACGCACTTTCTCTCTTTCTCTAAGAGAGGGTGAATTATCTCCCCAACAGCCATTCCTGGATTATAAGAAGAGCATGTTGCCTTCTCCGGGTCCTGTCAACTAAACAATGTCGGTTGGCGGGCCCCAGGAGAAGAGCCTTCTCTGTGGCGGCCCGACTCTCTGGAACCAGCTCCCTCCAGAGATTAGAACTGCCCCTACCCTCCTTGCCTTTCATAAACTCCTCAAAACCCACCTTTGTCGTCAGGCATGGGGGAATTGAAATATCTCCCCTGGGCATGTACAATTTATGCATGGTATGTTTGTATGTATGTCTGCTTAATAATGGGGTTTTTAAAATATTTTAAATTGTAAATTATTAGATTTGTTATGAACTGTTTTATTGTGTTGTGAGCCGCCCCGAGTCTACGGAGAGGGGCGGCATACAAATCTAATAAATAATAATAATAATAATAATAATAATAATAATAATAATAATAATAATGTTGGCTTGGAGAGCTACCTGTACGTATTTTTTCTACCTGTTTGCACCTCTGATTTACCTTTTCTCCTCTTCCAACTGGTTCAGCAATTCCACTTTTTCTCTATCAGCCGCCTCCACCAAAGCCCGGAGTTGGTCCATCTTGGTCTCCATTTCCAGTATTCGCTGAGTAAGAGAGAGGCAGGTGAGAAAAAAGCCTATTTAACTTAAACGAGGCTACAGTGGACGAGCTACCTAGAAGACACGCTGGAACATCATCTTTCGGCTGTGTCGAGGGGGGCGTTTGCCCAGGTTCGCCTGGTGCACCAGTTGCAGCCCTATTTGGACAGGGGGTCATTACTCACAGTCACTCATGCCCTCATCACCTCGAGGCTCGACTACTGCAACGCTCTCTACATGGGGCGACCTTTGAAAAGTGTTTGGAAACTTCAGATCATGCAGAACGCTGCCACAACAGCCATCGTGGGGCTTCCCAGATTCGCCCACGTTTCTTCAACACTCCGTGGCCTGCATTGGCTGCCGATCAGTTTCCGGTCACAATTCAAAGTGTTGGTCATGACCTTTAAAGCCCTACATGGCATTGGACCAGATTACCTCCGGAACCGCCTGCTACCGCACGAATCCCAGCGACCGATAAGGTCCCACAGAGTTGGCCTTCTCCGGGTCCCGTCGACTAAACAATGTCGTTTGGTGGGCCCCAGGGGAAGAGCCTTCTCTGTGGCGGCCCCGGCCCTCTGGAACCAACTCCCCCCAGAGATAGCCCTTCCCCCTAGGCCATTACAAGTTATGCATGGTATGTTTGGTTTTAGAATAGGGGTTTTAGTTGTTTTTTATAATTGGATTGTACATGTTGTTTTTATTATTGTTGTTAGCCGCCCTGAGTCTACAGAGAGGGGCGGCATACAAATCCAATAAATAATAATAATAATTATTATTATTATTATTATTATTATTATTATTATTATTCCCAACCCAACCCAACCCAAGCTCTAGCCTTCGTTTCCCCAAAATACTATATATCCACTTTCATCCAAAATTTAACTCATATATCCATTCAATCAACAAACCCACTATACATTCATCGACCAGGGAGGAGAATCTAATGACCCCAAGTTTGGCAGTATAGGTGAGTTTTTAGACTCTTACAGAAGTCGAGGAGGGTGGGGACAACATGAATCTCTGGGGGAAGCTGTTTCCAGAGGGGCCCCCACAGAGAAGGCTCTTCCCCTAGGCCCCGCCCAGCGACATTGTCTAGTTGATCGGACCTGGAGAAGGCCGACTTTGTGGGACCTGACCGGTCGCTGGGATTCATACGGCAGGAGGCGGTCCCATAAATAATGTGGTCCCATGCCATGTAGGGCTTTATAGTCATAACCAACACTTTGAATTAAGTCCGGAAACCAATTGGCAGCCAGTGCAGACCGCAGAGTGTTGGAAAGATGTGGATATGTCTGGGCAGTCAATATAACCTTAACCTTATTTAACACTTTAATATAATAATAATAATAATAATAATAATAATAATAATAATAATAATAATAATAATTTATTAGATTTGTATGCCGCCCCTCTTCAATATCTCTGTTAAAGGGTTAAATAAGGTTCAGAAGGGAAGTGTGTTTTAATAGGAAAGTGAACCCAAGAACAAGGGGGCACAATCTGAGGTCAGTTGGGGGAAAGATCTTAAGCCATGTGGGAAAATATTATTTGACTGAAAGAATCATAGATGTTGGAACAAACTTCCAGCAGACGTGGTGGGTCAATCCACAATCACTGAATTGAAACATGCCTGGGATAAACATCCATCCATCCTTAGATAAAGTACAGGAAATAGTATAAGGGCAGACTAGATGGACCAGGAGGTCTTTTTCTGCCGTCAATCTTCTAGGTTTCTATATAGTCTCATGATTGCCAGGCAATAAAGTTGCAGGTTTGGCTTTGCCAGAGCGGCTTCGAAGAGTTCCTTCGGAACCGCTTGCTACCGCACGAATCCCAGCCACCAATAAGGTCCCACAGAGTTGGCCTTCTCCGGATCCCGTCGACTAAACAATGTCGTTTGGCAGGCCCCAGGGGAAGAGCCTTCTCTGTGGCGGCCCCGGCCCTCTGGAATCAACTCCTCCCAGAGATTAGAACTGCCCCCACCCTTCTTGTCTTCCGTAAATTACTCAAGACCCATCTATACCGCCTGGCATGGGGGAGTTGAGACACCTTTTCCCGCAGGCTTTTTTATATTTTTATATTTATGTTTGGTTATGTATGTGCTGTTTGCTTTTTAATATGATCGGGTTTTGTACTCAATCTGTCTAGTCTGGAGGACAGAAGGAAAAGGGGGGACATGATCGAAACATTTAAATATGTTAAAGGGTTCAATAAGGTTCAGGAGGGAAGTGTTTTTAATAGGGAAGTGAACACAAGAACAAGGGGACACAATCTGAAGTTAGTTGGGGGAAAGATCAAAAGCAACGTGAGAAAATATTATTTCACTGAAAGAGTAGTAGATCCTTGGAACAAACTTCCAGCAGACGTGGTAGATAAATCCACAGGAACTGAATTTAAACATGCCTGGGATAAACATAGATCCATTGTAAGATGAAATACAGGAAATAGTATAAGGGCAGACTAGATGGACCAGGAGGTCTTTTTCTGCCGTCAGTCTTCTATGTTTCTATGTTTCTATATGCTTCTTTTAATATTAGATTTATTTCGCTATAATATTGTTTTATTACTGTCGTGAGCCGCCCCGAGTCTTCGGAGAGGGGCGGCATACAAATCTAATAAATTGAATTTGAAGAGGCTAAGCCCCTCGGACTCACCTGGTCGTGCCCGTCCCGTGTCAGGGCCAGCTGCTGTTCTATCTCCCCGACGTGGCTCGTGGCTTTGGCCATCTCCGCCCTCTCCAAGTCCCGCTCGGCCAGGAGCTGTTCGATGTGCTGCTGTTTCTCCTTCAGGGCCTCTTGCAAGGCGGTGGTGCCCGAAATCTTACGGGCGTACCGAGAGGACGTCTCTGTCAACTGCAAGAACGAGAGGAGGGTCTTGAACTGACCAAACAGGGATGGAAAGGTCCAAAGACACACAACGGTGTTGCAAACGCCAATGGGGGCGTCTTGGGTACAGATCGAATCAGTGCTGGGGTGGGATGGGTTTTATTTTCTTTTTTTTTAGGGCTCTTAGCTCCATCCCGAACCAGTGTGGCTTACACACTGGAAAAATTCAGAATGAAGGGTTTTTAAAGACTTTTTAGCCAGTGCACATAAAAACAGCTGTAAATTCAGGGCCCATGGTGTCAACGCTGGGGCTTAAGCTGTGGAACGATCCTATATTCTTGTCCAAAGTGGAGAATTATGTGGTTTATTCCAATGTTCAGGTAAGTCAGCTGCCCCAAAGGTGCTTTTTCAAGAGGCAACTGGACTTTTGCTACTCATCCAAGAAGCTGTGTGTTTCCCATTGTTTAAGAGGCACGGACTTCCGCTCCCAGAATTCCCCATGGCGGGGGAATCCGGTGTCATGGTAATGATTTAAGAGATAACCAGCTGCTACGATGATGCGATGCTAGGAACGAGCCAGCAAGGTTATGGGGCTGGTATCACTTTAAGAGCCTGTAATAAGAATAGGCCCTGTTGGGGACGTATCTCTTTCCGTGCTGTAATTGCTGTTTGTTTGAGGTCTGATTAAAGTACGTGTATGTATATATTCTCTGTAGATAAAACTGTCAGAATTAATTTTATTTCTTGAGGCAATATTACAATGCAAGAAAATGGTTTGTAACCATAGGAAAGGCTGATGTAAGCCATAATCAGCATGCAATCATGGGTTTATTTATTTATTGGATTTGTATGCCGCCCATCTCCGCAGACTCGGAGAGGGGTTTGCTAACTGCGCTGCAACCTGATTGGCTGTAACCTATATATAAGGAGTAACATCCTTGCATGGATATGGTTTGTGCTGGGTGGTTTGTTAGAGTGGTTTTGTCATGGATTTTATTTATTTTATTTATTTATTTATTGGATTTGTATGCTGCCCCTTTCCAGAGACTCGGGGCGGCTAACAGCGACAATAAAACAGTGTACAATAGTAATTTGGTATTGATGATTAAAAATCAATTAATATAAAAACCAAACATACATACATACATACCATGCATAGAATTGTAAAGGCCTAGGGGGAAAGAGGATCTCAATTCCCCCATGCCTGGCGGCATTTTTTCCTACAACTTTTGATTTTGTGTTTACTAAGTGCTTTTATTTTGGTCTATGGCTGTAATAATAAATTTGATTTGAGTGGTTTTTGTGAGTTGGCGGTTTAGTGCTTCGTGGTTTGTGGGTGGTTGCAGTGGTGGATGTAACAGTAGTTGTACGATAGTATTATGAGAGTTTATTTAGAGAAACATTTTGCTAAGGAGAAAAGTAAAGTATATTTTTGCAAGAAAGCAAGCTGCAGAGTTTTTTTTCACTGAAGACTTCAATTAGGTAGAGTGGTGAACCGTGGCTATTTGGTGGGGTTAATTCCCACGTGGGCAAAACTCTCCCCCAACAAAAAACACCATTTAAATGAACTGTATTTTCTCCTGGGTTGTCTTGGCCAGACTGTGCCTACTTTGACATTTATTTATTTTATTTATTTATTCAATTTTTATGCCGCCCTTCTCCTTAGACTCAGGGCGGCTTACAACATGTTAGCAATAGCACTTTTTGTAACAGAGCTAGGCTATTGCCCCCACAATCCGGGTCCTCATTTGACCCACCTCGGAAGGATGGAAGGCTGAGTCAACCTTGAGCCGGTGATGAGATTTGAACCGCTGACCTTCAGACCTACAGCCAGCTTCAGTGGCCTGAAGTCCATGCCTCTTAAAAAGTCGTGGAAACACTCAGCTAACCCAACGAGCACCCTCCCGCTCCCCAATTTTAGGGAAAAGAAAAATCTAATTTTCCTTCCGCGTCCTGTGCTTCCACCCTCCGGGTAGGTCAAGAAAGGAAGTGAACATACCTGCATAGCAAGACTCTTAATGCAGCATTCGGGAGAATAGGAAACAGAAGAAGTCAAAGAGAAACAGGGCAGCTGGCCAAAACCTTAGCGGAAGGAGGCTAGAGCAGATTAGCCGGTTAAGCTGCTAAGCGGTCTCTGGCCAGGGCGCTGGCTAAATATAAAAACCGTCCTTCAGTTAAACCCGGAGAATTCGCTCCCTTATCCGAGCCACAACCTGGGATCACGTGCAGCAAAGAAAACCTCCAACAACCCTCCAAGGGGCCTTGCCAAATTTGGCGGAAGACGTTACCGTTGGTGTGTGTGTAAGTTTGCAAATGTCCAATTTTAAGCTCTCCCGTCGATGGGGAAGAGCTGCACATTTTCCTGCAGGTGATTCAAGATTCGGCCGTTTATGTTGAAGGCTACGTATTAATATACGGTGAGTATGAAGTTAATAAAATATATAAATTGCAAAACAACGAGAGGAATTATGAGATATGTTTACGGTTCACAACTCAAGAGTAAAGAAAGAGGCTTCTTTTTTGGGGTGTAAGGCATTTCTTCCATTTAGACCAGTGATGATGAACCTTTTTTAACTCGGGTGCCGAAAGAGCGTGGGAGTAATTCAATGCCTGGGGAGCACGAAAATAGCTTTCCTCACCCCCTGGAGACCCTCCGGAGGCTGGAAACGGCCTGTTTCCCAACTTCTGGTGGGCCCAGTAGGCTCATGTTTCACCCTCTCAAGGCTCTAAAGCAGAGGTCCCCAAACTTTTTACACAGGGGGCCAGTTCACTGTCCCTCAGACTGTTGGAGGGCCGGACTATAAAGAAAAACTATGAACAAATTCCTATGCACACTGCACATACCTTGTTTTAAAGTAAAAAACAAAATGGAAACGTACTATTTAGAGGGGGGAGAAGGTCTAAAATTCATATATGTTTATGTTTTGTTTTTAATTTTATTTCATTGACATCTGATTGGTTACAAGGTTTCCTTGGCTTATGAAAAGTATATAAAGAAAGAAGGAAGCACTTTGGCATAATGGCTAATAAGTTATAAATATAATTGGTGTACTTTTGGAAGGAACATTAAGGAGGAAATTTAATTAAAAGAAAATGAATGTAACTGGATGACAAAATTAGAAGAAAAAAAACCTTTGCAACTTTTTAAATATTAGTTACTAACAAAATACTACATTTTATTCATGGGAAATTAGATGGTACACTGTGTTGTTTGAATGTATGTTGAGAGAAAAATTAAAAAAAAATTACCCCCCCCCAAAAAAAAACAGTCCTTCCTTCCTCTGTCCCTCCATTCATTTCATTCTTCCTTCCTTCCCTCCTTCATTCCTCTCCACTTCTCCTTCCCTCCCTCTCTTTCCCTTTTCTTTCTTTCTCTCTCTCTTTTCCCTGTGCTCTTGATACTCACCGGTGGCCCGCGGGCCGTAGTTTGGGGACCGCTGCTCTAAAGGCTTCCAAAGGGTAAAAGCGCCCTCTCCATCCCCCCGGAGGCTCTCTGGAAGCCAAAAACGCCCTCCCGGAGCCTCTGTGCAAACCAAGAATCAGCTGGCCAGCACACACCTGCACGTTGGAGCTGAGCTAGGACAATGGCTCGCGTGCCAGCAGATATGGCTCTGCGTGCCACCTGTGGCACCCGTGCCATAGGTTCTCCGTCTCTGGTTTAGATGGTAGAGGTAGTCCTTGAGTCACAATGGTTCATTTAGTGACCAAAGTTACAACGGCAGTGAAATAAGTGACTTACGACCGTTTCCCACACTTATGACTGGGGCACTATCCCTGCGGTCAAGGGATCAAAATGTCGATGCTTGGCAAACCAACTTGTATTTATGATGGCCAAATATATATGTAACATATATATATATATATATAAAGTGTATATATGTGTATATATACACATACACTTTATATAGAGAGACTACTATAGATCTATTTTGGGCTTATTTGCCTTCATCAGGTAACCATACCCTTTTTTACTGTCATTGTATACACTGATTTTTTAAAAATATATATTTATATACTGCTCAAAAAAATAAAGGGAACACCAACAACACAATATAACTCCAAGTAAATCAAACATCTATGAAATCAAACTGTCCACTTAGGAAGCAACATTTGATTGACCATCAATTTCACCTGCTGTTGTGCACAGAACAAAAGTATTCAATGAGAATATTTCATTCATCCAGATCTAGAATAGGTTATTTGAGTGTTCCCTTTATTTTTTTGAGCAGTATATATATACGTCACATGTTTTTTTGCTGAATTTGAAAATTAAGGGAGACTAGGATAGATCTATTTCGGCCTTATTTTGGCCTCATCAGCTAGCCATACCCACTGGGACTTGAACCTGCAACCTTTGCCTTGTAAGGCAGAGAATTATCCTCTAGGCTACAGTATCCAATCCCTTCAGTGGTTTCAGTGAGATGCCTTTTAAATTCAGGGCTTCTGGATTTTCCACCCTCTTTTTAACTTTAGGATGCTCTGTGAGAATACCTCTGCAGGTATATATAGATACTTATTGCAGACGTATTATTGCAGGTACAGTGTTCCCTCGATTTTTGCGGGTTCGAACTTCGCGAATAGCCTATACCACGGTTTTTCAAAAAATATTAATTAAAAAATACTTTGCGGGGGGGGGGGGTTCTATACCACGGTATTTCCCGCCCGATGACATCATACGTCACTGCCAAATTAATAATTTTTGCCAATAAATAACAAAAAAAATTAATTACTGTTAATAAATAATTATGTTTATAAATATCAGGATCACTATTCAATGGTGAGTACCAGTAATAATTGTGAGTAAATGGTTGTTAAGGGAATGGGAAATGGTAATTTAGGGGTTTAAAGTGTTAAGGGAAGGCTTGTGATACTGTCCATAGTCAAAAATGGTGTATTTACTTCCGCATCTCTACTTTGCGGAAATTCGACTTTCAAGGGCAGTCTCGGAACGCATCCCCCGGGAAAATCGAGGGAACCCTGTACAGTGGAACCCCGACATAAGAGCTGCTCTACTTAAGAGCAACTCGAGATAAGAGCTGGGAGGGGAGAGATATTTTTGTTCTACTTACAAGCCCAAATTCGAGATACAAGCGCCAAGGAGCTGTCTCCTGAAGCCAAACGCTAACTTCCGCGTTCGGCTTCAGGAGACAGCTGCGAAGCGGCGCGCGTGTTTTAAAAGGTTGCAGCCGGCCTGGGGGGCTCGGGGGGGTGCTTGCAGCTTTCTTTCTTGCTCTTTTTCTTTCTCTCTTTTACCTTCCCTTCCTCTATTTCTTCTTTTCTTTCTCCTTCCCACCTTCTTCCCTCCCTCCCTTCACTCATTCCTCTCGTACTCTCCCCTTTCATAAGTTTCCTTGCTTCCTTCCTCTGTTCCTGTTCCTTCCCCCTTTCTTTCTTTCTTTCTTTCTTTCTTGCTCTTTTTCTTTCTCTCTTTTACCTTCCCTTCCTCTATTTCTTCTTTTCTTTCTCCTTCCCACCTTCTTCCCTCCCTCCCTCCCTTCACTCATTCCTCTCTTACTCTCCCCTTTCATAAGTTTCCTTGCTTCCTTCCTCTGTTCCTGTCCCTTCCCTCCTTCCTTCCTTCCTTCCTTCCCACCCTCCGTCCATTCATTCACCCATTCCTCTCTTGATCGCTTAAAGCCGGTCCCTGGTGCAAAAAGGGTTGGGGACCTCTGTCCTACAGGATTGGGTGGCAAAGAAGTTGAACATATGTAAATTTAAAAGTTTAAGAAAGTTTACAAGTTAAGTGAAAGAAACTTCATTATTCATTTATATGTACATGTACATTTCTTCATTAAAAACATGTCTTTCTGCATAATTTAGACTAACTTTGTGAGTTTTTTGAGGGCTGGAACCAATTAAAATTATTTACATTAATTCCTATGGGGAAAAGTCGTTCGAGATAAGAGCTGCTCGACTTAAGAGCCCAGGTCCGGAACGAATTAAACTCGTATCTCGAGGTACCACTGTATATGTCTCTATGCATTTGTATACAGAAATATTACTCTATGCATGTGGCAGATTGTAAGCCAGATCCACTTAACAAACCAAAACATAACCTCTCTCTCTCTCTCTCTTTAAATGTGGTTAGTTTGGATTAAAGGTTAGCATCACGGCTTAAACACCAAAGCTTCTATTCCACAGGGCTAGCCAAGTTTTTTTCCATGCATGCTTTCCGAGATGCGCACCGTTAGAAGGCAAACGAGCAGTGCAGAACAGCCAAAATGGGCAGCGCAAATAAATGCGTGTGTGGGTGTGAGAGACCCACAAAAGGGGTCTGCTTTGCGGTTGTCGAGCACGCAATACGAAAAGAAACTTACTAGTCCTGCTCGGCTGGGCTTGCTGCTTACGGAAGAGGCCACCGAACTCAGGGAGCTGAGGGACGAGGCGCTGGGGCTGCGTTTCAGGCTGCTGGGGGTGGGGAGGGCTTTCCGGACGGTGGGCTTGGCTTTGGCCGGCGTGGTGGACGGGAAGCCGATCTTGGTCACTTTGTGGACCGGAGCAAAGAGGCCGTATTTGGACTGACACTGGAAGTACCTGCGGCGGAGAGAAGGGGAGACCCAACCGTGAAAACATTCCGCAAAGAAAAATCTTGCGTGAACAAACCGACATAATAACCCTGGTTTTTAGACAAAGGCTTTGAAGCTTTGTGTCGGAAGACGTCTTAGAAACATAGAAGATTGACGGCAGAAAAAGACCTCCTGGTCCAGGGGTGGGCAAAGTTGGCTCTTCTATGACTTGTGGACTTCAACTCCCAGAATTCCTGAGCCAATCATTGCTAGCTCAGGAATTCTGGGAATTGAAGTCCACACGTCATAGAAGAGCCAACTTTGCCTACTCCATGTAGTCTGCCCTTATACTATTTCCTGTATTTTATCTTAGGATGAATCTATGTTTATCCCAGGCATGCTTAAATTCAGTGACTGTGGATTGACCAACCACGTCTGCTGGGAGTTTTTTCCAAGCATCTACTACTCTTTCAATCGAATAATATTTTCTCACGTGGCTTCTGATCTTTCCCCCAACTAACTTCAGATTGTGTCCCCTTGCTCTTGTGTTCACTTTCCTATTAAAAACACTTCCCTCCTGAACCTTATTCAACCCTTTCACATATTCAAATGTTTCGATCGTGTCCCCCTTTTCCTTCTGTCCTCCAGACTAGACAGATGGACTTCATGAACTCTTTCCTGATCAGTTTGATGCTTGAGACCTTCCACCGTTTTTGTAGCCCACCTTTGGACCCGTTCAATTTGATCCATCTCTTTTTTTAGGGGAGGTCTCCAGAACTGGGCTGTAATGAAAACTCTAGAGGAATTAATTAATTAATTAATTAATTAATTAATATGTCCAATACACAATGAGAGTTTTAGTGGGTATATATATATATATACACACACATAGTAAAATACATGATGAAGGTTATAGAGGAGATACTCATAGTAAAATATATCTAAGAAATAATAGAAAAGAAGGTATAGTAATAGAACATATCAATGAAAGAATAGAAGAAGAGATATAGGAATAGAAGAAAGGTATAGGAGATATAGGAGAGCAATAGGACAGGGGACGGAAGACACTCTAGTGCACTTGTACTCGCCCCTTACTGACCTCTTAGGAATCTGGATAGGTCAACCGTAGATAATCTAAGGGTAATTTTCCTACAGTTGTCATTTTTCATGAGCCTCCTGCTTTGGAAAACAGGAGGCAGAAACCCCCAAAGAGGAACCCCAAGATAGCCCCCTCCCCAAAACGAAGTCCAATGAAAGTGAGAATGGGAACGTAGTCAGGGCTGATCAGAAAGCAGGCGATTCCGATTCTCAGCTGGACATGATCTTACCTTGTTCCGGCAACAGCGCCATCGTTCTTGCCCAGGGGTTCGTCCAATTCAACGCCGCACCACTCCCCCTTGGCAAAATCCGTCTCCCCCAAAAAACGTACCACGCCGGCTTTCGTTCCCCCGACCTAGAGAAAGAAAGAAAGAAAGAGAGAGAGAGAGAGAGAGAGTGAGAGTGAAAGAAAGGCACAGAAAGAAAGAAAGAAAGAAAGACACAGAAAGAAAGAAAGAAAGAAAGAAAGAAGTTAAAAAGAAATTTGAAATGAAAGTTAAAAACAAAGACATTTGAAAAGAAAGTTAAAAAGAAATTTGAAAAGAAAGGTAAAAGAAAAACATTTGAACCGAAAGTTAAAAAGAAAGCTGGAAAGAATTTTGCAGATTTTTTTTTTTTAAATCCTCCAGCTAAATTAGAACTAAAACAAACATTGGCACTCCTGCGGTTACGTTTTTCTGCTACCCGGGCCGAAACCTTGCCAAAAATAAAGACTGCAAACTTCAGCCAATTCTAATAAAGACCAAACCTAAAATAATAACTAACTCTTCAGGATTTCCCCTTCCGCACGAATTATTTTGGAAATTTGTTTGCTTTGGCCACTGACACAACCGGTTACGTTTGCCAAAAATGGTTCAGATAGTTTAACCTTGACAGGAGACCAAGTGAGGAAACGATGACATGAACCAAAAGTTTGATGCTTATTTTATTATTTTAGTTTATTTGGTAGTTTGGAGCTTTGCCTTCACCATAAAACCACAAGCAGAGCTGGATTCACATAATCCTTATATCTAAGTTTCTGCACTTGGTAACTTGGAAGACGGGTGGACTTCAACTCCCAGAATTCCCCAGCCAGCCATGCTTCCAAGCTGGAGAAATGCTACTCTATAAAGTTGACTTCAAAATCACTTGTCCTATTTCAAACCCCTTCAATGTTTTGATAATATACAGCTCCAAAAAAAACAAAGGGAACCCTTAAACAACACAATATAACTCCAAGTAAATCAAACTTCTTTGAAATCAAACTGTCCACTTAGGAAGCAAGACTCATGGACAATCAATTTCACGTGTTGTCAGCACATTTAACTTTGTACAGAACAATGTATTCAATGAGAATATTTCATTCATTCAGATCTAAGGTGTGTTCTTTGTGTGCAGGACGATTTTATAACAACAACAACAACAACGAGTTGGAAGGGACCTTGGAGGTCTTCTAGTCCAACCCCCTGCTTAGGCAGAAAACCCTACACTATTTCAGACAGATGATTATCCAACATCTGTTTAAAAACTTCCAGTTTTGGAACATTGACAACTTCTGGAGGCAACTTCTGTTCCACTGATTAATTGCTCTAACTATCAGGAAATTTCTCCTTAGTTCTAAGTTGCTTCTCTCCTTGTTTAGTTTCCACCCATTGCTTATTGTTCTACCCTCAGGTGCTTTGGAGAATACGTTGACTCCTCTTTCTTTGTGGCAACCCATGAGAATCTGGAAGGCTGCCATCACATCTCCCCTGGTCCTTCTTTATGGTCATTAACCTTGCCAAAAAAGTATGATCTCACCTGTCGGCGCATGAGATTTGCAGACACAGCAATTTTCGCCCTACCTGGAGGCAGCTGAGCTGAACCAACAATTGAAGTCATTCCTAAAAGTGTTTGTTTTTAAAGAAACTTACTCTGCCTTTTTAATAATAATCTTAATGGGTGGATCAAAAATGCTCTTTTCGTCGACTGCAGAAACAGGGTAAGTGGAGGCAAAGACGCCATGATACTCCACCCCAAAATAATTATACAGTGATACCTCATCTTACAAACGCCTCGTCATACAAACTTTTCGAGATACAAACCCAGGGTTTAAGATTTTTTTGCTTCTTCTTACAAACTATTTTCACCTTACAAACCCACCGCCGTCGCTGGGATGCCCCGCCTCCGGACTTCCGTTGCCAGCGAAGCACCCGTTTTTGCACTGCTGGGATTCCCCTGAGGCTCCCCTGGACTTCCGTGTTTTTGTGATGCTGCAGGGGAATCCCAGCAGGGGAATCCCAGCAGCGCAAAAACAGGCACTTCGCTGGCAACAGAAGTCCGGAGATGGGGTTTCCCAGCGAGGGGAGCGTCAGTGAAATTGCAGCATCGCAAAAACACAGAGGTCTGGACTTTGGTGTTTTTGCGATGCTGCGATTTCACTGATGCTCCCTTCGCTGGGAAACCCCACCTCCGGACTTCCGTTGCCAGCGAAGCGCCTGTTTTTGTGATGCTTGGATTCCCCTACTGGGATTCTCCTGCAGCATCGCAAAAACACAAAAGTCCAGAGGTGGGGTTTCCCATGGTGGGGAGCCTCAGGGGAATCTCAGCAATGCAAAAACGGGCGCTTCGGCTGGCAAAAGGGGTGAATTTTGGGCTTGCACGCATTAATCGCTTTTCCATTGATTCCTATGGGAAACATTGTTTTGTCTTACAAACCTTTCACCTTAAGAACCTCGTCCCAAAACCAATTAAGTTTGTAAGACAAGGTATCACTGTATTCCAAAATAATGGGCTTGTGTGTCATGCGGAGAGGTCGTCCCCATGTTAGGGCCACAACTGAGCTCAACAGTTCACATTTCCTTCTATTTCCATTTCAAACATGCAAACATTTCAAACACACAAGTACAAGGGGGAGGATTTCCTTTCTTTTTAGGAAAATAAACCCACTTTAGTAAATTTACATCCTCCACACACACACACACAGTCCAAATGACAGCATTCTGACCACATGTTGAAAACAACCATCCTGGTGACTTTCACTCACATCTGGGAAGTGCTAAAAAAAATGAAAGAGCAGCGAGAGCTTTTGCCAAATCTTTTTTTAGCAATGACACCACTGGTGATGCAAAGCCCAAACGAGCCAAAATAGTTGCCCAAGATCATCAGACATTTATATTTTTGGGGGGCCCCCAGAGTAGGAATAGGATGGTAAGTAGAAGAAAGAAAATAAATAAATAAACAAGGTTTGCAAATATGATTATGGCTTAAAGGATGAATCAAGATGCACCGGTAAATTAAAATAACAAACAGAATATGTTCTTTCTTTAAAGTGGAGCTGAGAGAAATAGATTTCCCCCCCTTGTTTTGTTTACATTGCACTTAAAAAAAAACACCATTCCTGATTAGATTATATGGTTTAAAGCAGTGTTTCCCAACCTTGGCAACTTGAAGATATTTGGACTTCAACTCCCAGAATTCCCCAGCCAGCATTTGCTGGCTGGGGAATTCTGGGAGTTGAAGTCCAAATATCTTCAAGTTGCCAAGGTTGGGAAACACTGGTTAAAAGGCATCTATTGTATTTATTGTATTATTGTTTTTGCAAAGAAGACTGAAAACTAATAAACTCTATTAATAAATTTAAAACAATAATAATAATAATAAAGGCATCTAGAACAATATTCTTCAATTTAACACCTTTAAGAGATGCGTTGCTGGCTGGGGAAAGTTGAAGGCCACGAGTTTTAAAATATACCAAGGTTGATAAATATTGTTCTAGATGCAACGCCTTCCAGCCTCCCTTCTCTGCAGACTTTAAAAGCACAAAATCCTGAACATTTTCAACTCTTCTGTCTGGTTTTGCCTGAGCTGAGAAGACAACGTATCCGGCTAAAGATAACCACGTCTCTCTTCTTTCCCAAGCAGAGATTTGAAAGATCTCCATAAATTCTGTACTTTTGGCTGATGCTTTTGTTCCTGGCTTGCCCAAATGGAGGATTCCGAAGCTACTTTCATTCCCTCTTTCCAAAATACTAACCCAGCAGCTAATCATAGTTACAACGTTGTAAACGTCTCTTGTGGATGAAGAGACCCACAACCACACAGCATCTACGAAGCTTCTCTGCTGCCCCGCTAGATCTCCAAGAATCTCTTCCTAGGTAGATCCTAAGGAAGACAGTGGAGATCCCATGGAGATACAATCTGTAACACAATTTCTGTTGAGCTTGATTTTTAAACATTTTAATACAGTTGGGTTTTTATTTCCTGATTTATTCCATTTTTTTTCACGAATTCCCCGATAACTCCCTGATATTTCCCTGATTTCCCTGTTTTGCAGGTTTGCTGGACATCCTGTGTGTTGTGGTTAGCTCTGGCCCAACTCCTGCCCCAAGGACTGTGGGTGTGTGGGAGACATCCACATGCTACAGGCCTGTTTTGCCCCCGGTGGAATCTGATGATGAAGGCTCCTCTGACCAAGAAGACATGAGTGACAGGGAGGAGGAGAGTGGGGCAGACAGCTCAGAAGGAGATCAATTCTCTAGCTCCTCCTTGGATTCAGAACAAGAGTTAATGATACAGCCACGCATGCGGAGAGCGATGCATAGGCAGCAACAACTGAGAGATTATTATCAAAGAAAATGAGGCCACCTGTGGTTGGGTGGGGCTGGGGTCATTAGTGAGGCTGCTATAAAGAGCAGCCTGTGGGTTTGGCCATTGTGGAGGATTATCTGATCGTTGTGTTTCGTGACTGCTTTACTGACTTTGACCTTTTGTGTGCTGATTTTCCCCCGCTTTGAAACTAAACCAGAGCAAAGTGTGTTTCACTTTGTGAAAGAAGAAGGACTGTGAATTGCCTCACAGCTGCAAGCTAAGTATCACAGAACTGATAAGGGACTTGTACAAATTACCAGTTTGTTTGGAGACGAGGGCTCTTTGCTATCCCAAAAGAGGGCTTGGTTTAAGTGAATTTTCATTATAAAGAACATTGTTTTGAATTTTCAAACATGTGTGTGTGTGAAATTTGTACCTGTGAAGTTTTGGGAGGAGTCTACCAGAGAGCCCGACAGAACACTGTGTATGACTTTTGTGAGGGTATTCTGTAGCTTAAAAAATTTATAGACAAAAACTGTGGTTATTTTTTGGATCCAGAGGCCAAAAAGTTTGTTGAAAACAAGTCACAGATTTAAGACAACGAAATTGCTGTTCCCCAGCGAATTATCAGAAGAATTTTGAGGACCATGTTGGCATTGAAGCTGGTTGCAATTAAGCCAGTCACATGACCTTTAAGCCACCCCCAGTCATATGATCGCCAAGCCACTCCCACCTGGTCACATGGCCAGTAAACCACGCCCACAAAATAAACGCCAACGAATCAACGCAATCCCAAAGCAGCAACCTGACAACTTACTAGCACTCGGTCTCCCATTTTGAGCTCCCGTTCGCCTTTCTTCAAAGACCCGGCTTCCGAAAGATTGGAAATGGATTCGCTGGGGGTTTTGGAGAGGTTGCTCGCGTGAGAAACGGGCATCTCCTTGTTGGCCACAGGAGACACCTTCTGAGGTATGCCGGAGGGCGGAAGGTGACCCGCGGCTGAAGGAGAAGACACGAGGCTGGCAGCCGAGGTGGAGGTGGGCGAGGTGGCCCGAGAGGCGTGGGACGCCTGGGTCCCGTTGGCTTCATCCTCGGGGACGGCCTTCCGCGCGAGTTTAGAAGGCCTGGTGAAGATGCCCCGCAAGGGCTCACACTGGAAGTATCTGATGCCGGCCACGGACCCATCGTTCTTGCCGATGGCTTCGTCCAACACGATCCCTGCCCACTGACCCGGAGCAAACTGGGTTTCTCCCAAGAACTGGATGAAGCCGGGCTTGTTCCCGTTGACCCAAATACGCTCCCCGATTCGGAAGTCGTCCACAAACTCATCCGGACCTTCTGTGGATGGACGCTTCTCCGTGGCCGGAGTCTTTTCTGGAGAGGCTGAATAGAATAGAATATTTAGAATTATTTATTGGCCAAGGGTGATTGGACACACAAGGAATTTGTCTTAGGTGCAGATGCTCTCAGTGGACATAAAAGATAAGTCTGTCAAGAATGGAATAGAACAGAACATATTTCCATACGTGGTGGACATGTCAATAAGTTAATTTGGCATAAACTTCAAAAGTGGATAAAAGAAATAATTAAGATTGAATTAGAAATGAAACCAGAAATATTTTTGCTTGGTATTATTGAAAACCAGATGGAAAAGGAAAAGTATTATTTGATACAACACCTAATAACATCACCAAAAATAACTATAGCCCAATTCTGGAAAAACGAAGCAATGCCGAATGAACGGAACCTAATTAAAAAAAAATTGGATTGTGCTGAAGCAGACAAGCTAACAATGGAGCTAAAAGAACAAGATAACTCCAAATACTATCAGATTTGGAAAGACTTCTACACATGGTTGAATAAAAGAACAACTACTAGTAGTTGGCCTTCTCCGGGTCCCGTCAACTAAACAATGTTGTTTGGCGGGACCCAGGGGAAGAGCCTTCTCTGTGGTGGCCCCGACCCTTTGGAACCAACTCCCCCCGGATATCAGAGTTGCCCCCACTCTCCTAGCCTTTCGTAAGCTCCTTAAAACCCACCTCTGTCGTCAGGCATGGGGGAATTGATACTTTCCCTCCCCCTAGGCTTATAAAATTTATGCATGGTATGTCTGTATGTATGATTGGTTTCTTAAATTGGGGTTTTAAATTAACTTAAACTTAAATATTAGATTTGTTTACATTGTACTATTATTGCTGTGAGCCGCCCCGAGTCTACGGAGAGGGGCGGCATACAAATCTGATTAATAAATAAATAAATAATAAAATAAAATAATAAGTGCTGCATGATAAAGAAATGTTATAAATCAAAACTACTAAACAATTAATATAACTTTTTTTTTGTCTACTCAATAGAAAGCGTGTGAGCTATGTCTTACTATTAACTGTATAAAAAGAACTTAAACGCATTACTACATAAATACAAAACATAAATTATAGGTTATCAATTAAACCGCTGATCTCAATACCGCAAAGAACCAAATGTAGGCTGTCAATAGAGACAGACGTAGGAGGGGAGGGGAGATATAGAAACATAGAAACATAGAAACATAGAAGACTGATGGCAGAAAAAGACCTCATGGTACATCTAGTCTGCCATTATACTATTTCCTGTGTTTTATCTTAGGATGGATCTATGTTTATCCCAGGCATGTTTAAATTCAGTTACTGTGGGTTGACTAACCACATCTGCTGGAAGTTTGTTCCAAGCATCTATAATTCTTTCAGTCAAATAATATTTTCTCACGTTGCCTTTGATCTTTCCCCCAACTAACCTCAGATTGTGTCCCCTTGTTCTTGTGTTCACTTTCCTATTAAAAACACTTCCCTCCTGAACCTTATTTAACCCTTTCACATATTTAAATGTTTTGATCTTGTCCCCGCTTTCCCTTCTGTCCTCCAGACTCCACAGATTGAGTCCATGAAGTCTTTGCTGATACGTTTTATGCTTAAGACCTTCCACCATTCTTGTAGCCCGTCTTTGGACCCCTTCAATTTTGTCAATCTCTTTTTGTAGGTGAGGTCTCCAGAAACATTAAACTGCAGTTTCCATTGCTTTGACCATTTATATAATACAATATTCTCTTCTTTTAAGTTCCGTGTGTGTATTGTACATTGTTTAGATGTCAATGTATTGTCTGTTGTTACTGTTTTAGTGTATAGATGTAAATAAAAATTATTTTTTTTAAAAAGAACAGAACAGAAGAGTAGAGTAGAAGAGTAAGTATCATGCTCAAGATGACCACCTGAGGACCTTACCTGTAGCTGCAGGTGGGGCTGTTTTGGCTAGCGCACTTCCCGGTTTGCTGATCTTGGTGGGGGCTTTTAGCCCGCTCGGTTTCAACATGCTCATGGTCAGCCGGTCTGAAATGCAATCACTATCTTTTCCCAAACATATGGACCCTTCTCTGGCTTGCCTCCGGCTTCAACCTGTCAATCAAGGGCACCGAGACAAGAGACGTTAACCTCTGTGGCTCTTAGCCAGCTTGGAAAGAAATTATATAATAATAATAATAATAATAATAATAATAATAATAATAATAATAACAACAACAACAACAACAATAATATTAATAATAATTGTTATTGTTACTGTTACTGTTACTGTTACTATTACTATTACTATTACTATTATTATTATTATTATTATTATTATAGAAACATAGAAGACTGATGGCAGAAAAAGACCTCATGGTCCATCTAGTCTGCCCTTATACTATTTCCTGTGTTTTATTTTACAATGGATCTATGTTTATCCCAGGCATGTTTCAATTCAGTTACTGTGGATTTACCAACTACGTCTGCTGGAAGTTTGTTCCAAGGATCTACAACTCTTTCAGTAAAATAATATTTTCTTATGTTGCCTTTGAACATTCCCCCAACTAACTTCAGATTGTGTCCCATTATTATTATTATTATTATTATTATTATTATTATATGCCGCCCCGAGTCTGCGGAGAGGGGCGGCATATAAATCCAATAAATCTAATCTAATCTATTATTATTATTTTGACTTCTATGCTTCTACACTCAGGGCAGCTTACAACAATATAAAATATACAAATACAATAAAAAAGAAGTCCCCGAGCCTTAAAGTTGCCAGGTTTGGGGACCCCTGGCCTAGTGCATGAAATAAACAGATAGGAACATATTTGATGAAGACAAGCGCTCCATTTTGCAAGAGATAAGAAATTCCAGAAGTTGTACGTTAAGTTACATTTTAAAATACGTTGGTTCAAAAAAAAAATTAATAATAACAACAACAGAGTTGGATGGGACCTTGGAGGTCTTCTAGTCCAACCCCCTGCTTAGGCAGGAAACCCTACATCATTTCAGACAAATGGTTATCCAACATCTTCTTAAAAACTTCCAGTGTTGGAGCATTCACAACTTCTGGAGGCAGGCAGTTCCACTGATCGATTGTTCTAACTGTCAGGAAATTTCTCCTTAATTCTAAGTTGCTTCTCTCCTTGTTAAGTTTCCACCCATTACTTCTTGTTCTACCGTTAAGTGCTTTGGAGAATAGGTTGACTTCCTTTTCTTTTGGGGCAACCCCTGAGATATTGGAAGGCTGCTATCATGTCATAGAGACATAGAAACATAGAAGATTGACGGCAGAAAAAGACCTCCTAGTCCATCAAGTCTGCCCTTATACTATTTTCTGTATTTTATCTTACAATGGATATATGTTTATCCCAGGCAGGTTTCAATTCAGTGACTGTGGATTTACCAACCACATCTGCTGGAAGTTTGTTCCAGGGATCTACTCCTCTTTCAGTAAAATAATATTTTCTCACGTTGCTTTTGATCTTTCCCCCCAGTCTTCCTTGCTCCTTCGTTTCATTAAATGAGACCTACCCGGTTCCTTCAACCATTCTTCCTATGTTTTAGCCTCCTGTCCCCTAATCATCTTTGTCGCTCTTTTTAAATATTTTCTCTTTAAATATGTTAAAGGGTTAAACAAGGTCCAGGAGGGAAGTGTTTTTAATAGGAAAGTGAACACAAGATCAAGGGGACACAATCTGAAGTTAGTTGGGGGAAAGATCAAAAGCAACATGAGAAAATATGATTTGACTGAAAGAGGCATAGATGCTTGGAACAAACTTCCAGCAGACGTGGTTGGTCAATCCACAGTAACTCAATTGAAACATGCCTGGGATAAACATAGATCCATCCTAAGATAAAATACAGGAAATAGTCTAAGGGCAGACCTTATATAGAGCGCCGGGGAGACCACATTTGGAATACTGTGTCCAGTTCTGGAGACCTCCCCTACAAAAAGATAGTGACAAAATTGAACGGGTCCAAAGACGGGCTACAAGAAGGGTGGAAGGTCTTAAGCATAAAACTTATCAGGAAAGACCTCATGGACTCCATCTGTCTAGTCTGGAGGGCAGAAGGAAAAGGGGGGACATGATCGAAACATTTAAATATGTTAAAGGGTTAAATAAGGTTCAGGAGGGAAGTGTTTTTAATAGGAAAGTGAACCCAAGAACAAGGGGACACAATCTGAAGTTAGTTGGGGGAAAGATCAAAAGTAACATGAGAAAATATTATTTTACTGAAAGAGTAGTAGATGCTTGGAACAAACTTCCAGCAGACGTGGTTGGTCAATCCACAGTCACTGAATTTAAACATGCCTGGGATAAACATACATCCATCCTAAGATAAAATACAGAAAATAGTATAAGGGCAGACTAGATGGACCATGAGGTCTTTTTCTGCCGTCAGACTTCTATGTTTTTAAGTTTTTTAAAAGTTAAACCCAAGTCCTCACCTAAGCAGGCGAGAGAACAAGGCAGCCAATAATCCCCCTCCCTTCCCTTCTCCTCCACACCAGCCCCAGAAAAATCCAAGTTTATCCAACCTCCAGGTTTATGCGTACACAAACAAAAACCCCTTTCTCGGAGCGCACTGCGATGCCTTGGCAACTCACAAGTTCGCACCCACTTCGCTGGGGCCGGGCTAGAATTCCTTGCTGAAGATCACGAGATGGCTTCGCATTCTGTACAATCCCTGCGAGGTGCCCCAGTCCAGATCCTTGGAGATAAAATGAGGTTTTCTTCCTCCTTTTTGGTTGCTAGGAAGGGGGGGGAAAAACAGAATAATTTGGATTGCTCGGAGGCTCCTTTGCAGAGAAATCCTAGGTCGGTTGCGTTGGGGTTCGTATTTATTTTCCTCCTTCGCAGCGAGAAAAGGGAGGGATTAGTTTCAACTCTGACCACAACCGGCAGCAACAATAACATCTGATCAAGGAGCTTCAAGTAACTGGATTATTTGCACGGGAGCCAAGAGGTGTTTGGGAAACAGGCAGGGCCTGGGAAAGAGCGAACAGGGCGTGGACGCATTGCAGAAAGAGCAGTGGGAAACCAACCTACAGGGCCTGCTCCTTCCAAAAGGAAGTGGAGGAGGTTTGGGAAAAACTTTCCCTTGGTCAGTCCTGTTCTTCAACCTGGACTTAGGTTAGTGGAAGGCAGCACAGGAAGAGGCCGAGCCCTTCGGTTGGGTCAGGGCTCCCCAAACTTGGCAGCTTTAAAGACTTGTGGACTTGAGGGATTCTGGGAGTTGAAGTCCACAAGTCTTTAAAAGTTGCCAAGTTTCTATCAAACACAGAGGATTTCAAACTTTCGGCCAGCTGGGAGTTTGAAGTCGACAAGTCTTAAAGATATCAAGGTTGGAGACCCCCCCCCCCACCTTAAATGATTGTCCTTGCAGTTTCCTGTTTTTGTTATGTCCTCCACGTCTGTTAGGGAGAGATACTTCTCATTTATTTCAGCTCAGGTATATCTTTCCTTCCTTCCTTCCTTCCTCCCATCTTTCCTTCCTTCCCTCCGTTCCTTCCTTCCTTCCATCTTTCCTTCCTTCCTTCCCTCCGTTCCTTCCTTCCTTCCGTTCCTTCCTTCCCTCCCTCCATTCCTTCCTTTCTTCCCTCCGTTCCTTCCTTCCCTCCCTCCGTTCCTTCCTTCCTTCCATCTTTCCTTCCTTCCCTCCCTCCGTTCCTTCCTTCCTTCCGTTCCTTCCTTCCCTCCCTCCGTTCCTTCCTTCCTTCCATCCTTCCTTCCCTCCCTCCGTTCCTTCCTTCCGTTCCTTCCTTCCCTCCCTCTGTTCCTTCCTTCCCTCCCTCCGTTCCTTCCTTTCTTCCTTCCATCAATCCATCCCCTCCCTTCCCATTTCTTTCCTTCCTTCCTTCCTTCCCTTTCCTTCCCCTTTCCTTGCTTCCTTCCATCCTTCCATCAACCCATCCCCTCCCACCCCCCTTCCTTCCCACTTCCTTGTTTCTTTCCATCAATCCATCCCCTCCCTCCCTTCCCATTTCTTTCCTTCCTTCCTTCCTTTCCTTCCCATTTATTTATTTATTTTTATTTATTTATTTATTTTGTCCAATACACAATAATACACAATGAAGGTTACAGAGGATATAGTAAAGAAATACTTATTTACTTGCTTCTTTCCATTCTTCCATCAATCCATCCCCTCCCTCCCTTCCCCTTTCCTTCCTTCCTTCCTTCCTTCCTTCCATCCATCCATCTTCCTTTATACAGACATTCCTGCCTTGCCCAAAACAAAGGCTAAGTCAACCTTGAGCCTACTGAGATTCGACCTTCCAAACTGCTGGCAGCCGGCAATCAGCAGAAGTAGCCTGCAGTACCTCTCTCTAACCACTGTGCCACCGAGATGCTTCTATATTCAGTGCCGTTGTACTGCTGAACGCTCCCTGAACAAACCGCTGTAAATCAAGGACTCCCAGATGCCCAAGAATCTCCTCTCAAAACCTAAGTAAAGATCGGATCGCCCCGAACATTACCTGCCTCAACCATGAAGAAGTTCTTCCGGCATTGATACGTAGGGTAGCGCTAACATCTAGGAAGACCTCCGGGAAATGGGATTCTTGAATGGATTTGAATGGCTTTGACGGGCGTGACCTCGAATCCCCTTTAATTAATAACCCCACAATTGCAGAGTCCAGACTGGTTCTTTTCCCCGTCCTCCCTTTCGTATTATGACGTCACTGGCTCTGACATCACCCGCCAAGCATTCAGGAATGCCCACCGCGTCCCTCGGAATGCCACCACAGAAAGACACGGGCACGGCCACACAACACTGCCGGCTTTGTTTGACCGCATCCCTCGGAAGAATGGAAGGATCCCGATGGAGGCTTGTCAATTTAATTTAATTCATTTGACTTCTATACGGCACCCAGTTTTGGTCGCCACGATGCAAAAAGGACGTGGATATTCCTTCCCCTAGGCCATTACCATGTTTGTGTGTATGTTTGGTTTTTATAAGAAGGGTTTTTAGTTGTTTTAGAATAGAATAGAATAGAATTTTTATTGGCCAAGTGTGATTGGACACACAATTATTAAATTGGATTGTTACATGTTGTTTTTTATCATTGTTGTTAGCCGCCCTGAGTCTGCGGAGAGGGGCGGCATACAAATCCAATAAATAATAATAATAATAATAATAATAATAATGTGGAGACTCTAGAAAAAAGTGCAGGGAAGAGCGACAAAGAGGATGAGGGGATAAATGGAAGCTAAAACATATGAAGAACGGTTGCAGGAACAGGGCTGGTTTGATGAGAAGAAGGACCAGGGGAGACATGATAGCAGTCTTCCAGGATCTCAGGGGTTGCCACAAAGAAGAGGGAGTCGAGCTATTCTCCAAAGCACAAGAAGGAAGGAAGGAAAGGAAGGAAGGAAGGAAGGAAGGTAG
Organism: Erythrolamprus reginae; assembly: GCF_031021105.1. Classification (NCBI taxonomy): domain Eukaryota; kingdom Metazoa; phylum Chordata; class Lepidosauria; order Squamata; family Dipsadidae; genus Erythrolamprus; species Erythrolamprus reginae. Next base: position 48,654,286 of record NC_091959.1, read on the forward strand.
GTAGATAGATATGGAAGGAAGGAAGGAAGGAAGGAAAGAAGAAAGGAAGGAAGGTAGGTAGATAGATAGATATGGAAGGAAGGAAGGTAGGTAGGTAGATAGATATGGAAGGAAGGAAGGAAGGAAAGAAGAAAGGAAGGAAGGTAGGTAGATAGATAGATATGGAAGGAAGGAAGGAAGGAAGGTAGATAGATAGATAGATAGATAGATAGATATGGAAGGAAGGAAGGAAGGAAGGAAGGAAGGAAAGGAAGGAAAGAAGGAAGGAAGGAAGGAAGGAAGGAAGGAAGGTAGGTAGGTAGATAGATAGATATGGAAGGAAGGAAGGAAGGAAGGAGGGAGGGAAAGGACCAGGGGAGACATGAGAGCAGCCTTCCATTATCTCAGGGGTTGCCACAAAGAAGAAGCTCTCCAAAGCATCTGAGGGTAGAACAAGAAGCAATGGGTGGAAACTAAACAAGGAGAGAAGCAACTTAGAACTAAGGAGACATTTCCGGACAGTTAGAACAATTAATCTGTGGAACAGCTTGTATCCAGAAGTTGTGAATGCCCCAACACTGGAAGTTTTTAAGCAGATGTTGGATAACCATCTGTCTGAAGTAGTGTAGGGTTTCCTGCCTAAGCAGGGGGTTGGACTAGAAGACCTCCAAGGTCCCTTCCAACTCTGTTGTTATTGTATCAGTAGCTCTGGCTGTTCGCACCCGACATGCCGAGACCACCATTCATAACTAGGAACTTTCTCTGGACGCCCATCCCTCAGGGATTCAGAAACCTTAAAAACATAGAAACCTAGAAGATTGACGGCAGAAAAAGACCTCCTGGTCCCTCTAGTCTGCCCTTACGCTATTTCCTGCATTTTGTCTTAGGATGGATCTATGTGTTATCCCAGGCATGTTTCAATTCAGTTCCTGTGGATTGGCCAACCACGTCTGCTGGAAGTTTGTTCCAAGCATCTACTACTCTTTCATTAAAAAGTAAAAACTACCTTCACACATAGGAAGTATAAAGGAAGGCAAGATACCATTGAGGATGGGAATAACAGTACAAAGAACTGGATTGGAAGAGGTGGGTCCATTTTAATTTAATTTAATTTAATTTAATTTAATTTAATTTAATTAGAAACATAGAAACATAGAAGTCTGACGGCAGAAAAAGACCTCATGGTCCATCTAGTCTGCCCTTATACTATTTTCTGTATTTTATCTTAGGATGGATATATGTTTATCCCAGGCATGTTTAAATTCAGTTACTGTGGATTTATCTACCACATCTGCTGGAAGTTTGTTCCAAGGATCTACTACTCTTTCAGTAAAATAATATTTTCTCATGTTGCTTTTGATCTTTCCCCCAACTAACTTCAGATTGTGTCCCCTTGTTCTTGTGTTCACTTTCCTATTAAAAACACTTCCCTCCTGGACCTTATTTAACCCTTTAATATATTTAAATGTTTCGATCATGTCCCCCCTTTTCCTTCTGTCCTTCAGACTATACAGATTGAGTTCATTAAGTCTTTCCTGATACGTTTTATGCTTAAGACCTTCCACCATTCTTGTAGCCCGTCTTTGGACCCGTTCAATTTTGTCAATATCCTTTTGTAGGTGAGGTCTCCAGAACTGAACACAGTATTCCAAATGGGGTCTCACCAGCATTCTATATAGTGGGATCATAATCTCCCTCTTCCTGCTTGTTATACCTCTAGCTATGCAGCCAAGCATCCTACTTGCTTTCCCTACCGCCTGACTGCACTGTTCACCCATTTTGAGACTGTCAGAAATCACTACGCCTAAATCCTTTTCTTTTTCAGTATTTGCCAACACTGAACTGCCAATACAATACTCAGATTGAGGATTCCTTTTCCCCAAGTGCATTAATTATTTAATAATTTAATTTAATTTAATTTAATTTAATTTAATTTAATTTAATTTAATTTATTATTTATTTATTTATTTATTTATTTATTTATTTATTTATTATTTATTTATTTATTTATTGTTTGTTTATTTATTTATTTATTCATTCATTCATTTATTTATTTATGTATTTGATTTGTATGCCACCCCTCTCCGTAGACAACTGGTTGATTAATCGAGATCGATTGAAGAAGCTGTTCTTTCACGAGGCCTCGTTCCTAGTCTTTAAATCAGAATTCTGGGAGTTGAAGTCCCACAAGTCTTAAAAGGGCCCAAGTTTGGAGACCCCAGCCCCACTTTTAAGTCACCATTTTAATTTTTGGCTTTAGCAAATCAGCCCTGAAATGGATTCTAACTGTTGCTACAGCAACAGGTTAATGGCAAGAGTCCTTCTTCAGTCTTTAGCTAGTGGTTTCTTTCTTTCTAAGTGAAGGAGGGGGGAAAAAGTGGCAATTTCTATATGCACCTCCGAGCATAAAAATAACAGCAACAGAAAACACTCATCCGGACTGACTCGACTCGGAGACTCTATCTCACCCAGCTTGCTATTAATAGAAAAATACAGCTTGTTTTTACACAACTCTTGAGCCTTTTTTAAAAATAGACAAGCAGGAGTTTTGACGGGACCCATCGGGCGACAATCCACTGGAATACAGTGATACCTCGTCTTACAAACACCTCGTCATACAAACTTTTCGAGATACAAACTCGGGGTTTAAGATTTTTTTGCCTCTTCTTACAAACTATTTTCACCTTACAAACCCACCGCCGCCGCTGGGATGCCCCGCCTCCGGACTCCCGTTGCCAATGAAGCGCCCGTTTTTGTGCTGCTGGGATTCCCCTGAGGCTCCCCTCCATGGGAAACCCCACCTCTGGACCTCCGTGTTTTTTGTGATGCAGGGGAATCCCAGCAGCGCAAAAACGGGCGCTTCGCTGGCAACGGAAGTCCGGAGGTGGGGTTTCCCAGCGAGGGGAGCCTCAGTGAAATCGCAGCATCGCAAAAACACAGAGGTCCGGAGGTGGGGTTTCGTGGACTTCGGTGTTTTTGCGATGCTGCGATTTCACTGATGCTCCCTTCGATAGGAAACCCCACCTCCGGACTTCCGTTGCCAGCGAAGCGCTCGTTTTTGCGATGCTGGGATTCCCTTGCTGGGATTCCCCTGCAGCATCGCAAAAACACAGAAGTCCAGAGGTGGGGTTTCCCATGGAGGGGAACCTCAGGGGAATTCCAGCAGCGCAAAAACGGGCGCTTCGGCTGGCAAAAGGGGTGAATTTTGGGCTTGCACGCATTAATCACTTTTCCATTGATTCCTATGGGAAACATTGCTTTGTCTTACAAACTTTTCACCTTAAGAACCTCATCCCGGAACCAATTAAGTTTGTAAGACAAGGTATCACTGTATTTCGATAGAACAGGTTCCAGAGCATCCAGATAGCAGACAATAAATCAGAATTTGAGAACTGTCTTCCCATTGCAATTATAAAAAAAAAACAATGTGCAAATTTTGCATGTGAATGCAAACACTATTTCAGAAGAGTAGCTGACAAATTGAAGAGGGGGGGGGAAATCCCACCTTTAATTAACAGAGAAAACAGGATAACAGGTTGACTTCTAGGGGAACTAAGGTGTGAGGTGCTAACACTCCGAATCCATTTGTCTGGATCTATTTAATTTTTATCAGTGATGGCATGGTTTTCTCACACCTTCAACTACTTTAGCTTCATACTGTTGTGGTCAGCTCTGGCCCAGCTCCTGCCCCAAGGACTGTGGATGTGGGAGAGACATCCACATGCTGCAGGCCTGTTTTGCCTCCCTCGGTGGAATCTGCTGATGAAGGCTCCTCTGACCAAGAAGACATGAGTGACAGGGCGGAGGAGAGTGGGGCAGACAGCTCAGAAGCAGATCAATTATCTAGCTCCTCCTTGGATTCGGAACAAGAGTTAATGATACAGCCACGCATGCGGAGAGCGATGCATAGGAAGCAACAACTGAAGGATTATTACAAGAGAAAATGAGGCCACCTGTGGTTGGGTGGGGCTATGGTCATTAGTGAGGCTGCTATAAATAGCAGCCTGTGGGTTTGGCCATTGTGGAGGATTATCTGATCGTTGTGTTTCGTGACTGCTTTGCTGACTTTGACCTTTTGTGTGCTGATTTTTCCCCGCTTTGAAACTAAACCAGGGCAAAGTGTGTTTCACTTTGTGAAAGAAGAAGGACTGTGAATTGCCTCACAGCTGCAAGCTAAGTATCTCAGAACTGACAAGGGACTTGTACCAATTACCAGTTTGTTTGGAGACGAGGACTCTTGGCTATCCCAAAAGAGGGCTTGGTTTATGGGAATTTTCATGATAAAGAACATTGTTTTGAATTTTCAAACGTGTGTGTGTCTGAAATTTGTACCTGTGAATTTTTGGGAGAAGTCTATCAGAGAGCCCGACAGAACACATACTTCATTATTACGTGCAAAGCGGTAAAGACATTCCTCGTGTTACGACCATAACTGAGCCCAAAATTTCTGCTGCTAAGTGAGATGTTTGTTAAATGAACTTTGCTGTGTTTTATGACCTTTTTTTGGGAATTGTTTGAGTTAGTAACACTACTAACAAGGTCATTGTTTGAGTTAGTAACACTACTCCCTCTGCAAGGTTTTTTCCAGCCCTAACCAGGGGATAAAATATTGTGCTGAAGCTGACCAGACTAAGGTGAACACCTGGTATTTATGAATACCTGGACCCGCAATTCCAAAGATCGGGAACGCCAAAGAAAGCAGAAAACGAATTGGCCAATTTCTTGAACTTCAAGGAGACACAATACTGCATGGATAAACATAGATCCATCGAAAGATAAAATACAGGAAATAGTATAAGGGCAGACTAGATGGACCAGGAGGTCTTTTTCTGCTGTCAATCTTCTATGTTTCTATATGTATGTTGTATATTGTTCTGATAATAATAATAATAAATAACAACAACAACAATAATAGTAATAATAATAATAATAATAATAATAATAATTTATTAGATTTGTATGCCGCCCCTCTCCGAGAACTCACAACTGATCTGTTGTGAGCCGCCTTGAGTCCTTGGACAGGGGCGACACGCAAATCCAGTTAATAAATAACTAATAAATAACCGTCAAATATTTATGATTCTGTAAGCAACTGCAGTGTTCCTCTTAATTAACAGTGGTAAAACCAGGCGAGATCCATTAACCACTGCCTTCAAATAGCAATGGAAAGGTAAGGACTACCTGCCTTAGGGGATCACAAGAACTTTGCCTGTGCTCACAATGCTTCGCCGCAAAAGAGGCAGCGCACCAAAGCCGTGAATCACAGGGCAGAAATACCCTTGGCTGCCACCACCTCCAGTTGCGTTTTATAATGGCAAGTTACAAAACCTGTATTGTGATTTCACCGATGCTAATGAAGAGGGGCGTGGGGTGGCTTCTGCTCCAATCTACCTTCACCCCGAAGAGTCCAATCTAGCTTTTGGTTTGTTTTTTTAAGCGACGATTCTAGTTCGTTGGTGCAAAACAACTCTACTTATTCATGAAACTCTTCCGTGTTATGAAGACGCTCGTCCCAATAAGAGGAATATTGCAAAGTGTAAGGTGTTTCTTTAGTAGACTAGGGAAAAAAGTGAGAATATTTCTGGTAATTCTTTGCCATCCAAAATGGTTGGGGTTAAATGCAAAACGTTGAAACAAGTTCAACTGCAAGGTTAATTCCTTCTTTCCTTCCTTCCTTCCTTTCTTCCTTCCTGTTTTCCAAACACTTAATTTTATTTAGACCGTTTCTTACTTAATTTCCTCTTCTCCTGCCCTTTTCCTTCCTTCCCTCCCTCTTTTTCTTTCCTTTTTCTTTTTTCTTCCTTCCTTTCTCCATCTCTCCCTTCTTTCCTTCCTTCCAAACAATTTTATTTAGACCGTTTCTTACTTAATTTCCTCTTCTCCTGCCCTTTTCCTTCCTTCCCTCCCTCTTTTTCTTCCCTTTTTCTTTTTTCTTCCTTCCTTTCTCCATCTCTCCCTTCTTTCCTTCCTTCCTTCCTGCTTTCCAAACACTTAATTTTATTTAGACCGTTTCTTACTTAATTTCCTCTTCTGCCCTTTTTTCCCTTCCTTCCCTCCCTCTTTTTATTTCCTTTTTCTTTTTTCTTCCTTTTTCTTTCCTTCCTTCCTCCCTCCCTCCCTCCCTCCTTCCTTCCTTGCAGCTTTCCAAACACTTAATTTTATTTAGACCGTTTCTTGGCATATAAGTCCAATAAACAAACAAACAAACAAACAAACTTCCTTTAGGAAAATTACATTTCTCGTGCCTTGTTCTCTTTTGCAGAGCTAAAGATATCGCTTCCCAACCCCCCTCCCAAAATTACAATCCCACAAACATTTATTTGAATTCTGGCACAGCACTGATACTGGGTACCTCCATTTCCAAACAACAGGAAACAAATGTGTCCCTTTTATAGCATCTCACACAAACATACCTGTACGCTTAGCATTGTAAATCAATCTCTCTAGACGAGCTACGAGGTTAAAAGGTAATATATATTGCTTTGCCTGTTTAAATTTACTGCAAAATCAATTCCTCTGCTTATATCCCTTAAAATTTCACTATTTTTTGGTATTCTTATCTCAACAGACTAAATATTATTTACGAGGCTTTGGGTCCTATTGGCCTCCCACAGAAAATACACACGGTGCTTTAGAAGACACAAAACCTCCTTTGTTGCTGAAAAGGAAAAAGAAAGCTAATTTTTACTCTTGCACAAAGTCCAAATTTGACACAACAAACCCGCTTCTCTACTGAACACAATGATTACATCCGGCCGTTTGCACAACAATATCAGCCAAAAGCCCTATCTGTCTGTCTCCCAGAGTGACAGAATAACGTGAAGCTACAAAAAAAGTCCCTGAAACACACACAAAAAAACCCCACACACATTTTTGCATTTAATCAAGGCATGCAATTTGATATCCTCTACCTGGAGTGCCCCCCCCCTCCGCCAAATTCTAGCCGTTCTGGACAAGGACGTCCCAAATCAACCTTTTAAACCCTCGTGGCAGGAAGTCACTCAGCCTGACACACTGATGTCATACGAGAACGCACACCAGTTGATTCTGGCATCTCTCCCCCCCCCCCCCCTTCAGATGGTGCTCTGGCTGACCCCAAAAAGCCAGCCAGGGCAAGAGGGGGGGTGGAAGGACCTGGGGGCTGATTGCATAGCAGTGGGGGGGGGCTCTTCTCTGTGTTTTCTCCCTTGTTTTTTCTTCCTTCTTTCACTTCTTCCTTCCTTATTTTTTCTTCCTTCCCCCTCTGCCTTCTTTTCCTTATTTTTTTCCTACCTTTCTTCCCTTGTTCTTTCCTTCTCTTCCTCCCTCCTCTCCCTTTTGTCTTCCCTTTCTTCCCTTATTCTTTCCTTCCTTCTCTCTTATTTTTCTTCCTTTCTTCCCTTATTCTTTCCTTCCTTCTCTTCCTTCCTCCTCTCCCTTTTGTCTTCCCTTTCTTCCCTTATTCTTTCCTTCCTTCTCTTCCTTATTTTTCTTCCTTTCTTCCCTTATTCTTTCCTTCCTTCTCTTCCTTCCTCCTCTCCCTTTTGTCTTCCCTTTCTTCCCTTATTCTTTCCTTCCTTCTCTCTTATTTTTCTTCCTTTCTTCCCTTGTTCTTTCCTTCCTTCTCTTCCTTCCTCCTCTCCCTTGTCTTCCCTTTCTTCCCTTATTCTTTCTTTCCCTTCCTTCTCTCTTATTTTTCTTCCTTTCTTCCCTTATTGCTTCCTTCTTCCTCTTCCTTCCCTGATTTTTTTCTCCTTTTCTTCCCTTATTCCTGTTCCTTCCTTTCCTCCTATCTTCTTCTCCCTCCCTTATTTTTTCTTCCTTTCTTCCCTCTTATTCCTTCCTTCTCCCCTCTTATTCCTCCCCTTCTTTCGTTCCCTTCCCCCCCCCCTTTTTCCCCTTCTCTTCCCTTTCTCTTTCCCTTCCTTTTTCTTGCAGCACAGATGTCGTCCAATGTGACAGCGGATCCGATGACCCAGCACAATCTTTCCACCAATCCAGGGGTAAAACCGAACCCTGAGAAGACCCCCATTTTTGCCCTACACCCCCCATGGGACCCCCTTGAGAGGAGCAAGCCCACCCTTGGGGCTCTGCACCCCTCCAGCTTCTCCACAAGCAATGCCCGCTTCCACGGGCCTTCTGGGTGCCCCTAATTTAGCCCAGGGGTCCCGATGGGCCTTGTTTCCCGTAAGAGTGGATGTCCACTCCCAGAATTCCCAGCCAGTGGTGGGAATTCTGGGAGTTGAAGTCCAGCCCTTCAACTTGTCAAAGTTGAGGACAAAGCCAGAGAAATTGAGTGACACCTCAAAAAAAGACCCCCAGCCCTCCCCATTTTTATGTTCTTTCAACACCCCAATTCCCTCAGGCCTGCGGTAGGGAACGTTGGCTCTTCTACGACTTGTGGACTTCAACTCCCAGGATTCCTGCCTAGCTCAGGAATTCTGGGAGTTGAAGTCCACCTGTCCTAGAAGGGCCAACTTTGCCTACCCCAGCCTTAGCCTAATCCAACCCCCTGCCCAAGATCATAGAATCCTAGGGCTGGAAGGGGCCTTGGAGGTCTTCTAGTGACCTAGGGGTAGGCAAAGATGGCTCTTCTATGACTTGTGGACTTCAACTCCCAGGATTCCTGTGCCAGTCATTGCTAGCTCAAGAATTCTGGGAGTTGAAGTCCACCTGTCCTAGAAGAGCCAACTTTGCTTACCTCTGCCTCAGGCAAACGCTTCACCACAAATGAACAATTGACAGCCAACTCTGTCGTCCCCCCCCCCACTGTCTCCAATGCAGGCCTGGCCTGCCCCCCATTGTCCTGGCTGTCTCCCCCTACCCCCCCAATTCTGAGGCCCTGCAGCTCCTCTCCATGAGGAGGGCTTTAAAAGGGGTCTTTCCCCTCACAAAAAAGAAAGACAGCCCTTTTTCCAAGGAGGCGAGGGGGGGGGGAGCTCTTCCTCCCCCTCAGAAACAAAGGGGGGGAGGGAAGGCGCCCCCCCTCAAGTGGGGAGGGGTCTGCAAGGCCCGGGAATTGGGGAGGGGGCGCCGCCCGCCGCCAAAAGGCCCCGCTCGCCTCCCCCCCGCCACACGACAAAGAAGCGCCCCCCCCCCGAGGGACCCCCGCCTCGCCCTCCGTCGCCGACCAGACCCTCACCCGCGGCGGCTTCGGCGGCCAGGCTGGGCTCCGTCTCGGCTTCCTCCTCCTCCTGCTCCGGCCAGGCGAGGCGAGGCGGCGCTGGCTGCTGGCGGCTCCCTCCCGGCGGCAGGGGCGGGCAGGGGCGGCCGCCAGGCGGGGACTGCGGAAGGGCGGGCGGAGGGGAGGAGGCCGCCGCCTTCCTTTCCCCGTCTTCTTCCTCCTTCTCCTCTTTCCTCTCCTCCCGCCCTTTCTTTTCCTCCGTCCCCTCCCTCTTTTCCTTCCCTTCCTTCCCTGTTTTCCTTCCTTCTCCCTCCTTCCCTCCCTCTTCTCTTCCTATTTTCCTTCCTTCTTCCCTCCTTCCCTCCCACATCTCATCTTCTCTTCCTCCCTCAATCTCTTCCTTTCCTTCCTCCCTCAATCTCGTCCTTTCCTTTCCTTCAATTTCTTCCTTCCCTTCCCTCCCTCCTTCCTCAGTCTCCTTTCCTTTCCCTCCCTCCTTCCTCCCTCAATCTCTTCCTTTCCTTCCTTCTTTCCTCCCTCCTCAGTCTCTTCCTTTCCTTTCCTTTCCTTCCTTCTTCCCTCCCTCCCACCCTCCTTCCTTCCTTCCAGCAGCTTTCCTTCAGAAGGTGTGAGAACTTCACTACTGGACGTTTTCAAGAAGAGACTGGACTGCCGCCTGTCAGAAATGATGTAGGCCGCAGAGGTAGGCCAAGTTGGCTCTACCTATGACGTGTGGACTTCAACTCCCAGAATTCCCGAGCTACCATGGTTGGCTCAGGAATTCTGGGAGTGGAAGTCCACAAGTCATAGAAGAGCCAGCATTGCCTACCCTGGTCCTGCTTGGGCAGAGGGTTAGACTAGATGACCCACAAGGCCCCTTCCAACATGCGGCACATCCTGATCCACCAAGGCTGCCAGACACCTGTGGCCAGAAGAACCATCAGAACAGAAGCGAGCACTCCGCCAAGCCAGAGCTGCAAATGGTCAACAATGGTGCCCACACAGATCTGTCCGACATGTGACAGAACATTTCATGCCTATATAAGGCTCACCAGCCACCTATGGGCCTATCGTGGACAGCCTTGTCAAGTTAGATGTCAAGGTCCTCTTCAAACATGATGGACAAACTTCAGACTAGATCAGGGGTAGGCAAAGGTTGGCTCTTCTATGACTTGTGGACTTCTACTCCCAGAATTCCTGAACCAATCATTGCTGGCTTGGGAATTCTGGGAACGGAGGCCCACCTATCAAGGGTAGGCAAGGTTGGCTCTTCTATGACTTGTGGACTTCAACTCCCAGAATTCCTGAGCCAATCATTGCTAGCTCAGGAATTCTGGGAGTTGAAGTCCACATGTCCTGGAATAGCCAACTTTGCCTATCCCTGGACCAGATGACCTTACATGGTCCCTTCCAACTGTCTTTTTCTTTCTTCTCTTCCTTTCCTTCCTCTTCCATTAAGTCTTCTTCCCTCCTACACAGACCTAGTTTTCTCCAGCTTTTTCCCAACCTCCAATTTGGGAATGGTGGCTAGGGAATTCTGGGAGTAGAAAACCCACCATGTCTTAAAAGAGTCCGTTTGGAGTGAGCGGCATAGAAATGAAATAAATAAATAAAATAAAACAGGGAATCGTATTGATGGCTTTCTGTCAATATCACTAAGTGTTTTATTCAATGGTGAGTACCAGTAATAATGGTGAGTAAATGGTTGTTAATGGAATGGGAATTGGTAATTTAGGGTTTTAAAGTGTTAAGGGAAGGCTTGTGATACTGTCCATAGCCAAAAATGGTGTATTTACTTCCGCATCTCTACTTCGCGGAAATTCGACTTTCGCGGGCGGTCTCGGAACGCATCCCCCGCAGAAATCGAGGGAACACTGTATAGGCTTTTCTAAAGCTCGTCTCAAAGCTCACACGCGTACACAAACTTATGAAAAAAACCCATTTTTTTTATTAAACCCCTGTACACAAGCACAAATATATGTACAGCAAGTTCGAAGATGACGATGTGACCGAAACAGAAAAAAGCCGGTGTCGGTTGTTTTGTTTTTAAAAAAGAAATAAAATCCCCTAAATCTCTTTTAAAAAAACTTTTCAAAAAAGGATGTAAAGAGAATGGTTGGTTCATCCCTGATTATCCCCATCGGGTCACCACAACAATTTCAGGGGAAACGTTTTTAAAAAAACCCACAGAAGTCCTTCCGAAAGCTGCGGACAAGAAATGTATTTTAAGAACGGTCAGCTCCCTATTGAAAGCACAAGTCCGGCAGAGACAAAAAAACTTCAGTTGGCAGAGCGGTGTGTGTGTGTGTGTGGGGGGGATTCAGGGGTGTCTTTAATGCAGGATTGGAGAAGATGCATAATGTCCATTTGTGTATTTTTCATTCCGTGGATCGGTGGACGTATCCGTCCTGGTTCGAGGTCAAAATGGAAGCCCGTCCCCCAGATTTTTTGTCAAAACCCCCCAAAATTACTTGGTTTTAGGAAGAACACAACACCTGCTTTCCGTCTGCCGCTCAATTTGTGCTTCAAGGCAGAGGGGGGGTCTCCAACCTTGGCCACTTTAAGATTCGCGGACTTCAACTCCCAGAATTCCTCGGCCCGCAAAGAGTTGAAGTCCGCGGGTCTTAAAGCGGCCAAGGTCGGAGAGTCCTGCCTTAAAGGGGAAAGCACCCAAATCCTGATTTTGTGATATATATATATATATTTCTGTCTCTAGCCCGAATCAGGCTGTTAAAGGGAAACCTTCTTATTCTTCAGTTGGCTTCGTGGGTATTTTTTCAGCACACTCCTTATCCGCAGGTAAGTCCCAGTGGACTCCGACATGTTGTCGTATTCGAAAGGGGTGATCCCAGCGGCGAACTTACTCATGTCGGGAACGAGGCTGAGGGGCTTGGAGGAAGGCGGCTCGCCGGTGTTGGGAATCGCGGGGACGTCGCTATGATTCAGGGGGGCGGCGGGATCCGAGGTCTCGCCTAGGCCTTCGGAGTCTGTGGGAATGGCTTCTTCCGCCTCGGTTGTTAAATCCACCAGTTCAATGGCCTGCTGAGGGCCAGGTTCTTCGGCGGCCTGGGGTGTCTGCTCAGCCTTGTCGTCGGGTTCGGCCTCCTGCTGTCGGCGATCTGCTTCCTCCAGGGGAAGGGGGGGCTCCGTCCTGCAGGGGGACGACATCCCAGAGTCGCCGGCCAGGGGAGTCCCCGCAGGGTGGTCCGAGTCGCTGTTGCCGCCCTCCGCCTGCTCGAGGGCGGCCCAGATCAGCCGCTGCTGCTCCTCCAGTTCTTCCAGGGTCAAGGTGTCTTCGTCCATGGCGGAATCCTCCGGGCGCGTCCAAGGTGGGGTGTCGCGAGGCAGGGCTGCTGGCACACAAGACAGCGGTTGAAGAGGAGTCAGGCTGGGGGGAGTACCTGGAGGGGTGCCCTGCGGCAGAGGGGGGGGAGTGGCCATCAGCGGAGACCCCGGAGGCAACGGAGGTTGGAAGTGGAAGCCGTCGTAGGTGGGAGGGCTATGGGGCATTTCTAGATCTGAAAGGAGGAGAAGAGCAACGGCTATAATCACTCGCCTGCCTCAGGTCCGAGCTAAGATGGGTGGTTTCTACTGGGAGCTTCTGGAATTGGAAGGAAAAAAAGCAAAACGGGGAGTGAAATTTTTGGAAATGGAGGCGGCTTTTTAAGAGGGAAGTTTTACCGGAGTCGATCTCCATGTCGGCTAGCGAGACCTCTGCGCTGCTTCCTTTCTGCCGTTTCGAATGATGGGAGCTCTGATGAGAGGAGGCCCTTTTGTGCCTGGACTTGAGGTTGGTCTGAGGGGGCACAGTCAGAAATGAAGGAGAGAAAGTAAGAACCCTGGGGTGTAACCCCCTCTTCCACCCCCACCTGGGGAAATATATCAAAATATTCACCGAATGGTAAGTGGAAAGATAATGAGCGAAAATCTCTTTCTGCTGGGATGGCTGGAGAGGTATGGAGCCAAACATCCTCCATTCCTGTGTTCCCCCAGAAAAAGAAAGAAAGAAACTTAGGAAATCAGAGAATAAATGTCCAACTTTTATATACACGCAGGGGAGCTTTGCTGTGTTATCTCCATAAAAAGAACTGGGGCAAGAAAGAAGGAACTCCCATCAAAGTTACTGCTGGGATGAGCACACCCATCGTCTTCCCACTGGTCCTTTCTAAAAACATTTAAGACAATACAGGAGCTACAGATATTCCTCATCTTGTGACCGTGCAGGTTGTTAAGCATGAATAATAATTATATGTTAAATTACTAACATAGATTTGGGGGGGGGGGGGGTGTTGGTGTGTGTGTGTGGGTTATAGATTAATTTTTTTTGTATTGGATTTTAACCAAAATTGTTGTAGCACTAGGAAGTTTAAAGGAAACCTCTATTTGTCAATACAGTGGTACCTCGACATACAAGTTTAATTCGTGCCAGAGCCGACCTCGTATGGCGATCAATTCGTATCTCGAACCAATGCATTTAGATTTGGCTTTTCGCCCGGAGATAACTGGAAAAAATGGAATTCTTGCGCCACCTAGTGGGCGATCGGCTCGTATCCCGAATTTAAGCTCGTATGTAGAACAGAAATTTTGCTTGCTTCTCTACTCGTAACTTGGAATACTCGCATGTGGAGCAGCTCGTATCTAGAGGTACTACTGTAGTTATTTAGCAAACTAGATGTACTATATTCTTGAGTTTAAAGTAAACATATAATCTAAAAATATGAAAAAAGTAACTCCAAATAGACTTATGGCAAGAATCCCTAGTTTATTACACTAAGTAGGAGGGCTGTGTAGAATATTAATTCATTAGCCAGTACTTTTTCCATTAGTCTTTTTAATTGTTATATTTAGTATATTTCTCGTTAACATTTCATCCTGATTAGGCAAATATTCTGAGCTACCTTCCTCAACCTGATGCTTTCCCATAGTGTGATTAGAAGAGTTGTGGACTATGAAAAGCTATTCTTACAGGATAATTAAACCTGCATTTCTTGCTTTTAATAATGGGGGGTTTAGTGTTTTTTAAATTATTAGATTTGTTCTTAGATTTGTTCTTATTGTTGTGAGCCGCCCCGAGTCTATGGAGAGGGGCGGCATACAAATCTAATAAATAATAATAATAATAATAATAATAATAATAATTTTACAGCCTTTCTTGCCGCAGTTTTAATATGAATCCATTGCCTGCAAAGAGACAATTTTTTTTTGCTGGAAAACGAAAGCAAAAAACTGCACATTTATTTAAAAACTTTAATAAACGTTGGTTATGTGATTGTGGCACACCGCGGATGGCGTTAAAAGGTGAGCCAGCCTAGGTGGAAGGTCAGGAAAAGAGCGAGGAAGTGGGCACTTACGTCTGCGACCCCGCTTGGAGTGGACATGTTAAAACCTGGGTAGGTGATCAACTTGGAGAGGTCGTAAGAGACGCACGGATTCTGCTGCTGGGATTCCTCCTCCGCGTCACTGCTGGGCGACACTGTAAGAAAACAATGTCAGTCGTGGAAGACGTAACTGGCAAAAGGCATTCTCTCGCTTCGGGTCATTTTGACACCAATCCGCGGGCACCTTTGATTAATTGAACAAGGCCCAACAGAAGCTCAGAGGGACAAGCTCCCAATCTCGGCCATCTAATTAGCCACGGGTTGAAACTGGGCTGAATAAAAGCCCTGGCTGTCCAATCAACACTGTTAGTATACTGTATGTTGGGTGTTGCCATACAGGAGCTAACAATGTAAGTATAAGACTGTACCTTTAAGACTCATTTGCTGGTTGGCTGTAAGAGGAAGCCAGCGATGTTCCCCTTTGGGGAGTTTATACTAGAGACTTATATTTACATTTGCTGTGTGTATATTTTGCTGTGTGCATTAACTAAACAATGTCGTTTGGCGGGACCCAGGGGAAGAGCCTTCTCTGTGGCGGCCCCGACCCTCTGGAATCAGCTCCCCCCAGAGATCAGAGTTGCTCCCACGCTCCTTGCCTTTTGTAAGCTTCTTAAAACCCACCTCTGTCATCAGGCATGAGGGAACTGAGATATTCTTCCCACCTAGGCTTATAAAATTTATGCATGGTATGTCTGTCTGTATGATTGGTTCTTTAAATTGGGGTTTTTTAAATTACTTTTAATATTAGATTTGTTTATATTGTCTTTTTACTGTTGTGAGCCGCCCCGAGTCTGCGGAGAGGGGCGGCATGCAAATCTAATAGATAGATAGATAGATAGATAGATAGATAGATAGATAGATAGATAGATAGATAGATAGATAAATAAATAACCTGGTTTGTAAACTATTATTAGGATTATATGTGTATGATATTGGACTGTGCAGCTACTATTGATTATTTGCCTATTTGCATATACAGTGATCCCTCGATTATCACGGGGGTTACATTCCAAGACCTCCCGCGATAATTGATTTTCCGCGGTATAGTGGTGCGGAAGTAAAAACACCATCTGCGCATGTGCGCCCTTTTTTCCATGGCCGCGCATGCGCAGATGGTGGAGCCGGGGAACGACGAAAGTGCGGAAGCCGACAAAGATTGCTTTGAATGTTGGCTGCCCCCACCCCCCCAGCACCCGCCCGCCCGGCCGCTCGCTCGCCGCTCGAGAGCAAGAGGGGGAGAGATAGAGAAAGAGAGAGAAGGAAAGAAAGAGATGAGAGAGGGAGGAAGAGAGTGTGAGAGAGGAAGAAGCAAGATAGAGAAAGAGAGAGAGAAAGAAAGATGAGAAAGGAAGGAAGAGAGTGAGAGAGAGGAAGAAAGAGAGAGAGAGAAGAGTGGAAGGAAGAGAGAGAGAAATGATAGAAAAAAGGGGAGAAAAAAAGAGAAATGAGAAAATGATTAAAGCAGAGAATGACAGGAGAGAAAG
The DNA here is from genome assembly GCF_031021105.1 of Erythrolamprus reginae. Lineage (NCBI taxonomy): Eukaryota > Metazoa > Chordata > Lepidosauria > Squamata > Dipsadidae > Erythrolamprus > Erythrolamprus reginae. Next base: position 48,670,230 of record NC_091959.1, read on the forward strand.
AGACAGAGAAGTGACTCTTGGTGATGACGTATGACGTCATCGGGTGGGAAAAACCGTGGTATAGCAAAAAACCCGTGGAGTATTTTTTAATTAATATTTTTTGAAAAACCGTGGTATAGCGTTTCGCGAAAATCGAGACCGCGAAAATCGAGGGATCACTGTAATAATATTGCTCTATTTGGTACTGTCTGATTCATTGACTGACTAACCCTCATTGCTACATTAACTCTACTTAATGTTTGTTGAAGGTTTATGACCTAGACATTCCAATAAACACGCCACGCTAAGCCATGGTCTCCTGCAGCGGACTGTTCTGCCTGAACCTGGGGGTGGACTGGAAGACCTCCAAGGCCCCTTCCGACTCTTGACGTGAACAACCTGTCAATGTTTTTCAACCTAGGCCAGTGACGGCTGCCACAGGTGGCACATGGAGCCATATTTGCTGGCACGCGAGCCATTGCCCTAGCTCATTGCCCTAGCCGCCCCGAGTCTTCGGAGAGGGGCAGCATACAAATCTAATAAATAATAAATAGTAATAATAATAATAATAATAGCTCAGCTCCAATGTGCATGTGTGTGCCAGCCAGCTGATTTTTTCTCTGGGAGGGCGTTTTTGGCTTCCAAGGAGCCTCCAGAGGGATGGGGGAGAGTGTTTTCACCCTCCTTTGGCTCCCGGGAAGCCTTTGGAGCCTGGGGAGGGCAAAACACAAGCCTACTGGGCCCACCAGAAGTTGGGAAACAGCCCGTTTCCATCCTCCTGAGGGCCTCTGGGAGGCGGGGGAAGCTGTTTTCGCCTTCCCCGGCCATTGAATTATGAGTGTGGGCACATGCGCATGAGCGATGGATCTTTCGGCACCCAAGGGAAAAAAAGAGGTTCGCCATCACTGACTTAGGCAAACCTGAACATGTTGGGCCAGCTCCCTTCAGAACGCTGCCTTGTACGAGCAAATGGAGGTTCTTCCTTTTACCTTTCCCGTCGTAGAGCGTTAATCCAGATTTCTCCATTTCTGCCTCTTTCAGCCAGCCGGGTGGATAACCTAGTTGCCGCATGCGATAGATAAAGGGAGGGAGCGTCTTCTCGGTGACACCCAGGGCATCCTGGAGTTCCTCGCTGTGCGTGGTGGACGGGGAAGGAGGGAGGTAAAAAACACAACGAAATTGAGCCGCGGTTTTAGCAATTTGGTTTCAGACTGACAACTGAGAAAACACAATGCACGTTAGAGTTAGGTAAAGGAATCACTGGATCAGTTATTTGTGTCCCCCTTTTTTTTGTGAATTTGAAATTGTGGCTTCAATGGAGGTCTACCTGTACCTGATTATTCCTGGTTTGAAGCATCCAAATCGCTCTTCCACTTCATCCGCGTGGTATCTCTGCTGGAAATTTGTGCCGCCTGCTTCTCCGCAGGCATCCATAAACTCTTTTCTTTTTTCGTTTATGCGGGCAGGGTTTCGCGGCTAAGATTAAGAGAGGAGGCGGTGGGGGAAAGACCATCGGGACGCTACCAAGTGCCAAGAGCCACTACCGGTAAGGCTGTGGAAAGCACAGGCTGCAATATGTCCTTAGAAACATAGACACATAGAAAACTGACGGCAGAAAAAGACCTCATGGTCCCTCTAGTCTGCCCTTATACTATTTCCTGTATTTTATCTTAGGATGGATCTATGTTTATCCCAGGCATGTTTCAATTCAGTCACTGTGGATTTACCTACTATGTCTGCTGGAAGTTTGTTCCAAGCATCTACTACTCTTTCAGTCAAATCATATTTTCTCATGTTGCTTTTGATCTTTCCCCCAACTAACTTCAGATTGTGCCCCCTTGTTCTTGTGTTCAGTTTCCTATTAAAAACACTTCCCTCCTGGACCTTATTTAGCCCTTTCACGTATTTAAATGTTTCGATCATGTCCCCACTTTTCCTTCTGTCCTCCAGACTCTACAGATGGAGTCCATGAAGACTTTCCTGATACGTTTTATGCTTAAGACCTTCCACCATTCTTGTAGCCCCGTCTTTGGACCCCTTCAATTTTGTCAATAATATCAAATTTTGTCCTTACCTGTGGGCAATCTTTTATCTGGTGATCTTCAGAGCCACAGTTGAAACAGTGAGATCTGGGCCTGCTTTATTAAAAAAAACCCACACACAGGCACACATTTAGAGTTGTTGACACTCTGTGACTTTATATATATATATAAACTTGCTCTAATCTTGGTGCCCCGTTAGACGTAGCAGCACAAAAGGAGCAAATCAATAATGCCCAATTTTAACTTTGAAGGTGGAAAAACTCACACCACAACGGCGATGAAATGGCACTGGACATATGAACAAGATTTGATGTGAAATGAATAACTGATAGTCGGGCACTGGATGCCGGGACAAATTTCTAAGCTGACTGTGAGGCAGGCAGCAAGTAACAGTGCTGCTTTTAAGTGTCGCATCACAACTTTTGCATTGCTGCCAAGGAATATTCACAGCCATGCTTTTTCAACAGCTAACAAAAGAAAAAACAAGCCTTTTATCAAAGTTCTGAGCTGGAAGACAGAACCTATAACTGAGATTAAAAAAAATACATTCTATGTACAAGTCAGTTGGGTTTGCAATATATGAACAAGCTAACAATGAATGCTTGTATGTATTGAAGTACTATAAAAAAAGGAATGTAAAGTGTATGTATAAGTCTAAGTCTAAACGCTATAGCTTTAAGAGGTAGTGCTGCAAATTGCCATAAGAGGGAGCCGGAGAGCCATTGATAACTCAAGGGTTCTGCACACTCCTTATCACTATAGGCCACATATGACAGTTTCCAAGATTCTAATTCTCTTGAAACAGGTGGCCATCAATATTCCATTATGTCATTTTAAGTCCAACTGAAAAATTTACATTAAACTGGCCTTTTTAAAAATTTCCCTCCCTAATCCTATCTATTGCTCTCTACATGGGGCGACCTTTGAAAAGTGTTCGGAAACGTCAGATTGTGCAGAATGCAGCTGCGAGAGCAATCGTGGGCTTCCCCAAATACGCCCATGTTACACCAACACTCTGCAATCTGCATTGGTTGCGCATCAGTTTCCGGTCACAATTCAAAGTGTTGGTTATGACCTATAAAGCCCTTCATGGCACCGGGCCAGATTATCTCCGGGACCGCCTTCTGCCACAGGAATCCCAGCGACCAGTTAGGTTTCAGAGAGTTGGCCTTCTCCGGGTCCCGTCAACTAAACAATGTCGTTTGGCAGGACCCAGGGGAAGAGCCTTCTCTGTGGCGGCCCCAACCCTTTGGAACCAACTCCCCCCAGATATCAGAATTGTCCCCACCCTCCTTGCCTTTTGTAAGCTCCTTAAAACCCACCTCTGTCGTCAGGCATGGGGGAATTGAGACTTTCCCTTCCCCCTAGGCTTATAAAATTTATGCATGGTATGTCAGTATGTATGATCGGTTTCTTAAATTGGGGTTTTTTAAATTAACTTAAATATTAGACTTGTTTACATTGCATTATTGTTGTTGTTAGCCGCCCCGAGTCTACGGAGAGGGGCGGCATACAAATCTGATTAATAAAATAAATAAATAAAATTGCTAAACTATCACAAGATGTACTTTTTAAAATAAAACCAGAAACATTTGTAGATTTAAAGAAATACAAACCTTTTAGACTTTACTTGTATCTCTTGTCCATCTAGAGAAAGAATCTGCGTGAAAACTTGCTGGTATCTTAAGAATTCAATAAGGAATTGCCATCGTATCAAGCAAAATGCAATCGTAGGGTTTGCCTGCCTAGGTAATAGGAGCCACCACCCAAAAGGCACAAACTGCTTTTCAGAACAGGGCACGGATCAGTATTATCATCAGCTTCATTATGATAAAACCCTGACTGAAAACCTCAGCAGTCTCAAGACTGGGTGTTTCTTTTCTCTGCAAATTTTGTCTGATCAATGATCCACCCACGGATGGAAACCAATCAAGGAGAGAAGCCACCTAGAACTAAGGAGAACAATCCAGAAGTTGTGTGACTTCCAACAATGGACGTTCTTAAGAAGAGAGATCAGACAACCATTTGTCCTAAATGGACTAGGTTTCCTGCCTGAGCAAGAGGTTGGACTAGAAGACCTCTAAGGTCCCTTTGTTATTCTGTTAATGCCAATCCCTTGCCTTTCCAGAAATGCAATGTAACAGCATTTTAAATCACAGCAGGAAATCCCACCCCATCCCACCCCCGGAAATGTTTCATTCAAACCAACGATGGGGCACTAAGAGGTTGAAGATATATAAATGAACTGTTTTATGGCTTCAAGTAGCAAGGCTTGAGGAGGAAAAGGGAACAACCGTTAACTAAATAGGATACTTGGGTATTTCCCATCCATCTGTGAGCTGAGGGTTTTCATTTAATATAGGCTGCCCCAGTTTATCAAGACAAAAATTGGTAAAATAGAGAACACTTCCTACAACCTGGAGAAAAGAGTCAAAAAGTGTCAGTAGTTCAATCAGACTAAAACATCACACTGGAAATGTACTTAAATATTTCACAGATGTTAAGTTCTGATATAATTAAGTACATTAAATAAATGGCTTGAGAATATGGAGATTCCCAAGTAGTATTTAAACGTTCAATCAATTAATGGAAAAACAAAGTTTTAGGACTAAGAACAACAAAACAAAATGTACATGAGCCATTTTTATCAGTTACCAATTGTTTCCTAAGGCCATAAACTAGAAAAACTCAAACCACTCATAATACTCAAGAAACAAAAAAGAACTTTGTTACACCAACACTCCGCAGTCTGCATTGGTTGCCGATCAGTTTCCGGTCACAATTCAAAGTGTTGGTTATGACCTATAAAGCCCTTCATGGCACCAGACCAGATTATCTCAGGGACCGCCTTCTGCTGCACGAATCCCAGCGACCGGTTAGGTCCCACAGAGTGGATCTTCTCCGTGTCCCGTCAACTAAACAATGTCACTTGGCGGGACCCAGGAGAAGAGCCTTCTCTGTGGTGGCCCCGACCCTCTGGAACCAGCTCCCCCCATAGATTAGAATTGCCCCCACCCTCCTTGCCTTTCGTAAGCTACTTAAAACCCACCTCTGCCGTCAGGCATGGGGAAACTGAGATACACTTTCACCCTAGGCCTTTACAATTCTATGCATGGTATGTATGTATGTATGTATGTTTGGTTTTTATATTAATGGGTTTTTAATCGTTTTTAGTACAGTATTAGATTACTATTGTACACTGTTTTATTATTGCTGTTAGCTGCTCTGAGTCTCCGGAGAGGGGCGGCATACAAATCTAATAAATAAATAAATAAAATAAATAAATAAACTTACGTTAAAAGCCTCTTTGACTTTTTTGGACACGTTTGAGCTTGTTGCTTTATGATCCTCTTCCAGGACAAAGCTAGAAGGCTAACAAAACGAAAATCAAGCTTACAAAGTCAAACCAGGGTTCTTCAATCAAGTTCAGGAGTATCAGCACAGGATGAAAAGAACTTTATAAAAGAATAATAAGCCCATCAAGAGAAATACCTGCGGCTTAACATTGAAGCAGGCCTTGTCCAATTCACTCCTGCGTTGCTCCTCATACTTCTGAACTAAACTGGACACAAATTCTTCTACTTCATGATGGTATTGCCTATATAACAGATTATTAAAATATAGAATGGATCAATTGTTCTATTTAGTTTCTTAAAGGACAAGACTAAGGATTTCTGATACTGCATTTATACATAACGAATGCTGCAAAGTTCTCTGGGACCAAATAATAGGTGGATTGAATTACCAAAGAGAAAGCTATACAGTAGTCCCTCGCTATACCGCGCTTCACCTACTGCGGCTTCACTTCATTGCGGGTTTCTGAGGAAGTTGATCGGCAGATTTAAACAGCCTGCCGAACTCGATCGGCAGGTTTTTCAAAAAAAAAAAAATATCTAAAATTGTAAATACTGTATTTAAATACTGTATCTAATATAAATATTGTGTGGGAAGGGTTTATAAACACTTAAAACAATGAAAACTTACCAAACAATTACAATATAAATACTTAAATAAGTACTATCAGTCGATAAATTCCCCATCGCGGATTTCACCTATCGCGGCCACGTCTGGAACGTAACACCAGCGATAGGTGAGGGACTACTGTATGGGCAATTTTTAAAAAACCTCCTTTAGCAGGAATCCAGTACACTCATAAATCTGGATGCACAATTCTTCTAGTTTATGATGCATACCATTCTGAACTCAGCCAATACAAGATACTCACTTTGAAACAGTATTATTCATGAACAAGATCTGTAACAAAGGCCCGTCAAGTTTACAGTCATCCACTGTTAGTCCACTAAAAAAAAAAAGCATTACATTAATTTTACAATGTGAAAGTAGTTTCCTGACCCTTAAAGAATAACTTTAGTGTCAATTAATCAGATTATTACAAGTCTTTCATTTTCTATTTTACCTCCTGTTATTTTTACACTACGAAGACAGCTTTGAGAGCCTGGAGAGAGATCAGATCTGGTTTACTTCCTCAATCCTCAGTCCCACAGAGTGGGCCTTCTCCGGGTCCCGTCAACAAAACAATGTCATTTGGCGGGACCCAGGGGAAGAGCCTTCTCTGTGGCGGCCCCAGCCATCTGGAACCAACTCCCCCCCCCGGAGATTAGAATTGCCCCCACCCTCCTCGCCTTTCGTAAGCTCCTTAAAACCCACCTCTGCCGTCAGGCATGGGGGAACTGAGATATTCTTTCCCCCGAGGCCCTTACAATTTATGCATGGTATGTTTGTTTGTATGTATGTTTGGTTTTACAAATAAGAGTTTTTAGCTGTTTTAGTATTGGATTTACATGCTGTTTTGTATTATTGTTAGCCGCCCCGAGTCTACGGAGAGGGACCGCATACAAATCCAATAAATAAATAAATCTTTCATATAAATCTCAATGCATTTCATAGCCTATTACTATTACAAATCTACCCAAAGACCCTCTGCTTGGCCAAAACATTGCAAATAATTGAGAAGGTGAAACCCACCTTGGTCGAGTCAGGATGTTCAGTTTCCTTCTGAGTTCCTGATGTGAAAACGATTAAGGAATGGCCAGGCACGATAAAAGGAAGTGAAGCCATTGGAATCCCTGCAGCCTTTTCCCCTCGTCTTCCATTATTATTATTTTATCCCACCTTTTTTTTACACAGGACTCAAGGCAGATAAAATATCTAATTCCACACCCTCCTGGTTTTTGAAAAGAATTTGAAAACCTGGTTCTGGCTATTTGCCCGGAGCTTGCCACACAAATTTGGGATTAGTTTATTATGATTATTGTTATCCCACTATTATTACTTTCTAAATTAGACCATTGAAGGCTCTTCCCTCCACCTATCTAGCTTTAAATTATTCCATCCTTGCTTCAACTGACTCTTATATGCCTTTTACTGAGATATAACGAGGGGTGAAATAAAGCAAGTTCTGGAGACGTGGTAATGGAAATTTTGAGAAGTTTGGAGAACCCGCAAATATGAGGACCCGGATTGTGGGGGCAATAGGCTGGCTCTGTTAAAAAGTGCTAATGCTAACATGCTGTAAGCCGCCCTGAGTCTAAGGAGAAGGGCGGCATAAAAATTGAATGAATGAATGAATGAATAAATAAATAAATAAATCCCCTTTGGCTGGCCCCAGAGTGGGGTATGAATGGAGATTTCGCAATATCCTTCCCATGCCATTCCCACCAGAAAACAAGTAGTTAAAAAAATTGGATTTTACCACTGGATATAATATGTGCACAAGGTTATGTTTTTAATTGCACCCCACCCAGGGGTCCTCTGGGAGTCAGCTAGAATGTCTATAAATTTAGAAACATATAAGATTGATGGCAGAAAAAGACCTCATGGTCCATCTAGTCTGCCCTTATACTATTTCCTGTACTTTATGTTAGGATGGATATATGTTTATCCCAGGCATGTTTCAATTCAGTTCCTGCGGATTTCCCAACCACCTCTGCTGGAAGTTTGTTCCAAGCATCTACTGCTCTTTCAGCAAAATAATATTTTCTCACGTTGCTTCTGATCTTTCCCCCCAACTCACCTCAGATTGTTCCCCCTTGTTCCTGGGTTCACTTTCCTATCAAAAACACTTCCCTCCTGAACCTTATTGAACCCTTTCACGTATTTAAATGTTTCAATCATGCCCCCCCCTTTGGGGGGCATGACTGAAACATAGAAGTCAAACTAGAAGCATAGAAGTCAAACTAAATAAAGAAAGAACTCCTCAACAGCCCTGTGACTAATGGAAGGACTGCTGTGATTCGTTTAACAACTGTGCCCACAAAATAGGCCGTAAAACGGGGCAAAACTCAGCGAGTGTCCGGTTTAGCAACTGAAATGCTGGGCTCCCTTGCGGACGTAACTCGAGGACTGTCTACATTTAATCCGGATTTTTTTTGGGGGGGGGTCCATTTTGGGGGGGAGAGAAGCGTAGCGGGCCCGGGACCCCCCCACCCCCCCAGCGGTGCCCCACCCCCCATGAAGGCCGCTCCCCACGCCGCCGCCTCAGGCGCTGCCCGCAAAGGCCCGAGGCGCGGCCTTTCCAGCCGGGGCGGCGTTGCCCTCGCCCCGCGTCAGGATATTCTCCGCCCGCAGCTGCCTAACGGTCTCCTCGGAGTCTCTCAGCCGCTCGCGGAGCTCCGTCATTTCTTCCTCCGGGCCGGGCGCCAAATCGGGCGCCTCCTCGTCGTCGTCGTTGTCGTCGTCGTCGTCCTCTAGCTGCTGGAAGAGCTCCCGGTCGCCGAAATCCACTTCGGTCGCCATTGAGGCGCGAGGCGAGGCCAAGGCCGCGGGGAAGCCCGGAGAAGGCCTTCACGACCGGGCTCTGCCGCTCAGCCCAGTCTCGGGCTTCGGCCGAGGCCTTTTTTTTTTTCCGCCTCAGCGCTGCAAGACTACCGCGCCCGGCATGCATCGGGGCGACGGTTAGGGCAGCTGCCTATTGGCTCCAAGAGGATGCTGGGAGTCGTAGTTGGACGGGGGAGGAGGCGCGATGCATGCTGGGAGGGGAGCACTTCCGTTGACAGGGGCTGTGGCTGCTGGGCGTTTGGTTCTAGTCTAGGATGATGGGACAGGAGATGCCAGCAATTAAGGCATGCAAAGATGTTATAAAAACAAAGGCATGCATTTTTTGAGGTTTTTTAACACTTTAATGGGATATTACCAGTACCTGCTACTCTTTTGATATAAAACTGCTTCTGAGGATACCATCAATCATAGAACACGCTTCCTGATTGGTTTTGGGCCTCAAATTCTAAATAAAACTGCAACTCTTGAACACTTGCGATCCTCAAATTCGGGGAAATATTGAGGTTTAATATGATGGATTGCTCTCAATCTTAAATGTCTTTAATAACAGATTAAAAACGGGGAGCAAGAATTCCAGCCCAGCGTATCTGTGAAGCCAGTATCAATTTCTTGGTTATTTGCAAGAGACTGTTTTCTCACATATCTGAGGTCCAACTGCTATAATTTCTCATCTTACATTTGCAATTAGTGGCGGTTTACTTTTCACTTTTTACATTCTGTTAAAATACTTCCTAACCTGGCAATTTCTATTAAAACATACTATCTTTGAGGATAGTATGTTTTACTATTTTAGTATGCCTAAGGACTATGGAGGAAAGAATAGTTGGATAAGAAAGATGAGCGTAATTACAATGTAGTATTTTGATATAGCTAACAAAGAACCTGCAGTATTCTTTATCCTCTGCTTACTTAAATTCCACCCTCTACTTTCCTGTACTGGGATGAGCATTTATCCGCGAAATTAACCTTGAAATAATTTGTCTACTAAACTTAAATACACTACTACTTGAGAAAAAAAAACACGTTTTATTAACCAGGTTGTCGCACTGCATTTATGTACCCACGGGCCCGATCTGCTAGTTTTTAACACCAACACGATGCGTTTCATGTTCCAAGAGAGTTGAAAATAACTGTACAAGTTTAAAGTACAAAAAGTACGCAAGAGAGGGGGGGGGGCGGTGTGGACACAAAATATCCGTGTGGCGCGTTCGCCCTCGGCGGTTCCGTTTGGAAAACCACAGCAGAAGTGGAAGTGTCCCTTCTGGAGCTCTGTCGCACTACAATGGAAGTGTGAGCATAATAACCTGATTACAACATGGAACACCAGTTATCACTGATCTGGTATTTACAAAAGAAATTGCAATGTCAATAAATTAAAGTCAATGTGAACACCCATGCAAGCTAGGATGCCAGCCTTCGGTGGGCGTGGAAGCCAACGTTTCAACCACGGAATCCTGGCCGGAGTCTCAAAGCTGTCCGGAGGCATTTCTCTCCTCCTCAAACGGCGTCCATCCCTCGCATCGAAGACGTGAAGCCCAAGCCCATTCCTCTTTGGGTGTGTGTTTGTGACCTGGCCATTTCGTACTGTGCGTCCAGATTACGGAAGACCTCTTCTTGCTGCTTCAAAGTCTTATAACTCTCCTCGTCCACCGAACCGCTGGCCCCGGCTTCCTCCTCGCTCTGCGAGAGACAGAAGAAAAGAAAAGCATCAACTAAACGGGTCACCAAATTCAACTCTCCTGCTCCAGCTGAACGATAGCAAAGATCCAGAAACAAAGCTTTGCTCTAAAGTCTCCACTAGTGTCCCCCTAATTCTCACGTTACCAAGCAGTCGGGCAAAAGCAGATTTTCCACACCTGAGGTTCTCCAGATCTGCTCTGAAAAGTTGGTGGGGCTTCTTGCAATGTATACATAATGAAAGGATAATTAAGGAAAGACTTAATGAACTCAATCTGTCTAGTCTGGAGGACAGAAGGAAAAGGGGGGACATGATCGAAACATTTAAATACGTTAAAGGGTTAAATAAGGTCCAGGAGGGAAGTGTTTTTAATAGGAAAGTGAACACAAGAACAAGGGGACACAATCTGAGGTGAGTTGGGGGAAAGATCAGAAGCAACGGGAGAAAATATTATTTTACTGAAAGAGTAGTAGATCCTTGGAACAAACTTCCAGCAGACGTGGTTGGTAAATCCACAGTAACTGAATTGAAACACGCCTGGGATAAACCTAGATCCATCCCAAGATAAAATACAGGAAATAGTATAAGGGCAGACTAGATGGACCAAAAGGTCTTTTTCTGCCGTCTATGTTTCTATGTTTCTAAATCAGATCCCCATTTTAATCCAAATCTGTATTTTTCCCACGGTTTGAGCTTCTCTCTTAATTCCTCCAGCAACCTCGAGAATGTGACTTCACTCCATGGACCGTTCTTAAGTTTTGTTTCATAGCCTGAAGGCCTTGTCCACAGGGCGTCCAGGAGGAAAAGCATTCTGAAATCCCAACACGTTTCCCTGTCACTTGCGATCTAGTTAAGGCCCAGTCGTAGAGGACGTCGTACCAAACGGCTAAACCGTGGAGAAATATCAGTAGCTGAGGAAGCAAGTTGTGGCCACAGCTAGGCTCATTTTTGCCTGATTCTGCCAGGCAGTGTGATGCTTTTTTTTAAAAAAACACATGATTTTCCCATGATTTTTATAAACTTTAATAGTTTTGTTTTTCCCCCTGATTTATTCCGTTTCTTTCATGAATTCCCTGATAATTCCCCGATTTAATAATAATAATTTAATAATTTATTAGGCTTGTCCGCCCCTCTGGACGCCCTGCATCCAAGACCACACAGGTCACTTCACGCTGACCTTTCTGGAGTAAAGATAAAGCTAATTCTTTTAAAAAACCATACCTTAATACCCATCAACTTCCTAAACTTGACATTTTGGTCCTTGTTCCCGAAATTCAGTTTCTCCCAGATTTCCGCAGATTGTGATTTATCCTACAAAAACATAAAAGTAGTAAGTTTTTATAGGTTGCACATAGAAGTATATTCATCAAAAAAGAAAAATCAACATGTAGAATAGAATTTTATTGGCCAAGTGTGATTGGACACACAAGGAATTTGTCTTGGTGCATATGCTCTCAGCGTACATAAAATAAAATATACATTTGTCCAGAATCATGTGGTACGACACTTAATGTAGCAACCGAATAAAGATTTCTCAGGTGAAAAGATAGTTTTCTTTTTTTCACCATTCCTTTCTTAACCCATTCAGCCTTTCATGGTCGTCCCCACCCCCAAAACTTTCAGTACAAGGGCTTATTTGGCATCTAGCTACTGAATCGGCTTGGCCATTACCGGCCCTGCAAATTAGCCCATTAAAGCGATCTCTATCTTAGAATTACGAACAGTGTTCCCTCTAATTTTTTTTTTGGGGGGGGGGGGGGGGCGCGGAAAAGTATAGTGTCTGAGCGGCAGTCCCTTCGGGACTGGGCGGCACAGAAATAATAAATAAATAAACCCACCCTGTTTTGCCTCAGATAATTTCAAAATAAAATACTGTACTGTGTGTCTATAACAGTGAGCTCATCATAGGGCAACTCTATCAATATCAAAATGCCACTTAAATAGTTGAGCTACTTTCAAACTCTCTTCCTTACTCCCATTCTTTTTCTTTCTCTTTTCCTTCCTCTCTTTTTTCTATCTGTTTCTCTCTCTTCCTCTCTTCCTCTCTCTCTCCTTCCCTCTCACTCTTTCCCTCTCGGCTTCTGGGCAGGTTTGGCAAACTCTGAGTTGATGATGATTTTGAAGTGCGCCATGGCTCACTGCTCAGCTTAGAGGGAACTATGATTACGAAAACTCCAAAGTGTCATGAGCTGCAACCTGATCTGCCTCTGATAACATCACGGTGCAGACTCCCCACAGCTAATCAAACGAAGGTAAAAGCCCCCAGGAGAATTACCCCTTCTTTTTTGCCCTGCCACAGCATTTTCCTTTTCTTTTCTTGCTCGGCAAACTTCATGGGGTTCACTGCTGCCGGGTTGTAGTAGCTGGGAACGGCAATTCCCGTCTCGGCCAGAGCCTTCGCTTGCAGGGCTGCCATCTGAGCTGCCATGGCTATTTGAGGAGTGACCTGCGTCCCGGAGGCCAGGAGGGCTGCGACGTTGATGACTGACCCGCCCGTGGCAGCTGCCGCTGAAACCAACAAAAAAGTTATTCTTCAAAAGGCACCGTCTAAGGTGCTAACTTTTGCAAGCCGTAAAAATTGATACAATCTCTTTTGGTCCACAGCCTTTACCAGCTTTTGTCCAAAGGCATCACTGGTATTTTAAAAAATGGTAGAAGAACAGAAAGTCTCTAGAGACAGATCAAAATGAAATAAAAGTGGTGCGTTGTTACTATCTCCATTTTAAAGGAAAGTTCAATTTCAAGTTCAACTTCAGATCATGCAGAATGCAGCTGCGAGAGCAATCATGGGCTTCCCCATGTTACACCAACACTCCGCAGTCTGCATTGGTTGCCGATCAGTTTCCGGTCACAATTCAAAGTGTTGGTCATCACCTATAAAGCCCTTCATGGCACTGGACCAGATCATCTCCGGGACCGCCTTCTGCCGCACGAATCCCAGCGACCAGTTAGGTCCCACAGAGTGGGCCTTCTCCGGGTCCCGTCAACCAAACAATGTCATTTAGTAGGACCCAGGGGAAGAGCCTTCTCTGTGGCAGCCCCGGCCCTTTGGAACCAACTCCCCCCAGAGATTAGAATTGCCCCCACCCTCCTTGCCTTTCGTAAACTTCTCAAAACCCACCTCTGCCGCCAGGCATGGGGGAACTGAGATATTCTTTCCCCCTAGGCTTTTAGAATTTACGCATGGTATGTCTGTATGTATGTTTGCTTTTTATAATAAGGTTTTTTTTAGTTATTTTAGTATTGGATTGGATTGTCACATGCTGTTTTTATCATTGTTGTTAGCTGCCCGGGTCTATGGAGAGGGGCGGCATACAAATCCAATAAATAAATGAATAAATAAATAAATTACCGGCAACTATTTCCTGTTGCTTCTGCTTCTCGACCAGTTCTTTCTCTCTCTGTTCTTGCAATTTTTTTGCTCTTTCCAACCTAGGAATAACAATGCAGAAAGACGTGAAAAGACCTTTTCCCATTTCAGACTGTTCATTTAGACACAAAACCGCAAAGGAGAAACTGAAAAAGCCAGAGATTATCGAGCCCTTTTCTCCGTTGCTGCTTCTTAGTTCGATTTCGACAGATACGTTTGATGAGAAAGACAAAGGGACTGGAATACTTTCCCATTTCCAGTTTCACAGCAATTGTATGGGTGTGTTGAAAAAGCATCTCAGAAAAAATTTCAAAGAAAATTACAATCTAAATATGTGAAAATTGGTGTGGGGGGGGAGTTTCATACCTCCGGGCCAAGGCTTCCTGGGCATCCATAGCTGTGTTTCGCCCCCGGAAAGGCGGGGGACTTGGAGTTCGGCTGTGACTTCTACTGAACCTTCGTGGCTTTTCGGGTCTCTTCTTCCTTTCCCTGTTCAGAACCAGAGAGTTTCATTTTTCCTGCCCTCACGATTATTTATCAGGCGCAAACGAGCCTGAACAGCACCTTCCTCCCATTCGCCATCACTCCCTCTACGTTTTATTGTTTAAAAAGCGTCAACACACCTGCTCCGGCTCCTGGTTCGGCTCCTGCTGGGACTCCTATGCCTGTGTCTGGATTTGGATCGAGATCTGGATCTCATGCGCCGCTTTTTCTCTCGACTTCGGGAGCGGGATTTTTTCCTATCGCGGCTTCGACTACGGTGCCGCCTGGAATCACAGGCCAAATTCCCGTTAACGTTCTCAAGGTTGGCTATTCCATTTCATTACTCGCAAATAAAAGTATTATATGCACTATGCTGTTTAGAATACACACTGCTCAAAAATATAAAGGGAACCCTCAAATAACACGTCCTAGGTCTGAATGCATGAAATATTCTCATTGAATATTCCATTTGCACAACTATTCCATTTGCACAACAGCAGGTGAAATTGATTGTCAATCAGTGTTGCTTCCTAAGTGGATAGTTTGATTTCATAGAAGTTTGATTTACTTGGGAGTTATATTGTGTTGTCTGAGTGTTCCCTTTATTTTTTTGAGCAGTGTACTTTAAAAAAAGATAATTGAGAAAGTTTTTAGGCTTATGTTATTTAGCAGATATTCCCCTGGAATGAATGCAGAAACTTAAGTCAGCATTGCCATTCTATAGAAAAATTAGTCCCTGATTATTATAAGAAATACAATCCAAGATATCCCCAATCTAGTCAAGTATAAGAGTTTGGATCTAGGCTGACGAAACAAATACAGGTTGTCCTTGATTTACGATGACAGCTGAGCCCAACATTTACATTGCTAAGTGAGAAATCTGTTACATAGGTTTCACCCTGTTTTATGACCCTTTCTGCCACATTTGGTAAGGGAATCCCGGCAATTGCTAAATTAGCAACATGGTCATTAAGTGAATCTGGCTTCCCCGTTGACTTTGTTTGTCAGAAGGTCACAAAGGGGGATCTGACCTCCGGGGATGTTCTCATAAGTGTGAGTCAACTGTCAAGCGTTCTAATGTAAATCACGTGAGCATGGGAATGTTGCAACGGTCACAGGTGTGAACAATGGTTGTGTTGTGGTTAGCTCTGGCCCAGCTCCTGCCCCAAGGACTGTGGATGTGGGGGAGACATCCACATGCTGCAGGCCTGTGTTGCCCCCGGTGGAATCTGCTGATGAAGGCTCCTCTGACCAAGAAGACATGAGTGACAGGGAGGAGGAGAGTGGGGCAGACAGCTCAGAAGGAGATCAATTCTCTAGCTCCTCCTTGGATTCAGAACAAGAGTTAATGATACAGCCACGCATGCGGAGAGCGATGCATAGGCAGCAACAACTGAGAGATTATTATCAAAGAAAATGAGGCCACCTGTGGTTGGGTGGGGCTGTGGTCATTAGTGAGGCTGCTATAAAGAGCAGCCTGTGGGTTTGGCCATTGTGGAGGATTATCTGATCGTTTTGTTTCGTGACTGCTTTGCTGACTTTGACCTTTTGTGCACTGATTTTTCCCCGCTTTGAAACTAAACCAGAGCAAAGTGTGTTTCACTTTGTGCAAGAAGAAGGACTGTGAATGGCCTCACAGCTGCAAGCTAAGTATCACAGAACTGATAAGGGACTTGTACAAATTACCAGTTTGTTTGGAGACCAGTGCTCTTGGCTATACCAAAAGAGGGCTTGGTTTAAGTGAATTTTCCTTATAAAGAACATTGTTTTGAATTTTCAAACGTGTGTGTGTCTGAAATTTGTACCTGTGAATTTTTGGGAGGAGTCTACCAGAGAGCCCAACAGAACAGGTTGTAAGTCACATTTTCCAATGCAGGTGTAATCACTATGTGAATTGTTAAGTTGGGGACTACCCGTGGTGCCCCCAAAATCCAGTTACAAAGACACATCATGTTCTACCAACACAAATCCAATTACAAAGACACGTAATGTTCTACCACCACCGCATGTTAGTTTAGAAGACGAAAATGTCCCCCAAGTAGTCAACCATCTCCCGAATCCTCTCCAAACTCTTAACAGGGAAGGAAACTAGGAGTCTAACCTTTCCCGCGACCGAGACCTTGAATGGCTCCGCCCCCTGGAGGGCTTCCTCTCCTTCCGCTTGTGCCGATCCCCCTCGCCATTCTCAGAGGCGTTCAGGCTCTCCCTCCCTTTCTCCGAAGGGTGGTCTTTGTCGTTATGCTCTTCAGGCCTGTGCTTCTTGGAGGACCTCTCTTTGGACCCATGCCTTCGTGCCTGTTTTAAGAAGAAGTTGGTTCTTTCAGGAAAATAGTGCAACAGAGAGTTAGTATGGGCATTAGAAGAGCAAGAATGATACGTTGAGACGATGCAACATTAGTAGCCTTAGGAGCGTGGCCCCAGGCAACTGAGATATCTTTTAACACCACCGCCACCATCTACACAACGTTGCAGAGGTGACCCTACCATTCCCCACCCTCCTGCTTGACTTATATCTTGCTCCAAAAGGTTTAAACCATCCCCTGCCACAAAGCCAAATTTACACCACAAGATGGAACAGCTGTTCTGAGGGTCTGGTGGCCTCGTTCCCCAAAAGAAAACACGCTGTTCCCTCGTCACCCCAGAGAAATCTTTAAAAAGCTCATCCAGCAACATGGCAGGACATTTAGACAGTCAAACTGAGGCTTGGTGAAACAGTGGATCCCCAGCCTAGAACCTTGTCTGTCAGGTAACCAGCATTCAAGCCAGATCATGTTTTGAACCTGCAACAATCTGGGCTCTTTGTAAGACACTTTAGCATTTTGATGTTTAGTTCTCTAAAATTTGGGTAAAGATTCTTTGTTGCTTTCCTTTTCTGTGCTTTTACTATTTAAGTACAATTTTCTCTATAAATTGTACTGGGAGTGATACTGCACAAGGAATCCTTAACATTTTCATGTAATTCCTTATCTTCCAGGTGCTAGTAACCTCACTCAAAGCCAATATCACATACATATAATTCAACCATTTACTTATTTATTCATTAATTACACCATCTTATTCTAAATGTTAAGTGACTACAATTATTAGCATTTTAACTTTTGTGGCTAAATTTTTAATATGGAACTATTTGGATATCCACTGAAGATTAAAGGAGGAGTGTACTTATTATTGCGTAACAAAAATGGGAAAAGCTCACAAACATGGAACAAACCCAACTGCCAAAGTATTTTTATGGACCGCGGTGGATGTTTTTTCCAATACTGTGTGATGTCCATATTATTCTGTCCTCCTCCTTTTTGGAACATGCAAAATTACTAGGAGAACTAGGAATAACCCTTTAGTTCTTAAGCATTACAAATTAGGACAATTGCCTAAAAATATTGGTTCAAACATCAATAGAAAAATCAAATTCTAACAATAGGAATTTAAAATAAGAACGGTACAGTTCTTAACTAGTTTGAAATTATTTCTACATTATGAGGGAAATACTTTTTGAAAATAAAACGGAATAGTCTTCTAAACACATAGCATGTACTTTAAAAACACTTATTATATCCAATAAAACTGATTTAAATTTCTTTGCAAGGGTAATATGAGTTTGAATGACTAATAGTTACCTTATCATGAAGTAGGCTTATAATTTTGCTATCTGAGTCTGGAGCGTCTTCAGTTCAGTCTCTTCGCGCATTAGCACGCTGAGTATGATTTATTATAGAAATGTTATCATGTGATCTTAACAATATAGTCAATTTCACAAATACTCTCCTACTTTTTTCTTTAAACAGAGCTTCCATTGCAAAGGGGAGGAGGAGGGGAAAAGTCTCCTAAGAAAGAAATTTCACCTAAAGCTCTGATCTAACAGAATTTGACAGTTACTGCTGATGCTCCTGGTCTGAAACCACCTCTGCACCAGAGGCTGTTCCTTCCCCTAGCAATGCTCCTACCATGGCTTCCTCATCTCCAGCCCCTCGCTTGGCCTTCAAAACCCTTTATTTACATCTCTGCGACTCCTGTTTTGTATGGACAAACCCCACCATGGGAGAAGAAACTCCAATTATGCCCTCACCCAAACTGTGACAAAAATTTCAGGGTCGAGGTAGAATGAGATGGGAAAAGAATTCTGCAAATGCTTAGCTGAACTCTGGTGAATGGAAGCTCTGTGAAAATCAATTATATTAAATTTTTTATCATGGTATTTTCCACAATAAATCTCCACATGAAAATTTTTTTTTTGGTCAACTATTACCTTTTTGCTACAAAGATGGCTTCATTCATGCTTCTCACTCCAAGCACTTTCTGAATTTACTTTTTTTTTTGTACTTACCATTTAGACAATTATATCTTAAGATTTATACATGCTATGACATACTTGTAAATATGTCCTGCACAATTACCCAAGCACTACAAAGTATTAATTACCTCTTTGCTTCTGCTCCGACTTCTGTATTTTCTCCCTTCATTATCTAAAGAGGAAAGCACCCATCAGTCCATCCAACATATACTTTTCAAAAAATCATTTCCATCTACATAAGCTCCAATTCCAATGATATTAATGCTGAAGCTATGTTACAGATTTAAAATACAGTCATACCTCGTCTTAGGAACCTAATTGGTTCCAGGGGGAGGTTCGTAAGACGAAAGGTTCGTAAGACGAAACATTGTTTCCCATAGGAAACAATGTAAAGTCAATTAATCCGTGCAACCAAAAACCCCCCCCGCAAAAAACTGGTGTTCGGCGACTGCTGGGAAGCCGCGCGGCTGTTTTAAAAGGTGACAGCCGGCCTGGGGGGCTTCCCAGCAACCTCCCGAACCCCGAACCCGGAAGTTCGGCAAAAGTTCGGGGTTCGGGGGGGTGCTGGGAAGCCCCCCAGCCCGGCTGTGACCTTTTAAAACAGCCGCGCGGCTTCCCAGCTGTCTCCCGAAGCCGAACGCCAAACCCGAACTTCTGCATTCGGCGTTCAGAGACAGCTGGGAACCCGCGCGGCTGTTTTAAAAGGTCACAGCCGGGCTGGGGGGCTTCCCAGCAACCTCCCGAACTGAACCCGGGGTTCAGAAAAATTTTGCCTCTTCTTACGAACTTTTTTCGAGTTACGAACCGGCGTTCGGGAGGCTGCTGGGAAGCCCCGCCGCCCGGCTGTCACCTTTTAAAACAGCCGCGCGGCTTCCCAGCTGTCTCCTGAACGCCGGTTCGTAACTCGAAAAAAGTTCGTAAGAAGAGGCAAAATTTTTCTGAACCCCGGGTTCGTATCACGAGTTGTTCGTAAGACGAGGGGTCCGTATCTTGAGGTACCACTGTAGTTGGAACTGTTAATATTCACAATCCGCTTCCCTCATACAAGGCTCAACATAATTCTAAGGTCTGTTTAGTCAATTCACCATTCTACCTTGAAAGACTTATGACTTACATTCCAAAAAATTACATTTTGAATTGAAGCATTTATTTCAAAGTGACAGAGATTGTAATAAATGACTATCTTAACTGAGGCAACAATTAAACTACAAGGGTATGCCCACTAGCAAAAGAGAACATACCGGATTTTCGTTTTCTTTCTCTTGATCTGGAACGTGACCTTGAATAATGGTGTTTTGAAGTTCTAGGTGAACTGGATGCATCTGATCGTTCCTTTTTCTTCTCTCTCTCAGGAGATAATTTCTCTGGAGGATTTGCCTCTCGCTCAGAATCACTAGCCTAATTTAAAATGAAATAACTTTTAATAGTTTCAGTACAGTGACTTGCTACTCTTCCTAAAGCTATGAGACACTACCTCAAGTTCTTTAAAATACAGCATAATAATACAATAAACAATATGTCGATTTCCTTCACACTAAAGTACACAACTCTTTTAATATCTTTCTTTAGGAACTAAATTACCCTCCTAGTGTGAAAAACTAGGTAGAAAAAATACAAAAGTAGAATATTAGGTAGAAAAAATACAAAGGATTTTATGATTGCATTACTTAAGTTGAAAACTGTTTCTAAATAGGAATATTCCAAACAAATTAAACCTCAGCTGAGAGTATGGAACTAACCTGAAGCTGTACAACCCCAAGAGCTTTAAAACAGATCATAAACAACATTTAACATTGGCAACTAAGAATAGCATTATATGCTATTACAATGGCATGATCAATCGATTGATAAAAATATTTTTTTAAGACGTCCGGGTTAAAATATTTACTCAGAATACAAGCCCCTCTGAAGTTAATAGTCACCCCACCCCACCCTCAGCCAGAAAGCTGTTGGAACTTGATTCCATTAATTCAACTACAAATTGAGGTTTTACTCATCCCACCTTGGTTACCCTGTAAGGAAGAGTTAGCTTTCACAAATTATACTCAAAACAGTCAAAGGGAAATGTAGTTTTATACTCAGCATACTCCTCTTCCATGGGGAGCAGCTACAGAAGGCAGAAACCAAACTGTTCTACTGGCACTCTTTTTAAGCAACCCCAATCTCTGCCACACATATACAGCCATATGTGAAGATTTATACCTGCCCAGCATGTCACCTTCTTTTCTTAAGTTATATTTGTAAAAGAGCCACAAGTAGGCTTAGTTTCCTCTCCCCATCCTATAATTGTTGTTCACCACCCTGGGTCTACAAGAAGGGTGGCATATAAATATGATTGATAAAATAGATAAATAAATAATAAGCCCTAAATACCCTCCTCCAAGTCTCTGAATTCATAAACACACCCTGTTCCTTTCCACATTGATCACTGACATCCTATAATAAAATTCGCTTTAAAAAGGCTTCGGATCAATGCATAAATGTAAATACATACTTAACATGTAAATTACACATCTATAAACATAAACGTGCACACATATACAGCCATCTATTTTTGTTTATCTATATACACGTTATCTATTTCTTTATCTGCATTTCTTTTCTTTATCTATCTCTACCTCTCTTTTGTCTCTATTTTATCCAACTTGTTTCCCTAAAAATAAGATCCTGTTTTTTATTTTTTTGAAACCTGAACTAAGCGCCAAGCACTCAAAAGCCAGATTGAATTTATTATCAGGGGAGGCCTTATTTTGGGGGAAACCCGGATATCTAGCTACGTATCTATGTATCTACCTATCTATCTAATATCCATCTATCTACTATTTATCTTTCATCTATCTAATCTACTATCTACTTTCATCTATTTGTCCTACGTATCTATCATCTATTTTCCTACCTACCTACCTATCTATCTACTATCCATCTATCTACTATTTATCTTTCATCTATCTATCGATCTATCTATCTAATTTATCCATCTACTATCTATCTACTTTAATCTATTTGTCTATCTTTAACCTATCTATAATCTGTCTACTATCTATCTATCCCTGCATCTTTCATCTATCTATATCTATCTACTATCTATATATCGATCTTTCATATATCTACTATCTATCTCATCTGTCTATCTTTCACCTAACGATCTACTATCTATCTCATCTATCTGCATATCTATTTATCCAATATATCTTTTATCTATCTTTCACCTATCTTCTGCCTACCTATCATCCATTTCTCTCTCTCTTTTAATCTATCTTTTATCTGTCTCTATTTCTTTTTAATCTATCTGCCTCTCTCTCTCTCCATCCACCCACATCTATACCGGCTTTAACCCCAGACAAAAGTCCTGCCCCCCAACCATCCACGCTTGTCTGAGGCGTGTCAGCCCGACGTGGGGATCCGAACACTCGCTTCTCCTCACGAAGGTGCCAAGATCCGCATCCCGGTTCGAGGCCCGCCCCCCCCCCCGAGAAGCTTCGAGAAGCCGCGCGGGGGGGGGTTACCGCCTCCCTCCTCCCCTCACGGAGGCCCATCATGGCGGCCGGGCGCCATCTTGTCTGGCGCTTTCCACCCGAGGCGGCCCCGCCCGCCGCCCGGGCCTCGCCCTCCGCCAGTCCGGGAAGCCGTCGGGGGAGCCTCACCGCCATGCCGGGGTGCAGGGAGGGGGGGGAAACGGGCCCCGAGCGGGACCTCCGGCTCCTCTGCGGCTTCGGCCCCCTCAGCAAGCGACGCGCAGCGCCTCCGCGAACCAACTGGGCGAGCAGCCCTCTCAGCTCAGCCCCGCCCCCTTGCTTGGGAAGTGCCCGGATGTAGCCGGGAGTGAGGCGGGAGGCAAAAAAAGAGCGCCACTGCGCCTGCGCAGATGAGGAAAAAATAGAGATATACCATGTAGAGCAGTGTTTCCCAACCTTGGCAACTTGAAGATATTTGGACTTCAACTGCCAGAATTCCCTAGCCAGCATTCGCTGGCTTGGGAATTCTGGGAGTTGAAGTCCAATTATCTCCAAGTTGCCAAGGTTGGGAAACACAGGTGTAGAGTATAATACTGTGGCTGTTTTCCTTTTTTTAAAGGCTCTCTTGCCTCAAAGAACACGAGGGGGGGCTCCAAATAAGCTTTAAACACTGAAATATGACCTGATTTATCTCTATCCATTTTTCTTTAATAAAGAGAAGATGGCCACCCTTGATATGTGGGATGTGTGAGAGTGATTTTTCTGAGTTGCGCCCAATTCTCCTCAGTGTTGTCCTTTGAGGAATTGAGATCCGAATAACCGGGAGAGAGAGACACGAAAGAGAGCCCAAGCACTCCTCACATAAGGCGAAAGAAATCACGACGAAGGACACCTCTACACTTTTTTCTATCTCCCCGGTTTGGCCTCGCCGTTCTCCTGAGAAAGTTTGGCCTCCGCGGGCCGCCGTAGCCGGCTCAGTCCTGCCTGTGGAGAGAACTCCCGCCAAATGCAAAAAAACCCTCCTTTTGAACGTCGGCCGGTTCGGTGCCTGCGCGGCTTCCTCGCAGCCTTCCAAGCCGGGAGCGGCGGCAGTGGGTAGATGTGACCCGCCGGTGGGGCTAATCTTGAGGGAGGGCCTGCAAAAGTTCTTTGATATATTTTACTACGAGTATATATATCCTGTATAACAGGGCTCTTCAAACTTGGCTACTTTAAGACTTGTGGACTTCAACTCCCAGAATTCTCTGGGTGAAATCAGAATTCTCATAGCTGGCTGGAGAATTCTGGGAGTTGAAGTCCACAAGTCTTAAAGTGGTCACGTTTGAAGAGCCCTGCTCTATAACCTTCATTGTGTATTGGACAAAACAAATAAATATTAATAAATGGGTGACAGGTGGGAATTCACCCGCTGAAGCTTTGCCCAGTTGCATGTCTGCCTTGCAAAAAATAATTCTGGGAGCTGAAGTCCAAATATCTTCAAGTTGCCAAGGTTGGGAAACACTGGTGTATACACAACAAAATTGTTTATTAAATTATTGTAGCCTCGAATTCTAAGTTCATATTAGAGAAATTGAAGATTGCTGAAAACATCTGTAAACTGTAGAAATGTAGAAATGTAACACGACCACAAAGGCTGTTATATATATGTCACATGTTTTTTTGCTGAATTTGAAAATTAAAGGAGACTAGGATAGATCTATTTCGGCCTTATTTTGGCCTCATCAGCTAGCCGTACCCACTGGGTCTTGAACCTGCAACCTTTGCCTTATAAGGCAGATAATTATCCTCTAGGCTACAGTATCCAATCCCTTCAACATATATATATCTTTTGTAGATTTTAATGGGTATATGTATGTAGATTGTTCTGAGTTCGGGTTATGCCCCGTGTAATATTTTGAGTGTATGCGACGTTTTGGTGAAATCACATTCACCATCATCAGGCTGAAGATGTAAGCTTCGTGCTGTTGTAG
Organism: Erythrolamprus reginae; assembly: GCF_031021105.1. Lineage (NCBI taxonomy): Eukaryota > Metazoa > Chordata > Lepidosauria > Squamata > Dipsadidae > Erythrolamprus > Erythrolamprus reginae. Next base: position 48,694,296 of record NC_091959.1, read on the forward strand.
ATATAGTTATATAGATATAGTTATATAGATATAGATACAGTATATCTACAGCAGCACGAAGCTTACAACTTCAGCCTGATGATGGTGAATGTGATTTCACCAAAACATCGCATAGACACTCAATATATTACACGGGGCAAAACCCGAACTCAGAACAATCTACATATATATATTGTCCAATACACAATACATATTGAAGAGAATAGACATGAAGTATTATATATAAAGAAAAGATATAAAAGTAGAGGAGAAGATATATGAAAGGAAGAAAAGATATATGAGATATGAGATAAGGATAGACAATTGGACAGGGGATGAAAGTCAGGCTAGTGCACTTATGTACACCCCTTACTGACCTCTTAGGAACCTGGAGAGGTCAATCGTGTTGGGGGTTAGGGGTTGACAACTACTGAGTCTGGTAACGAGTTCCACGCTTCGATTGCTAAAGTCATATTTTTTACAGTCAAGCTTGGAGCGATTAATATTAAGTTTGAATTTGTTGCGTGCTCTTGTGTTGCTGCGGTTGAAGCTGAAGTAGTCATTGACAGGCAGGACGTTGCAGCATATGATATATATAGTTCTTCCTTTCTTTACTTTTCTTTTCTTTTCTTCTCTTTCTCTTTTCTTTCTCTCTTGCTCCTTCTCTTTTTACTTTTTCAATGCCTTGTTCTTCTTTTTCTTTTTTCATTTAACTAAGACACTAACTACTTATCATGAAAGAGGTTTAATGCAAAATCCATGTACAGTGGTCCCCCGATTATCGCGAGGGTTCCGTTTCAGGACCCTTCGCGATGATCGGTTTTTCGCGAAGTAGCGGTGCGGAAGTAAAAACACCATCTGCGCATGCGCAGATGGTGTTTTTACTTCCGCCGCAGCAGCGAGGAGCCGAAGATTGGGGTTTTCCCGCCGCCCACGCAAACTCCTCGCTGCTGCCGCGCCCGCCGCTTGTCCGTCCGCCGCCTGCCTGCCCGCCCTTCGCCCGCCCACGCCGTTCGCTCCCGCCGCTTCCCAGCTGAGTTCTGAAGCGAACTTCCGCGAAGTGATCTGCCCGGCGCCATCTACGCATGCGTGGCCATAGAAAAAAGGGCGCGCATGTGCAGATGGTGTTTTTACTTCCGGGTTGAAAAATCGCGATATAGCGTTTCGCAATGTTCGGGATCGCGAAACTCGGGGGACCACTGTATTTGTATTCGTTCTCATATTCTCCATTCAGATTACCTTTTCGTGGTCTGTATATGTAAACGTACATTTTTTGTGTGTGTGTTGCTGTTTTTAGATAATGAAGATGTGGGACAACGTTGAGCTCCTGATGAGCGATGATACAGGAAGCGGACCGCTGAGGATATGTTCCAGGCAAGAATGTGGAAGCGCGCTCTATCAGATGAACACGCTGGTGAAAATAACCTCATCCCAAAAGGTAGCACAGCCTTAAGGATCCCATCGCAAGCTGCTGGGTGACGTCTCTTTTTTCATTTCAATCCAAAGATCTAGTAACTATAAAGAGGAAACACAGAGCCCTACTACTCTGTTACAGAACAGTACGGCTTGTCCTCGACTTATGGCTGGCCACTTAGTGACTATTCAAAGTTATGACCAGCCTGAGGAAGGGGACTTACCACCGAGATTTGAACTTGCAGACTCCATGATGGTTGTAACCTGAGGACTGTCAGTGATATAATTTATTTATTTATTCATTCATTCATTCATTCATTTATTAGATTTGTATGCCACCCCTCTCCGTAGACTCGGGGCGGCTAACAACAATAATAAGACAATATAAACAAATCTAATATTTAAGTTTAAGTTAAATTAAAAAAAACCTAATTTAAGAAACCAATCATACATACAGACATACCAAGCATAAATTTTATAAGCCTAGGGGGAAGGGAATATTTCAATTCCCCCAAGCCTGACAACAGAGGTGGGTTTTAAGGAGCTTACGAAAGGCAAGGAGGGTGGGGGCTATTCTAATCTCTGGGGGGGAGTTGATTCCAGAGGGCCGGGGCCGCCACAGAGAAGGCTCTTCCCCTGGGTCCTGCCAGACGGCATTGTTTAGTCAACAGGACCCAGAGAAGGCCAACTCTGTGGGACCTAACTGGTCGCTGGGATTCGTGCAGCAGATATATAGCTACAATGTGCATGATTACTATTATTGTTGTTATTGTTGTTGTTGTTATTATTTATTAAATTTCTATGCCGCCCCTCTCCGAAGCCTCGGGGCGGCTCACAGCATAGAAAAATATACCGAGATATAATAATTAAAATTAAGAATTACGTTTAAAAACTAAAAGGCCTATTAACATGCACACATTCCCCGAGTCTAAGGAGAAGGGCGGCATAAAAATGGAATACATACATACATACATACATACATACATACATACATACATACATACCCATTCAAACAAACCCACTATACATTCATTGGCCAGCAGGGTAGAATCTAATGACCCCAGGCTTGGAGGCATAGATGACTCTTTAGACTCTTACAGAACTCGAGGAGGGTGGGGGTAGTACGGACCTCTGGTTCCAGAGGGCTGGGGCCACCACAGAGAAGGCTCTTCCCCCAGGCCCCACCAAGCGACATTGTCTAGTTGATGGGACCCGGAGAAGTCTGACTGTGGGACCTAACCGGTCACTGGGATTCATGCAGCAGGAGGCGGTCCCGTAAGTAATGTGGTCCAATGCCATGTAGGGCTTTATAGGTCATAACCAACACTTTGAATTGAGTCCGGAAACCGATTGGCAGCCAGTGCAGATTGCGGAGTGTTGAAGAGATATGGACTAATTCTTTTGTTTTAATCTGTTGACACAGATATGCCAAGAGTTCAGGTCCCATTGGCTCCTTGCGTGCTTTTTTTATTTCAATCCATCTACACAGACTTTCATTACATCTATATTTTTTTTAATTGTTCAGGTTTCATCTAACCCGGAATTAAATGCCTACAGTTTGAGTGATGGCTGCGTGCTGGTGGCTGACAAGACGGTGGTGGTACTTGACAATATTTGCCAGTCTCTTCAAATGTTTATTCATTTTGGTGAGTTTCCAGCTGGGGCCAGGGACTGTGGAGGTCTGCGGCAGAGGAAGTAAAAAATTATACTTGCAAATGTAGATATACATGCCTGTAATCTTCCTGTTTAAGATTTTGGATTTTATAATCCACGTTTCGCATTTTGCTTTTGTGTTCCTTTTTACTAAGAGATTATATGAGTCTGCCATATGATGGATGGATGGATGGATGGATGGATGGATGGATGGATGGATAGATAGATAGATAGATAGATAGATAGATAGATAGATAGATAGATATGGGGATTTGCGCATGCATCGATCCAGATAGACGCACCGAAAGAAAGCTCCCTCATGTGAAGTAGGAAAAGTGAAAGTTAACCCCCGACAACCCTCTCTAGCTTGGTGAATAGTGGATTGAGAGGAAGCGGATTGAACGGAGTTTTTGAAAACTTTATAAAAAAGAGTTAAAAGAAGAAGTAACCCACAGTTCTAAACGTGAGTAGGGGGAAAAGTGAGAACAAAGGAAAAGATGGCGTCTACTACGGCGCTGGAAGGAAAGATGGATTCATTGCTAACGGCATTTGCCAATATGGGACAGTTACTTCAAGGTATGAAAAAGGAGATAGCGGCTGTTGGAGCTGGGGTGGCTGACTTGAAAGAACAGTCGAAAACACAAGATCAAAGAATTGGGAAACTGGAGGAGGGAAAGAGTCGCCAGGAACTTCGCATAATTAACTTAGAGGACAGACAAAGAAGAGCTAATCTCTGCCTGAGGGGATTCCCAAAAGATTTTGCGGAGAGTAAACATCTTATTCAAGCAATTTACCGATGGTTCAGTGAAAATAATGTTAAATGTGACCCAGGTGAATTTGAAAGAGCGCACTGGGCTTTTGGATCTCGGAATCAAGGAGATCAAAAAGATATTATTGTAAGGTTTAACTCGGAAAGGAGGGCGGCAGAAATATTCAGAGAGCTAAAGCAGATTTCAAACTTACGTTACAAAGCCACTCCAATACGCATCTTAAAAGATTTGTCTGCAGAAACCCTCAAGATGAGAAATCAGATGAGAGAAGTCACCTCCCAGCTTTACGAAAACGGAACCCAGTTCTCATGATGTTATCCTGCTACAGTAATTGTTTTTAAAGACTCCAAAGTTTTCCAGGCGAGATCTCTGAAGGAGGGGAAGACACTGCTTCAACAGCTGGGGGTTGATTTGAAGGAAATTTCCCAGGCATCGACATCGAAGAGCCAGCCAGAAGTAGCAGACGGGGATGCGAGACATGGAAGAAGGGAAGATGATTTGTTTATGCTTCAACCGATTCGTGCAGCAGAACAAAGCAAGGAGGAAAAAATTGCAGCTCTGCAAAAGGAACTGGAATTTCTTCAGGAGAAAGAGAAAAGAGAAGAGCCAAGAGTTACGCGCCAGAAGAAGAAATAATGAACTGAACTGAGCTGATTTGCTAATATGGTATTATGGTTTTCAACTAATTAACCTCTTCTTTGTGTATTTTTCTTTTTTTCTTGCTAACCAATAAGGGGAAAAGAGGGAAGGAGGGGGGAATCTTTTTATATGGTATTAAATGGGGAGAGACGGGGGAGCTTTCTAGTGGAACGCAAATCCAGGAGTGCCTCTTGGATAACAAAAGGTTTTTTCGTTGCCTCCCCTTGGGGGGGGTGCTAGGGAAGAGGCACTAGGGTGGGGATTCATGGTAATTAATAAGCATTTTTCCAGCAGGCTCTGTTTTGCAGGAGGGGGAAATGTATTTAAAATTATGTAAATGGGTGAGACAGTGTTATTGTCGTTGAATGTAAATGGTCTTTCATCACAGAAAAAACGTTATAGAATCATGAAGCTAGCTAGGGACAGCAAAGCTGATATCTTATTTTTATCAGAAACTCATAAAGGAAGGGAAAAAACAGATAAATTAGTTACAAATGGCGAGTGGCAACAGGTTTATGAGTCGAGAGGGACAGCAAAATCCAGAGGAGTCGCCATCTTGATTAACCGAAGATTGTTATTTCAATTAACTAATATTAAAAGAGACAAAGACGGTAGAATGCTATTTATTAAGGGGAAAAATAAATAATAAGCTAGTAACCTTAGCAGTAATTTATGCCCCCAATGTAAATGCAAAACAATTCATAATGAATGTAAAGCGTAAACTAGATAATTTTGCAGAAGGCACAGTGATTTTAGCAGGCGATTTCAACTTGGAATTAACAGCAGGGAGGGGTGAAAAGAAAAAATTACATTTAAATAAAATTAATATGACGGATTTACATGAAAATATAGTAAACAGGGACACATTTTATTCAGCAAGACATAATAAATTTAGTTGCATTGATTATATGTTAATTAATAAAACAGCAGAGGCACAGCTCAAGAAAGTGGAAGTGAAAAGCATTTGGTTATCAGACCATGCTCCATTATTAGCAGTGATTGAGTTAGAGGCTGGCAGGCAACAAAGGATTTGGAGATATAACCCTGTGGTATCAGCTAATGAGGAAAATAGAATTAAATTACAAAAGGAACTGAGTGGATTTTTTTGTATTAACGCAACAGGCGAAATTAAGCAAACAATAGTTTGGGATACACATAAGGCTGTGATGAGGGGTAATTGTATTAGTACTGAAGCTTTTATTAGGAAATCCTGGGAAGTTGAAAGAGAAAACTTATTAAAAGAAATAGATTTAATCCAAGAAACTTTAAAAATTACAAGAAATAGAGCTTGGAATACACTATTATTATTTAAGAAAAAGAAATTACAATCACTTGATGAAGAAAGATGGAATAAAATGAAGATGATTATAAAACAGAGAATTAAGGGATGGGGGAACAAATCAATGAAACAAATGGTACATTATTTGAAAAAAAGAAAAGAGAAATCCCATATCTCTGCTTTAAAGGATAAGGAAGGTGTAATTAAACGTAGTAATGCAGAAATGGAAAAAATAATGAGTGACTTTTATGGGAATTTATATAAAAAAGAACATATTACATTGCAAACCATAGAGGTTAATGAGAAATTAACGGAAGAAGATAGACAAATGCTAAATGCAAAAATTACAAATGATGAGATATCTAGAGTTATTAAAGGGTTGAAACCTGCTAAAGCCACAGGTCCAGATGGTTTTACTGCTGAATATTATAAGACTTATATGAATGAATTATTACCGCATATGGAAAAATTGTTTAATAATGTAATTAAAACTTCTGAAACTCCACAGACGTGGAAAATCTCAGAAATTATAACTATCCCAAAGCCGGATCGTGATTTAATGGATCCAAGTTCTTATCGCCCTATCAGCTTATTAAATCAGGATTATAAAATATTTATGAAAATATTGGCAAACAGGGTGGAGAATATTTTACCAAAAGTAATTGGAGAAGACCAATATGGATTTGTTAAAGGAAGAAAGATTTATGAACCAATTAGAAACATGGTCAATGTTATACACCATGCTACCAATACCAAAAGAAAACTAAATATATTAAAGTTAGATGTGTACAAAGCCTTTGATAAAGTTAATCATGATTACCTATTTCAATTATGTAAAGATTTAAATATGGGAGATTCATTCTGTAGAATTATAGAAACAATTTATAAGGATAATATAGCTCATATCAGAGTAAATGGTAACAGAACAGAAACGATTAAAATTCAGAATGGAACTAAGCAGGGTTGTCCACTATCCCCAATGTTATTTGCACTGGCAATTGAGACTTTAGCAAATAAAATTAGAAATGATAAGGAATGGAGAGGTTACCAAATAGGAAAATTCGAATTGAAATTAAATTTGTTTGCAGATGATGCTATAGTGATGTCTGAAACCCAATCGAAATGATGAAAAGAATAATGATATTGCTCCAGGAATTTAAAGACCAATCGGGATTTATGGTTAATATAGAGAAATCTGAGATAATTTGTTTAAACACTGGCCCCAAAGAGCAAATTGAGATACAAAAAATATCAGGATTGAAATTAGGTTGTAAAAAAATGAAATATCTAGGAATTTGGTTGTTTAAGAATCCGATAAAAATTGTGACGCCAACTATAATTTAATATGGAAAAAAATTCAGAAGCAGATAAAAAATTGGAAGGGGAAAAAGTTGGGAAGAATTGCCAAGATCAGGGCCCTTAAGATGATGATAATACCAAAAATGATGTATTTATTTCAGGTGCCTACGCGGGTATCTTCCCTGGGGCAAAACTGAGAGAATGGGACAGTAAACTAAACTTTTGGATTGAAGGAAACAAAAGGCCCAGAATAAGAAAACATTGGCAGTTTGCACAAGAGAAAGAGGGGGGGTGGGGGAGCCCGTGCTTAGTACTATATAGAGAAGCATTTCAAATAGAAAGATTAATGGAATTACAGTTATGGGGGGGGAAATAAATGGGTAAATTTAGAAAAAGAAATTAATAATATAAATAATAAAGAGTTATTATTTAAAAATTGGAGTACAGCTGATCCCTCGAGTTTCGCGATCTCGATCTTCGCGAAACCGCTATATCGTGATTTTTAAAAATATATTAATTTTTTAAAAAACCACTTCCGGGTTTGGCTTCGGGAGTCAGCTGGGAAGCGGCGCGGCTGTTTTAAAAGGTCGCAGCCGGCCTGGGGGGCTTCCCAGCACCCCCCCGAAACCCCCAACCTGGGTCTTCCCGGCCGCCCACGCAAAGGGGAAACCCCGGCTCCTCGCTGATGCCCGCCGCTCACCCCGCCCACCAGCAAGAGGGGGAAGACCCAGGGAAGGTTCCTTCGGCCGCCCAGCAGCTGATCTGCTCGGTAGCGCAGCAGCAACGAGGAGCCGAATCGGGGTTTCCCCTTTGCGTGGGCGGCGGGGAACGCAAACTCCACCATCTACGCATGCGCGGCCATAGAAAAAAGGGCGCGCATGCGCAGATGGTGTTTTTACTTCCGCAACCCTACATCGCGAAAAATCGATTATCGCGAGGGGTCTTGGAACGGAACCCTCGCGATAATAGAGGGATCACTGTAGAACAGAAATCAGTAATTTAATCGACCCTCTCAAAGCATGTTTAGAAATATGGTCTAAATGGCAGAGAAAATGTGGAACTAGGAATTCCAAGCTATCAACGTTATACGTATTGAATACAGGGGATGATGTTAACTTAAGCAGAATTATTAAAGTATTAAATAGCAAAGGGATAACGAGAATTGAACAATTATATGAGAAGGATGGAAGAGTTAGCAGAACTCGATTAGAATGGTGGATTGGTCAACAGAAATGGCTGCAGATTAATGCAATAAGTACATATTTAAATAAAAGTGAGAATAAAGAAGCTCTTTTACGAGAAGAAAATTGTTTAGAAAAAATAATAAGAGAAAAGATCAATGAGAGTAAAGCACAAGCCGGTAATATATATAGAATGTTACTGCAGGTGGAAGAGGAAGTAACAAAAAGTTTGACAAGATGCTGGCAAAATGATTTACAAATAGATGAAAGTGAAATGAAAGAAATAGTAGAAAATATATATAAGATAAAAAATACGAGAGTTAAAGAGATGAGAAGGAAAATTTTACATAAATGGTATTATACACCAGCACAACTTGCACACTTCCAGGGGAAAGAGAAGGGTAATTGTTGGCATGGTTGTCAAAAAAAGGGAATCTTTATGCATATGTTCTGGGAGTGTGCAGAAATTCAGACATTCTGGAATGAAGTACAGAACGAAATTAACAAAATGTTAAATATTAACTGGACAATTACAAAAGAAATAGCGATTTTAATTAAACAAAGAAAACTAGGAGAATTCAAGGAAATAAAATCTGCAGCATTGGAAAGTGCTCAAGCGGTGGTAGTATTGGGTTGGAAAGATTCCACAAAATGGACATTACAAAATTGGTACTGGTACATGGTGGACCACATACACTTTGAAATTATGGAAATAAGATTAAATAATTTTGACGAGAACAAATTGGAGAAGCTGATGGTACGATGGAATAAGGTGAAAGATTATATGTTGAGTAGAATCTGTGATGTAAATGTGAAAAATAAACTGCAATCACTCTTTTAGTAACATTCAATGCAAGATAGAGCCAAGGAATTATAGATAAACCAATCAAAACCTTTGAATCCTCTTGTATGGGTGGTGGTGGTGAAGGGGGGTGTCTTGTTTGTTAGGTGATGGGCACACGCACTGTGCACTGTTATATGTTTGTTTTATGTAACTATTTTATAAAAATCAATAAAAAATTTTTTAAAAAAAATATAGATAGATAGATAGATAGATAGAGATAGATAGATAGATAGATAGATAGATAGATAGAGATATATAGAGAGATAGATAGAGGATAGATAGATAGATAGATAGATAGATAGATAGATAGATAGATAGATAGATAGAGATATATAGAGGATAGATAGAGGATAGATAGATAGATAGATAGATAGATAGATAGATAGATAGATAGATAGATAGATAGATAGATAGATATATATAGAGGATAGATAGAGGATAGATAGATAGATAGATAGATAGATAGATAGATAGATAGATAGATAGATAGGCTGATAGATACATAGATAGATAGAGAGAGAGAGAGGATAGATAGATAGATAGATAGATAGATAGATAGATAGATAGATAGATAGGCTGATAGATACATAGATAGATAGATAGAGAGAGAGAGGATAGATAGATAGATAGATAGATAGATAGATAGATAGATAGATAGATAGATAGATAGATAGATAGATAGATAGATAGGCAGGCTGATGGTTACATAGATAAATAGATAGAGAGAGAGGATAGATAGATAGATAGATAGATAGATAGATAGATAGATACATACATACATACATACATACATACAGAGAGAGAGAGAGAGAGAGAGAGAGATAGGCAGGCAGGCAGGCAGGCAGATTAGATAGACAGACAGATAGACAGACAAATAGATAGAGATGGGTGGGTGGATGGATGGATGGATGATAGGTAGGTAGAAGCTAGGTGGAAGATAGATGGATGGATGTAGAATTACTGCTGAAAATTTTCCTAAATTGAATTAACATGGAAACGGCAGGTTTATGGCATCTATTCATTCATTCATTCATTGCTAGATTGATTGATTAGTTAGATTTACCTTTCTGAGGACTTTTGCCATTTCCCCGGGTATCTTTTATTTACCCTGTGGTTGCTTTTAAATTTTTTGTCCTGCAATGTTTTCCTTTTGGGGTTCCCATCCCCACCCACAATAACGCGTGGTTGGCTTTTCGAACCTTTCAGAAACGGAAGTGGACATTGTTGGTTTGTGTCAAGAAGGCCAGATCCTTGTCGCGGGCGAAAGGAGCGGGAGACCTACACCTGATTCAAGTCTCTTCCAAACAGACCCTACTAACTAAGGCAGGTGGCTTCTCTCTTGCCTGTTCTGGTAAACATGTAGCTTCTTCTATTTCAGAAATAACGCCATCACTCTGCTAAACAAATAATTCCCTCAACACTGTCAGACTTTCTACTAAATCTGCACTTCTATTCTACTAGTTTTTCTCATCATTCCTTTCACCCATTTCCTCCCATGTTGACTGTATGACTGTCACTTGTTGTTTATATCCTAAGATTTTTATTAATATTGCTTCTTCATTGCTTATTTGACCCCTATGACAATCATTAAGTGTCGTACCACATGATTCTTGACAAATGTATATTTTATTTTATGTATGCTGAGAGCATATGCACCAAGACAAATTCCTTGTGTGTCCAATCACACTTGGCCAATAAAATTCTATTCTATTCTATTCTAAAGGTACATAATGCTCAGCTATAGTTGTAGCACAATGGAAGGAGGTTCCAGGATCATCCATTCCCGAGTCCCATTTCCGTTTTAACTTGTCTGTAAAGAGGCTAAAAGTGTGTGTTTTTCCCCCAAAAAATTAACCATAAGAAAAAGCCGGGCCCTAATTTTGCAGCAAACTTCTTTCTCTTAGGTTCTTAAGAACCTAAGAAGAGCCCTGCTGAATCAGGCCAAAGCCCATCGAGTCCAGCATTCTGTGCCACACAGTGGCCCACCAATTGTCCACGGGGATCTTGAGCAGAAAGAGGAGGCAAGACCCTCCCTTTCCTTTGACCCCCCAACAAATGGTACTCAAGGGAACCCTGCCTGCCTCAACCAACATAGAGGCAGCACATGGATGTCCGTTTCTATAACCACTGATACATTTGGCATCCATGAATCTGTCTAATCCTGCCTTGAAACTATCCAGGCTGACAGCTGTCACGGCCTATTCTGGAAGGGAATTCCATCAACCAAGGATCCTCTGGGGGAAGAAATATCTCCCTTTATTTGTCCTCACTTTCTTCCCAACACCATCTGTCATTACAATGATGCTTTTTCCTTTTTGTGTGTGTGTGAAATCACATCTAGGCGCTAGTTCACAGTTCTGTCGATGAAAAGGCCTTTTTGGACCTCATTCTTGAAATGGACAGCTCCGTAGAAGGTAAGAGGGGTCACCTTGGAAAGTATATGTTGTAAGCCACGGTGGTCACAACTTTGGCCCATAAGGAAAACCACAAGCATTTTGCTGCCTTCTTTTTTCTTCTGCAAAATCTTAATTGGAACTGCAGAAAAAGCAATTGCTACCTGCCTGACTTCTCACTGGGGACGTGTATACTGCATAATGAGTCAAAAAGGGGGCTGTGAAAAATATTTAGGGACCCCTCACATCCTGGACACAAACTGTTTCAATTCCTACCCTCAAAACAGCACTACAGAGCACTGCACACCAAGACAACTAGACACAAGAACAGTTTTTCCCCCAAACGCCTTCACTCTGCTAAACAAATAATTGCTTCAACATTGTGTCAAACTATTTACTAAATCTGCATTAACTATTACTAGTGGGGTATTTTTTCATCATTCCTATCACCCATCTCCTGCCCACTTTACTGTATGACTGCAATTATTATTGCTTGTATCCTTACAATTTATATTGTGACTGATTCCTAATATAATTTCATTGATGTGTACCAAAGACTATGATTAAATATTTGTACCTTACAATTCTTGATGAATATATCTTGTCTTTTTATATACAATGAGAGCATGTGCACCCAAGACAAATTCCCTTATATGTCCAATCACACTTGGCCAATAAAGAATTATTCTAGTCTAGTCCTAAAAATTGGGTTCCTGTTTTATATATCCAGTGTAATTCCTTGTGGCCCTTTGTTCAGCATTCAGAAAAAGTGGAGCTGTTTTGATTAGTTGTTTAGTTAGCGGTTATTTATTCATTTATCTATCTATCTATCTATCTATCTATCTATCTATCTATCTATCTATGTAATCTATCTCTCTAATCTATCTATCCATCCATCCATCCATTTATTCATTCGTTTGTTTGTTTGTTTATTTATTTATTTATGTTTGTATGCCGCCCCTCTCCAAACACTCGGGGGCGGCTCACAACAGTAATAAAAACAGTATAAACAATGGAACAAATCTAACAATAACAATTATATAAAAAACCCTAACAATTTAAAAAACCATACAGCACATACATACCAAACATAAAATATAAGAAAGCCTGGGGAGATGTCTTAGTTTCCCCATGCCTTGAGTAACTTGCGGAAAGACAAGGAGGGTGGGGGGCCGTTCTAATCTCTGGGGGGAGTTGATTCCAGAGGGCTGGGGCCGCCACAGAGAAGGCTCTTCCCCTGGGGCCCCGCCAAAACGACATCGTTTGGTCAACGGGACCCAGAGAAGGCCAACTCTGTGGGACCCTTATCGGCTGCTGGGGATTCGTGCGGTAGAAGGCGGTTCCGGAGGTAGTCTGGTCCAATGCCAGTTATTCCTTGACTCAAAAGTACAGAGATGGAGTAATTTGGGTTGGGAATGGCTGCTTGATATTTATTTATTTAATTTATTTATTTATTAGATTTGTATGCCGCCCCCTCTCCGTAGACTCGGGGTGGCTAACAACAGTAGTAAAACAGCACATAACAAATCTAATGTTTAAAACAATTCCCTGCTTAATTTATAGGGTACCTACCATGCATTTATTCTGACCCAGCAAAGGTTTTTCTCTGTATTATGCGTCTTCCACTTTCCAACATTCAGAAAGGTAAGCCAAGCCTCTGTAGGTTCAAATCATATACAGGATATTAAAAGATGAAACTTTTATTTTTTTGTACTTTCTCTTCTAAGTACACTGATATCTGAATTTTGCAGATATACAAAAAAAATGGAAACACTTGACTTTTTTGGCATCATAATGTTTTGAACATGTTCAAATCAATCAAAACTTGACATATTTTAATTGTTTTTTGGTTTAATTCTGTTATTTGATATGTTTTTTTAAATTACCTTTTTTTAAAAAAACAGAAATTTAAAGGAAATTGGTTATAACCTTCTAGAAATGGCAGAGCTCTCAGACTTTCAAAGAGGGCCAAATTGTTGGTGCTCGAATGGCAGGCGCTGGTGTAACGGAAAGTGCCCGGATGTTTGGCGTTTCCAGAGGTCATGTCTCAAAAAGTAATGACTGCTTTTGAAAGAGAAGGGAAAGCGTCCTCAGCCAATCACAGGTCTGGTCGAAAGTCGAAGTCGTCTGAGAGAGACCGGTCGGACTCTAAAGCGAATGGTTAGAGCGGATCGCAAGACCACAGCTCCTAAAATCACTGCAGAGCTCAATAGACACGTACAGAACCCAGTGTCCACAAAAACTGTTCGAAGGGAGCTTCACAAATCTGGATTCCACGGAAGAGCTGCAAGGTGTTTCCATTTTTATGTCCACCCCCTGTAGCTGGTGGCAATTGCGTTCAATAGCCACAGCCGTTGTGTGATTCAGCCCTTGTGTGTGTTTTTCCTGGGTGTTTTGTGTGAAGCTTGATAGCCACAGGCACAATTCACAATTGTGATTTCCAGATTTCAGGCCAATTGTCTCTTGCGGGTTTTTGTTGGAAAAACGGTAGCTGTTGAGGACTTTCCGTAGGTCCCTTCTACGTTGTCTCAGCTGTCAATTTTCATGTTTAGCTTATATTTTTCTCTGTTTTGTTTGTACTTTGCCCTGCCTGAAATGCTACAGCTAGCTATATGAGGGATATGTATTTCTGGAAAAAAAAGAGATGTTGGAACAAATGTAACGATGAAAGGACATTATAAAAAGCTTTTCTGAAGTATTTCTGATAAAATATACATGTTTTTTCCTTTATGCAGCGATTACCGAAATGGACTTCAAAACTGCTAAGAAGGTATCTGAAACTTATTTATTTGTTTGTTTTGTTTGTTTGTTTGTTTGTTTATTTATTTATTTAATGGGATTTGTATGCCGCCCCCTCTCCGAGGACTCGGGGCGGCTCACAGCAAAATATAAAAAAAGAACAGTAATATCATCCCAATTGGTACTACAATATTAAAAACAATTAGAAAGAGAAGATTAACCTAAAAAAATTAACTTATTAACCCGAGACATTCAGCAGTCATACTTAAGGCGTTCAGTGGTCAGGGAAGATCTAAGAGTCCCAAGCCTGGCGGCAAAGATGAGTTTTTAAGCTCTTTCGGAAGGCAAGGAGGGGAGGGGGCAGTGCGAATCTCTGGGGGGGGTTGATTCCAGAGGGCCGGGGCTCCCACCGAGAAGGCTCTTCCCCTAGGTTCCCGCCGGGCGAACATTGTTTTGATCGACAGGACCCGAAGGAGGCCAACTCTGTGTTATACACTCCCTCTATTGCCTCCCTGATGTTTCTATTCACGAGGTAGAAAGCATCATGTTTGTGTGTATGTTTCTTTTTAAATTAGGGGTTTTTAAATGACTTTTTAATTATTAGATTTGTTATATATTGTACTATTATTGTTGTGAGCCGCCCTCGAGTCTACGGAGAGGGGCGGCATACAAATCTAATAAATAATAATAATAAATAACAATAATAATAATAATTTAAAATATATATCTCCTTCAAGGTGAGATCTATTTCTGGACATTCTGGGGACAAAAATACAAAATTGATTTGCGTTGGCAAGATTTGCCGGGGCGCTGCCAAGAGAGGAATAGATAAAAACAGCAGATGTCCAATGCCAAATTTAAGAGGGGGGGTTTCCCCACGTGGTATCTGCTGAAACTCAAAGATGCTTCATTTAGATCCAGCTGAGTGTGCTTCTTCAAAAATAAACAATGCACATTTAAGTCTAATAGATTAGTGTTTCCCAACCTTGGCAACTTGAAGATATCTGGACTTCAATTCCCAGAATTCCCCAGCCAGTATTTGCTGGCTGGGGAATTCTGGGGAGTTGAAGTCCAGATATCTTCAAGTTGCCAAGGTTGGGAAACACCTGTAATAGATGATTTTTATTTATTTATTATTAGATTTGTATGCCGCCCCTCTCCGCAGACTCGGGGCAGCTAACAACAGTAAAAAGACAATGTAAAACAAATCTAATATTAAAAGAAAATCTAAAACCCCCAATTTAAGAAATCAGTCATACATACAGTCATACCATACATAAATTTTATAAGCCTAGGGGAAGGGAATATCTCAATTCCCCCATGCCTGACGACAGAGGTGGGTTTTTAAGAGCTTACGAAACGCAAGGAGAGTGGGGGCAACTCTGATATCTGGGGGGAGTTGGTTCCATAGGGGTCGGGGCCGCCACAGAGAAGGCTCTTCCCCTGGGTCCCGCCAAATGACATTGTTTAGTCGACGGGACCCGGAGAAGGCCAACTCTGTGGGGACCTAACCGGGTTGCTGGGATTCGTGCGGCAGAAGAGGCGGGTCCCGGAGATAATCTGGCCCCGGTGCCATGAAGGGCTTTATAGGTCATAACCAACACTTTGAATTGTGACCGGAAACTGATCGGCAACCAATGCAGACCTGCGGAGTGTTTGGAGTAACATGAGGCGTATTTAAGGAAGCCCATGATTGCTCTCGCAGCTGCATTCTGCACGATCTGGATTTGAGGAACCGCGCAGTTTTTCCATGTGAATTCTTTCAATTGTCTCAGAATTTGCCTAAAGTCTGAATTATCTGAACGGCTGTTTTGTCCTACAGTTGCAAAGTCAGGCGGAGACTTTCTTCGTTTCCGTAGCAGATCACCACAACGCTTGCTGCTTTACCCTCGGTGACAAAGAACACAGCAAATACCTTTGGGCTGATAATAGGGGTAAACATAAACATTTATTTGAATGTGGGATTAAGGTGCAATTTCAGCTGCCTTTTTCCACCCAAAGGCGTAGAAATTATGGTATCATTTCTGCATATAGCCCCTGAATTCAGGGTAGGAAAAGTTGGGAAAAACTTTCAATTTCTGCAGGGCTTGCCAGCCTTGGGCATCCTTGGTCTACAGAGGTGGCCTTTTATAGCATTTATACTTATGTACCCGCTTCACAGTGCTTTCCCAGCCCTCTCTAAGCAGTTTACAAAATCTGCCTCTTGCCCCCAGCAATCTGGGTCCTCATTTGACCCACCTCGGAAGGAGGGAAGGCTGAGTCGACATTGAGCTGGTGGTGAGATTTGAACTACTGAACTTCAGCTAGCAGTTAGCTGAAGTAGCCTGCAGTGCTGCAGTCTAACTCTTCCTTCCTTCCTGTCCTTCTTTGTCCCCTTCCTTCCTTCCTTTCTCCTTTCCTCTTCCTTCCTTCCTTTTTTCCTTCCTTTCTCCTTCCCTCTTCCTTCCTTCCTTTTTTCCTTCCTTCCTTCCTCTCCTTTGTCACCTTCCTTCCTTCCTTCCTTCCTCTCCTTCTTTGTCCCTTCCTTCCTTTTTTCCTTCCTTCCTTCTCTCCTCTCCTTCTTTGTCCCTTCCATTCCTTCCTTCCTTCCTTCTAGCAACAGCATTTAGACTTATCGACCGCTTCACAGTGCTTTTATAACCCTCTCTAAGCAGTTCACAGAATCTGCCTCTTGTCCCAACAATCTGGGTCCTCATTTGATCCACTTTGGAAGGATGGATCGGATGGAAGGAAGGAATAGTAATAGCAATTAGACTTATATACCGCTTCCTACTGCTTTTGCAGCCCTCTCTAAATGGTTTACAGAATCTGCCTCTTGTCCCCAACAATACTGGGTCCTCATTTGACCCACCTCCGAAGGAGGGAAGGTTGAGTCGACCTTGAGTCGGTGGTGAGATTTGAACTGCTGAACTACAGCTAGCAGTTAGCTGAAGTAGCCCTGCAGTGCTGCACTCTAACCACTGCACCACCTCGACTCTTTTAGACGCTTACCTGAGATGAAAGAGGGAGTTGGCTTGGTTTGCAAACTTCTCCCTTGAAGAAAAAGGTTTCTAATATAATAATAGCCTTTACTGTCATTGTGTGTCATGTATACAACGAAATTGGTTATTGCTTAATATCAATGTTGGCTTTCTTAAAGGGGGGTCGGGCAGCTGTGCGATGTCCGTATGGGAAGTGAACCCTAATAAGAAGCTGGCTTCCATTCAAAATGTTGCCGATTCAAGCCTGATTAAAGGTAGGAGATTCTGGCAGCCTTAAGGCTTAAAGACTTCATGAGGTCCTTATGGGGTCCTTCATAGCATCAATAAAAGTTCAGTTTGGAGTGGTGAGGCCCCATTTGGAATAATACTGTGTCCAGTTCTGGAGACCTCACCTACAAAAAGAGGATGGATAAAATTGAACGGGTCCAAAGACAGGCTACAAAAATGGTGGAAGGGTCTCAAGCATCAAACTGACCAGGAAAGACTTCATGAACTCAATCTGTAGAGTCTGGAGGACAGAAGGAAAAGGGGGGACATGACTGAAACATTTAAACATGTTAAAGGGTTAAATAAGGTTCGGGAGGGCAGTGAACCCAAAGACAAGGGGAACACAATCTGAGGTCAGTTGGGGGAAAGATCAGAAGCAACGTGAGAAAATATGATTTGACTGAAAGAGTTGTAGATGCTTGGAACAAACTCCCAGCAGACATGGTGGGTCAATCCACAATAACTGAATGTAAACGTGCCTGGGATAAACATGGATCCATCCTAGGATAAAAATACAGGAAATAGTACAAGGGCAGACTAGATGGACCAGGAGGTTTTTTTCTGCCGTCAATCTTCTACGTTTCTAAGGATTTTTACCTGGCTGTTGAGGTTCTCCAAAGTTTTCATGGCTTGTTTTAAAAGGAGAAACATGATCTAAATACAGCGTGGTGGTGGTGTTGTATTACGTAATTATCTAATGCTGCCTCTCTCTTTCTCTGTTTTTTTCCCCATCCTAATTCCATTCTTTGCCATTAATTTTATATTAATTATTTATACTCTTATCTATTTTTGTTTTTATTCTCTGTTTCCTTGTCGAATGCTTGGCTTTCTAAGGAGGCAATTTCTCTTTTGTGCTTTGATCTCCTCTCCAGCTGCGAAGAAGCTTGAAGTTGTGGAGAACTTGCTGTTCGTCTTAGACAACGAGGCACGTATGATTGTGTTGATTTTAGAAATAGCTTGATGGGAGAGCTGTTCCCCCACATCTTCAGTAAGCAAGGTTAATAAGAACATAAGAACCTAAGAGGAGCCCTGCTGAATCAGGCCAAAGCCCCTCGAGTCCAACATTCTGTGTCCCACAATGGCCCCCACCATTGTCCATGGGGATCTTGAGCAGATAGAGAAGGCAATCCCCCCTCCTTCCCTTGACCCCCCAACAAATGGGACCCCAAGGGAACCCTGCCTGCCACTACCAACATAGAGGAGGCACTTGGACCTCTGTTTCAATAACCACCAATACACTTGGCATCCCATGGAATCTGTCCTTATCCTGCCTTGAAGCTCTCCAGGCTGACAGCTGTCATGACCTCTTCTGGAAGGGAATCCCATCAACCAAGGACCCTCTGGGTGGAGAAATATTTCCCATTTATTTGTCCTCACTTTCTTACCCGTAAGCTTTAAGGAAGGCCCCCCTGGTCCTAGTATTGTGTGATAGAGAAAAGGATTTTTCTCTATCCACCTTTTCTATCTCATGCATGAATTTATACATTTCAATCAAATCACCCCTTCAATGACAACTTTCAAGGCTGGAGAGACAGAGACGTTGCAACCTGGTTTCATAAGGGAGGGGCTGCATTTCCTTGATCATACTAGTTGCCCCTTTTTTGCACCTTTAAAAAAATATATATTTCCTAGGCTCCATGCTGGCCGTATCGGTGAAGATAATCTCTTAATTGTTACAAGTACAGTGGTACCTCTACCTACCGTATTTTCCGGCGTATAAGACGACTGGGTGTATAAGACGACCCTCTAACTTTTCCAGTTAAAATATAGAATTTGAGATATACTCGCCGTATAAGACTACCCCTCTTCTGACGCACACCAAATAAAAATGAAAAAAAAAAAAACATCGGCGGGGAGAGCAAAGGCGGCGGCGGGAGTAGCAGAGGCGAGGCGGAGAAGAAAGAAGCGGTGGATAGCTGGCGAGGCGCCGGCTAGAGGGCTGGACCCGCCGCTTTGCCGCTGCTCCCGCCGCCGGCTTTGCTGGGGTCGAGCGCCACACACCCGGCGGCAGGAACTGCGGGGGGTAGCCGGCGTACGCTCCGGCTAACGAGCCCTTGCCGCAGCTATCCGCCGCTTCTTTCTTCTCCGCCTCACCTCCGCTACTCCCGCCCGCCCACCTTTGCTCTCCCTGCCGGGCAAGAGGCAAAGGCGGCGACGGGAGTAGCGGAGGCGAGGCGGAGAAGAAAGAAGCGGCGGATAGCTGCGGCAAGGGCTCGTTACGCCCGGCTACCCCCCGCAGTTCCTGCCACCGGGCGTGGTGCTCGACCCCAGCAAAGCCGGCAGCGGGGAGCAGCGGCAAAGCGGCGGAGTCCAGCCCTCTAGCCGGCGCCTCGCCAGCTATCTGCTGCTTCTTTCTTCTCCGCCTCGCCTCCGCTACTCCCGCCGCCGCCTTTGCTCTCCCTGCTGGGCAAGAGGCTAGGCGAGCAGGCCGAGGCACTGGAACGGCGGGCAGGTGGCGCTCGGCACCCGGAATCCCGTCTTCTCGCCACCCCCCCCGAGCTCCCCTCCGGAGCCTGCCGCCGCCGCCGCGCTTCCTCTGCCGGCGAGGAGTCCTTCTTATCCACGCCGGTAGTAATGGGATACTGATCACACATTCTACAGCCTGTGTGATCAGTATCCGGCGCGAATTTTCTATACTGTGGAATCAGTATCCGGCGTATAAGACGACCCCCCCACTTTGGAAAAGATTTTCAGGGGTTAAAAAGTCATCTTATACGCCGGAAAATACGGTAATTATGAACTTTTCTAGATAAGAAGCGGGTGTTCAAGATTTTTTTGCCTCTTCTCAAGAACCATTTTCCACTTACAAACCCCGAGCCTCCGAAACTGTAACCGGAAAAGGCAGGGAGAAGCCTCCGTGGGGCCTCTCTAGGAATCTCCTGGGAGGAAACAGGGCGGAAAAAGGCAGGGAGAAGCCTCCGTGGGGCCTCTCTAGGAATCACATGGGAGGAAACAGGCCGGAAAAGGCGGGGAGAAGCCTCCGTGGGGCCTCTCTAGGAATCACGTGGGAGGAAACAGGGCCGGAAAAGGCGGGGAGAAGCCTCCGTGGGGCCTCTCTAGGAATCATGTGGGAGGAAACAGGGCCGGAAAAGGCGGGGAGAAGCCTCCGTGGGGCCTCTCTAGGAATCTCCTGGGAGGAAACAGGGCCTCCACCCTCCCTGTGGTTCCCCAATCGCAGCATTATTTGCTTTTACATTGATTCCTATGGTTGTAGGATGTGCTGTCTTTGTGGGATGTCCACTCGCTGACTCTGACCTGGGACTGTCCCTCCGTCCACATCGAAGGATTCCTTTTGACTTCCGAATCGGATTTATCGGCAGGAGGAGGGTGAGGCCCCCCCCCCCCCCTTTTAAGGCTCCCTTAAATGTAGAAAATTGAACGGGTCCAAAAATGTAGGACAAACACAGCTGAGCTTTCCGCTTCCTTTCTCTTGCATAAATTTCACTGGGGAGGGATTTTTAAAAGCGCCACGTGTCCCTTTTAAAAATGCAAAACTTTCCGCCTTCCCTGGGTGGGGGTTTATCTCCTGACAATTATTACTTCTCCTTAAGAAGGAAATAGTCTTAAAACAGAAGAGCTTGAAATATTTGATGGTAATTGGATTTTCTTTCCTTTTTCCCTTTTTCTTTTCCTCTTTCCTTCCCATCCATCTTTTTTCTTTCATGTCTTCCTTCCTTTCCTTCCTTCCCTTCATTCCTTCCTCTCTCTCTCTCTCTCTTTCTTTCCTTCCTTCCTTCTTTCCTTCCCTTTCTTTCTCTTTCTCTCTTTCTTTACTCTTTCTTTCCTTCCTTTCTTCCTTCCTTTCCTTTTTTCCTTCCTCTCTCTCCATCTGTCTCTTTCTTCTTTCTTTCTTTCCTTCCTTCCTTTCCTTCCTTCCTCTCTTTCTTTCTTTTTTCTTCCTTTCCTTCCTTCTTTCCTTTCCTTCCCTTTCTTTCTCTTTCTCTCTCTTTTTTCTTACACTTTCTTTCCTTCCTTCCTTCCTTCCTTTCCTTTCTTCCTCTCTCTCTCTGTCTGTCTCTTCTTTCTTTCCTTCCTTCCTTTCCTTCCTTCCTCTCTTTCTTTCTTTCTTCCTTTCCTTCCTTCCTTCTTTCATTCCCTTTCTTTCTCTTTCTCTCTCTCTTTTTTCTTCCTTTCCTTCCTTCCTTCTTTCCTTTCCTTCCCTTTCTTTCTCTTTCTCTCTCTTTTTTTTCTTACTCTTTCTTTCCTTCCTTCCTTCCCTTTCTTTCTTCCTCTCTCTCTCTGTCTCTCTTTCTTCTTACCTTCCTTCCTTCCTTCCTCTCTGTCTCTTCCTTTCCTTTCCTACCTTTCCCTCTTTCTTTCTTTCTTTCGTTCTTTCTTTCTTTCTTTTTTCCTTCTCAAGACTGGGGACCGCCAATCTTAAGCTGATTGCTCTCACAACACCGGACCACGTTGCACAGGTATTCACCTCTATTTGTTTTTTGTTTTGTTTTTAATTAAAGATGTCTTCAGTTTTGACTATAAAACTGGACCTCCGACTAATAACAAGACTGATTTTTCCCTCCCTGTTTGACCTTCCTGTCTTGTTAGATGAAGAGCATTGTGGTTTTTTCACTCCCGGCCATGCGCCAGCTGTATGCTGTGGAAGTCACCCAGTGTCCACACTGGTACAGAGCGTCATAAACACGGTAGGCACCGGTCTGGTCTTGGACGTTGAGGGAGGAAATATAAAGCAGGAAGCCGTTTCCCCGGGGAAGCGTGCACGGGATTTGAAAAGGAAATTTGACTACTGTAACGCTCTCTACATGGGGCGACCTTTGAAGAGTGTTCGGAAACTCCAGATCGTGCAGAATGCAGCTATGAGAGCAGTCATGGGCTTTCCCAAATATGCCCATGTTACACCAATACTCCGCAGTCTGCATTGGTTGCCGATCAGTTTCCGGTCACAATTCAAAGTGTTGGTTATGACCTATAAAGCCCTTCATGGCACTGGACCAGATTATCTCATGGGCCGCCTTCTGCTGCACGAATCCCAGCAACCGGTTAGGTCCCACAGAGTTGGCCTTCTCCGGGTCCCGTCAATCAAACAATGTTGCTTGGTAGGACCCAGGGGAAGAGCCTTCTCTGTGGCAGCCCTGGCCCTCTGGAACCAACTCCCCCCAGAAATTAGAATTGCCCCCACCCTCCTTACCTTTCGTAAGCTACTTAAAACCCACCTCTGTCGCCAGGCATGGGGGAACTAAGATACTCTTTCCCCTAGGCCTTTACAATTCTATGCATGGTATGTCTGTATGTATGTTTGGTTTTTATATTAATGGGTTTTTAATTGTTTTTAGTATTGGATTATTATTGTGCGCTGTCTTATTATTGCTGTTAGCCGCCCCGAGTCTCCGGAGAGGGGCGGCATACAAATCCAATAAATAAACAAACAAACAAATCAATAAATAAATGCCACTGTTTTTAACCAAGCCAAATTGGCTGGCTTTCAAATCGGTCTGTCTGGAAAGAATCCCAGCTTGTGGTCTTCTGCAATCTCCTTTCACACTGCCCTGCGGCTTGTGTTAGGTGATTTGGGAATAAACCACAATTGGAAGATGGTAGATAACACAATCAATTGAAACAATGAAATGGGGTACGACCCCTTAGTTGGTGATTATAGAATAGCATTCTTTATTGGCCTGATGTGATTAGACACACAAGGAATTTGTCTTTGGTGCAGATGCTCTCAGTGTACATAAAAAAATAGACATTTGTCAAGAATCATGAGGGACAACACTTAATGATTATCATAGGGGTCAAGTAAGCGATCACAATAATAGAATAGAATAGAATAGAATTCTTTATTGGCCGAGTGTGATTAGACACACAAGGGATTTGTCTTTGGTGCAGATGCTCTCAGCGTACATAAAAGAAAAATAGACATTTGTCAAGAATCAGGAGGGACAACACTTAATGATTGTCATAGGGGTCAAATAAGCAATGAAGAAACAATATTAATAAAAATCTTAAGGATACGAACAAGTTACAGTCATACATACAGTCATAAGTAGGAGGAGATGGGTGATAGGAATGAGAAAAAACTAGAAGTAATAGTAGTGGAGACTTGGTAAATAGTTTGACAGTATTGAGGGAATTATTTGTTTAGCAGAGTGATGGCGTTTGGGAAAAAACTGTCCTTGTGTCTAGTTGTCTTGGTGTGCAGGGCTCTGTAGCCACGTTTTGAGGGTGGGAGATGGAACGATTTATATCCAGGGTCGGTAAATATTTTCACGGCCCTCTTTTTGACTCAGTCCTCAATGGAAGGCAGGTTGGCAGCCATTGTTTTTTCTGCGGTTCTGATTCCCCTCTGAAGTCTGTGTCGGTCTTGTTGGGTTGTTGAACTAAATAACAGCTCAGTTGATTATTGTTGATTATTGAACCAAAGGGACTCAGAAAAAAACAAAGTGTTTCCTAAGACTTTTTTATCCCACAGGATACAATTTACTTTATGGAGGGAATGTATGAGAACAACCAAAAGTAAGTTTGCTCTTTGGATTATATAAAAATGGGTGGAAGGTTGCTTCTCCATAAAAACAGCTCTGTTTTTAACCGAGTGTTTGTTTCTAGATCTTCGGATGATCCGATCTCATTTCTGGTAATGAGAAGCTTGACGGAAGCCTTACCTGAGAACAGGTGAGGGTGTATTTTGGCTTTTGGCCCCATCGAAAGACCAGATGAGGGTTCTTGGGGCATAATTAAGCAAAAGTTAGAAACTTTTTACTCCTATTGGCTTTGCTTGGAAAGACTTCCTACCAGTGGTGAAATCTTTAAAAAAAATTCCCTACTACTTTGGGTGGGCGTGCGTGAACAGGTGAGCTCTTAAATCACCTTTCACACTTCACACACAAGCAACACAAAAGCCACACTGCTGGACTCACACACAGAGCAAAAAGCACACAAAACGACCCCTGCAACCATGCAATATAGGTTATGACCTATAAAGCCCTTCATGGCACCGGACCAGATTATCTCAGGACCGCCTTCTGCTGCCACGAATCCCAGCGACCAGTTAGGTCCCACAAACTGGATCTTCTCCGGATCCCGTCAACTAAACAATGCGCTTGGCGGGACCCAGGGGAAGAGCCTTCTCTGTGGCGGCCCCGGCCCTCTGGAACCAACTCCCCCCAGAGATTAGAATAGCCCCCACCCTCCTTGCCTTTCGTAAGCTCCTTAAAACCCACCTCTGCCGCCAGGCATGGGGGAACTGAGATACTCTTTCCCCCTAGGCCTTCACAATTCTATGCATGGTATGTCTGTATGTATGATTGGTTTTTTTATTATAATGGGTTTTAATTGTTTTTTAGTATTGGATTATTGTTATAGGCTGTCTTATTCTTGCTGTTAGCCGCCCCGAGTCTCTGGAGAGGGGTGGCATACAAATCCAATAAATATAAATATAAGAAACTCACAAGTCACAAGAGAGCTGAAAAACGAACGATCCCACCGTGCCCATAAAAACAACACAAATTCCCAGAATTCCCATCTACGGTTTATGCTGATTAAAACTCTGAGCTTTGATAATAGAGTAATAGGAAAATATTAGAATGTGCAAAATGGAGGCAAACTTTTACACCAAAGTTACAGAACGAACAGGAAAAAGAATACTACACTGTGTGGGGTGAACTCTGTCCCTGGATTGATGGAAAGAAGGGAATAGGATAATTGTAATTTTTTAAAAAACTGGGAAACCGAAGAAACAGAAATGTAATTATAATTGTAATTGTATTACAATTGTAAATGTAGTTGTAAATATATGTCTTTAAGTTTGATGTCTTTGTTGCACTATTCTTTATTTTTTTTGTTTTTTTAAAAACTTATGTATTAAAATTCTGGGACTTGAAATCCATCCACCTGGATTTTGCCCAGGCTGAAAATAATAATAATAATAATAATAATAATAATATAATAATAATTTATTAGATTTGTATGCTGCCCCTCTCTGAAACCCCTGAGCTAAGAGACCTTTTCTTGCTGATGTTTTTTTTTTTTTAATAAATTTTTTAATTACGGTAAATTTTATTACAACATACAAAAAATCTTAAAAGAAAAAGTGCCCAACACCAATAAACCCCTCCACCATTTAGGGGGTTAAATTATTTGCAATAAGTTTCAATTTCTTCCTTAGCTCCGGTTTACATTTCTTTACATACAAAAAGTGATTGGAATTTATTTTTCACCTTGTCGTCATAAATTCTACTTAAGATATAATTTTTTCACCTTATTCCACCGTGCCATCAGCTTCTCCAATTTATTTTCATCAAAGTTATTTAATCTTATTTCCATGATTTCGAAGTGGATGTGGTCCACCATGTACCAGTACCAATTCTGGATTGTCCATTTATTGCTGTCCTTCCACCCTAGTACCACTACTACCTGAGCGCTTTCCAAAGCTGCTGTTTTGATTTCTTTAAATTCTCGTAATTCCCCATGTTTAACTAGTGTTGCTAATTCTTTTGTGATTATCCAATTCATGTTTAGCATATTATTTATTTCAACTGATGTCAAACGTAATTGGTATTTTCCTCCCCAGACTAAGCCGTTTGCTCTCACAAGCACAAATTTGACGAGGCTGAAAGTTTTGCTCTTCAGTTTGGACTGGACATTGAGGTAATAGACTGCTAAAGGAAGTGTTTTTAATAGGGAAGTGGACCCAAGAACAAGGGGGCACAATCTTGAGGTTAGTCGGGGAAAGATCAGAAGTAACGCGAGAAAGCAAGAAAATATTATTTTTGTGAAAGAGTAGTAGATGCTTGGAACAAACTTCCAGCACACATGGTTGGTAAATTTATAGTAACTGAATTTAAACATGCCTGGCATAAACATAGACCCATCCTAAGATAAAATATAGGAAATAGTATAAGGGCAGATTAGATGGACCAGGAGGTCTTTTTCTGCTGTCAATCTTCTATGTTTCTATGAATGAGGAAGGAAGGAAGGAAGGAAGGAAGAGAAGGAGGGAGGGAAGGAAGGAAGGAAGGAAGGATCCACAGTCACTGAATTGAAACATGCCTGGGATAAAAAATAAAATAAAAATAAATAAATATAAATAAATAAATAAACATAGATCCATCCTAAGATAAAATATAAGAAATAGTATAAGGGCAGATTAGATGGACCAGGAGGTCTTTTTCTGCCGTCAATCTTCTATGTTTCTATGAATGAGGAAGGAAAGGAAGGAAGGAAGGAAGAATCCACAGTCACTGAATGTAAACATGCCTGGGATAAACATATCCATCCTAAGATAAAATACAGGAAATAGTATAAGGGCAGAGTAGATGGACCAGGAGGTCTTTTTCTGCCGTCAATCTTCTATGTTTCTATGTTTCTAATAATCCTCCTTCACTTCCTGCTAAGAAGGGGAAAGTGATGTCATACATGTTGTGACCGCATTGCGCTAATCGCGCAACTTATATCATTGGGCATCAACGGTAATGCCACGGCAGGTGAATGACATCTGAACAGGTGATGTTCAAAAGCTATAACCAGCCAGCACAGAGGTCCTTGCTGAACACTGGAATTTTACTTTTAATCGGGAAGAACAGGAATTATGTAAAATCAATGTGATATTTCATCACTGTATATACTTTCAGAGTCTATGCTTTGCTCTTTGATATACTATTTGTTATAAATGGTATTTTTTCCCTCTTGAACATATGTCAACAAGGGAAGAGGGGAAGACATTGGAGAGATTGGGAATGTTTTTAACAAGTTTTGTGGTTTTATTTGTTGTGTTTTAGTTACCGGTAAGTGTGTGTATTGCCTACTATCTATCTTTGTGAGTTGTATACGGCTTGCTGTTATGCCCTTTGTTAAAAGGACATTATAAATAAACGTTTACAGTGTTCCCTCAATTTTTGCGGGTTCGAACTTCGCGAATAGCCTATTCCACGGTTTTTCAAAAAATATTAATTAATAAAATACTTTGCTGTTTTGTTCCTATACCACGGTTTTTCCCACCCAATGACGTCATATGTCATCGCCAAACTAATAATTTTTGCAAATAACAAAAAAATTAATTATTGTTAATAAATAATTATGTTTATAAACATCAGGATCACTAAGTGTCTTATTCAATGGTGAGTACCAGTAATAATAGTGAGTAAATGGTTGTTAAGGGAATGGGAAATGGTAATTTAGGGGTTTAAAGTGTTAAGGGAAGGCTTGTGATACTGTCCATAGCCAAAAATAATGTATTTACTTCCGCATCTCTACTTTGCGGAAATTCGACTTTCGCGGGCGGTCTCGGAACGCATCCCCTGCGAAAATCGAGGAAACACTGTATTATCATTATTTATTTACGGGAAAGATATTTTTTAATACCCTGCACGATTATTTTAACAAATTCAGCTTGTCTACAAAGTGAAGGCAAACACTATGTTGGATGGACTGGGTTCCGCTGGTTGTGAGGATGAGTCAGCGTGGCTAACACTTGTACTTCAAACGAAGGAAACCTTGAATAAAATAAAGGTAACTTTTTCCCGTGTGTGTAGGAAATACAAATATTCAGAAAGGGAGGTGGAGAGACTGGTGAACGGTACAGCCCTTTAAAAACGTTAAATTTCCTTCTCCGTAGGACAACTCATTTGTGGTGGAGTATTGCGTAAATACTCCTTGGCCGACCTACGAAACAGCTCAGGAAATGCTGATTATGCTCAGATGATGGTAGGTTTATTGTTCTGCTGGCGTGTCTCAACCACCTGTAATTACAGGGTAATTAGTCCAAGAAGACACACACCACACGATAAAAGGAAAACCCAAAAGTTTTTATAAACAGAAAAGCAGAAAAAAACTCCCTTTTTAAATGTCAAAGGGATTTTCTGGTACACACAAGGCACCGGTGAAATGCAGTCCAATTGCTCACCCAATAACGGGGAAATTGAGTCCAATTCTAAAGTCCAGAGAGTCCAAACACAATCTTGAACAGCACAAAAACCGCGATCTTGACGAAACAATGAATCAGATAAAGTGCCATGAGGCTAAAACACCAGGCTGCACTTTTATCTGTAGCACTAATTACTGGGAGCCCCACCCAACCACAGGTGGCCTCATTTTCTCTTGTAATAATCCTTCAGTTGTTGTCTCCTATGCATCACTCTACGCATGTGTGGATGTGTCATTCATTCTTGTTCAGAATCCAGGATGATACAGATGATTGATCTCCTCCTGGGCTGTCTGCCAAACTCCCCTCTTCCCTGTCACTCACGCTTCCTTGGTCAGAGGAGGCTTCGTCGGCAGATTCCATCGGGAGCAAAACAGGCCTGCGGCATGTGGATGTCTCCCCCACATCCACCTCCACATTCCTTGGGGCAGGAGCTGGGCCAGAGCTAACCACAACAGTTTATGCTTGGCACATTTATAAAATTCAGGGTCTTTTGAGATTTGGGGCACCGAACAAGAAATAAAAGTATTTTCACGATCCCTTTCAGATCCTAAAGAAAGAAGATGGATCTGTTACCCACTTCACAAAGGTGGATGCTGCTTCTCTCCTTACAGAGGTAAGAATCCAACCACGTCACAAACCTGTAGTTTCCTTGTATTGGCAGTTCTGTGTTAGCAAAAACTTCAGAAGAGAAGGATTGAGGGGTGGTGATTTCAGACAGTCTCAAAATGGGTGAACAGTGCAGTCAGGCGGGAGGGAAAGCAAGTAGGATGCTTGGCTGCATAGCTAGAGGTATCACAAGCAGGAAGAGGGAGATTGTGATCCCGCTATATAGAGCGCTGGTGAGACCACATTTGGAATAATACTGTGTCCAGTTCTGGAGACCTCGCCTACAAAAAGATATGGATAAAATTGAACGGGTCCAAAGACAGGCTACAAGAATGGTGGAAGGTCTTAAGCATAAAACGTATCAGGAAAGACTTAATGACCTCAATCTGTAGAGTCTGGAGGACAGAAGGAAAAGGGGGGACATGATCGAAACATTTAAATATGTTAAAGGGTTAAATAAGGTCCAGGAGGGAAGTGTTTTTAATAGGAAAGTGAACACAAGAACAAGGGGACACAATCTGAAGTTAGTTGGGGGAAAGATCAAAAGCAACGTGAGGAAATATTATTTCACTGAAAGAGTAGTAGATTCTTGGAACAAACTTCCAGCAGACATGGTTGGTAAATCCACAGTAACTGAATTTAAACATCCCTGGGATAAACATAGATCCATTGTAAGATAAAATACAGAAAATAGTATAATAGATGGACCATGAGGTCTTTTTCTGCCGTCAGACTTCTATGTTTCTATGTTTCCTTCTCAGCTTCCATTCTGAAATCTGTTTTTTTTCTTATTAAATACCAAGTCTTTGGAGAAGACATACAAATCTAATTAATAAATAATTAATAAATATTTTTCAGAATATATGACCCAGTTTTGGGGGGAGGAAAATAGGGAAAAAGAATCTATTTAGCGGGCATTCATCTGGCTAGCGTCCTTAATCTGGTCAGCTTCAGCACATTATTTTATCCCCAGGCTAGGGCTTTTTAAAAAAACTATTTGGAGAGAGTAACAATGAAAGAGCTTGCAAGCCAGTAAAAGTTGGGAAAATCATTAGCACCTGGAAAGAGACATTCGGAGCAAGTAGAGCAATGGAAAAAACCCTGCAAAGACTTAGGGCTTGGAAAACATTCTTTGCAGAGAGTAACAATGAAAGAGTCTGCAAGGTAAGAGCTGGGAAGATCGTTAGGAGATGGGGCTGGGGGGGGGGGGAAAGTTACATTCAGAGTATAAGACGCACCCAATTTATCAGCCTCTTTTCGGGAGGAAAAAGGTGCATCTTATACTCCGAAAAATACGGTAATTTCAGGAGCCATCGCCGAATTTTCTCACATGTGGTTTTTTTTTGCTTTTGATATGTTTGTTAACATCGAAGGATGTGAACTGCAGCAAGATTAGCCTATGCACAAATGTGGAAAGATAATAACCTCCCAACAGATAATATGATTATAAACAAACTTATGGATTGCTCTGAAATGTCCAGGCTCACTTTTGAACTACAAAATAAACAAGAGAAAGACTTTTACACAATTTGGGAAAATCTTTATGAATGAAACATAGAAACATAGAAGACTGACGGCAGAAAAAGACCTCATGGTCCATCTAGTCTGCCCTTATACTATTTCCTGTATTTTATCTTACAATGGATATATGTTTATCCCAGGCATGTTTACATTCAGTTACTGTGGATTTATCTACCACGGCTGCTGCAAGTTTGTTCCAAGCATCTACTACTCTTTCAGTAAAATAATATTTTCTCAAGTTGCCTTTGATCTTTCCCCCAACTAACTTCAGATTGTGTCCCCTTGTTCTTGTGTTCACTTTCCTATTAAAAACACTTCCCTCCTGGACCTTATTTAACCCTTTCACATATTCAAATGCTTCGATCGTGTCCCCCCTTTTCCTTCTGTCCTCCAGACTAGACAGATTGAGTCCATGAAGTCTTTCCTGATACGTTTTATACTTAAGACCTTCCACCATTCTTGTAGCCCGTCTTTGGACCCGTTCAATTTTGTCCATATCTTTTTGTAGGTGAGGTCTCCAGAACTGAACACAGTATTCCAAATGGGGTCTCATGGCTTGAAACCAGGAGAAATAACTAATAAACAAGTAAATAATATACGGATATAATTGATAACTATAAATAACACAATGAAGTGTAAACAATTGATATATGAATTAGATAAAGGAACAAGGAGATATATAGAGTTTGCTTTTTGATTCATCAGGAATGCAAACAAAATGGAAATGATGTATAATGTAACCATTTTCCTTTCTTTTTATTCTATTTTCTCTCTTTTTTCTCTCTGTCCATCTTTCTTGTTTCTCTTTCTTCTCTTTTGCTAGGTTTTTCCTTCTTTTTTGTCCTTATCCTTTCTTTTCTTTCTCTTAATTACATGTTTGCAATAGTTGTTTACTATTCTTTTTGAATTGTATTGTTTTTCTTTCTTTTTTTGAAAAAGATTTTATTAAATATATACATTAAAAACATATAACAAAAAACGACATGGTGACAATATGTACATATAAGAAAGAGGAGAAAAAAAGGAAAAAGGAATAAAGCATCTTGCTTTATACATAACATATTTGGTATCATTATTTAAGATTGCACTACCTAAAGGGGGAGTGTAATTGGCATGCAGCTTATGTCTAATGTACAAAGGAAAATCTTCCTTTTAATAATTGTTACATATTTAATACGTAAATACAGCCTTATAATTTTCTTGTTATTATATCAATCATGTATCGTTTTTACAATGGTATAATAGTGCTTTGATTTATTAATATTTGTTGATATTAGTTAAGCTTTTCTCTCTAAATTTGGGTTTAGGGTTCCTAATTGTATTGTTTTTCTATCTGTGAATAAAAACTTATTTTTTTTTAAAAAAGGATGAGGCAGATGTTTAAAAAAGCAAAAAACAAACATCGAAGGATTTTTTTTTTCAGGTGCTGCAAACACAAGCGAAACTGACTTCCTTTTATGCAGCGTTTGGGCCAGAGAAATACAGGTAGAGATGTGTAGCTGGTTGGTAAGCAAGGCCACCTTTTTCATAGGTGGGCTTCCACATCTGGGCACAAGGGAATGTTGATCGTGCCTGTTTTTTCTCCCTACCTCCCCCTCCCCACAGTGGGACTACGTGGTTAGAATTTCTCAAAGACAAGAACGTCATCAGCTACGTCCTTTTACAGCTGAAAGGAGGAAAACTCTCTTCGGCCCAATATCTCTGGTTAAGGCATCAGGTAAGTAGCATCCAGGTGTGGAGTTGACTATTCAGGCGGTAGGGAAAGCACGTAGGATGCTTGGCTGCATAGCTAGAGGTATCACAAGCAGGAAGAGGGGGATT
This sequence comes from Erythrolamprus reginae, assembly GCF_031021105.1. Classification (NCBI taxonomy): domain Eukaryota; kingdom Metazoa; phylum Chordata; class Lepidosauria; order Squamata; family Dipsadidae; genus Erythrolamprus; species Erythrolamprus reginae. The sequence continues at coordinate 48,726,560 of NC_091959.1, forward strand.
GTGATCCCGCTGTATAGAGACCCCATTTGGAATAATACCGTGTCCAGTTCTGGAGACCTCACCTAGAAAAAGAAGATATTGATCAAATTGAACGGGTCCAAAGACGGGCTACAAAAATGGTGGAAGGTCTTAAGGATCAAACTGATCAGGAAAGACTTCATGAACTCAATCTGTAGAGTCTGGAGGACAGAAGGGAAAGGGGGGGGAGATGATCGAAACATTTAAATATGTTAAAGGGTTAAATAAGTATTTGACTGAAAGAGTAATAGATACTTGGAACAAACTTCCAGCAGACGTGGTTGGTGGATTGACCAATTACGTCTGCTGGAAGCTAGTTCCAAGGATCTACTACTCTCAGTAAAATAACATTTTCTCACGTTGCTTCTGATCTTTCCCCCCAACTAACCTGAGATTGTGCTTCCTTGTTCTTGTGTCCACCTTCCTATTAAAAACACTTCCCTCCTGGACCTTATTTAACCCTTTAACGTATTTATCTATCTACCTACCTACCTACCTACCTATCTATCTATCTATCTATCTATCTATCTATCTATCTATCTATCTAATCTATCTATTTATTTGGATTTAAATGTTTTGATCATGTCCCCCCTTTCTCTTCTGTCCTCCAGACTAGACAGATGGAGTTCATGAAGTCTTTCCTGATAAGTTTGATGCTTAAGACCTTCCACCATTTTTGTAGCCTGTCTTTGGACCCGTTCCATTTGATCAATATCTTTTTGTAGGTGAACTGGACACAGTATTATTCCCAATGGGTTCTCGCCAGCGCTCTATACAGCGGGATCATAATCTCCCTCTTCCTGCTTGTGATACCTCTAGCTCTGCAGCCAAGCCTTCTACTCACTTTCCCTACCGCCTGACCGCACGGTTCACCCATTTGGAGACTGTCGGAAATCACGACCCCTCAATCCTTCTCTTCCTGCTTGTTACGCCTCACAAGCGCCTTCATCCCCTTGGTGGTGAGAACAATCCCTCTCTTCTCCCACAGGCAGACTTGGAAAGAGGTTTCGGCCAGGAAACGTTGGATGACTTGCTGGAGTCGATCTCTGGGGTTTTCCCTCAGCCAGAGCTGCCTCCGTGGCTGAAGGAAGTGGTCCTTCCCTTCATCAGGCGAGTTCTACCTGACGGACAGGTAAGATCCAGGGGGGACGGAGGGTTTTGGACTGTTTGTTTTTAGTTTTATTGGATTTTCAGGACTGTGTTTTTTTTTCACATGTTGTAAACTGCACCGAGTCCTCGGAGAGGGGCGGGATAAAAATCCAATTAATAATAATAATAATAATAATAATAATAATAATAATAATAATAATAATAATGCACAGATGATCCACTGGAACTTGTGCCAGAACTACCATCTACCAGTGGCAAAGAACTGGTGGGATCATAAGCCCGAAAAAGTGGTCGAAAATGAGCAAGCAAAACTACTGTGGGACTTCCGACTTCCGACTGACCGAATTCTGAAGCATAACACACCAGACATTGTGATCGTGGAGAAAAACAAAGTATGGACCATCGACATCGCAATCCCAGGGGACAGCAGAATTGAGGAGAAGCAGCTAGAGAAATTAGTGAAATACGAAGATCTAAAAATCGAGCTGCAACGACTCTGGCATAAGCCCGTGAAAGTGGTCCCAGTGGTCCTTGGAATACTGGGCGCAGGACCAAAGGATCTCAGCGGACATTTGAAAACCATCGGAATTGACAAAATCTCCATCTGTCAATTGCAAAAGGCCGCTTGACTGGGATCGGCAGACATAATTCACCGCTACATCACGCAGTCCTAGGGGCTTGGGAAGCACCCGACTGGTGATGAAATACGAAATCCAGCATAGTGATCTCGTTTGCTGTGTTGTACTGACATAATAATAATAATAATAATAATTATTATTATTATTATTATTATTATTATTATTATTATTATTATTCCATCAAGGACCTGTATTCTGCACAATGGGTCAAAAAAGAGGGCGGTGAAAATATTGACTGACCTCTCGCATCTTGGACACAAACTGTTTCAACTCCTACCCTCAAAACGTCGCTACAGAGCCCTGCACACCAAGACAACTAGACACAAGAATGTTTTTTCCCGAACGCCATCACTCCGCTAAACAAATAATTCCCTCCACACTGTTAAAACTATTTACTAAGTCTGCATTTCTATTATTACTAGTTTTTTCTCATCCATTTCCTCCCACTTAGGCCTGTGTGACTGTAACTTGTTGCTTGTATCCTAAGTTTTTTTTAATTAATATTGCTTATTTGACCCCTATGACAATCATTAAGTGTTGTACCTCATAATCCTTGACAAATCTATATTTTCTTTTATGTACACTGAGAGCATCTGCACCAAAGACAAATTCCTTCTGTGTCCAATCACACTTGACCAATAAAGAATTCTATTCTATTCTATTCTACTCTACTCTATTCTATTCTAACAGCAAAACAACAACAACAACAATAATAATTGTTCTGTTGGGCTCTCTGGTAGAATCCTCCCCAAAATTCACAGGTACAAATTTCAGACACACACACGTTTGAAAATTCAAAACAATCCAAGGAGGAGCTAGAGAATTGATCTCCTTCTGAGCTGTCTGCCCCACTCTCCTCCTCCCTGTCACTCATGTCTTCTTGGTCAGAGGAGCCTTCATCAGCAGATTCCACCGGGGGCAAAACAGTCCTGCAGCATGTGGATGTCTCCCCCACATCCACAGTCCTTGGGGCAGGAGCTGGGCCAGAGCTAACTACAAATAATAATAATAATAATAATAATACAACCCACCTGGTAACTTCTGTTTTTTTTCTCTCCAGAAAAGAGTAGCCAAGTGGTTAGAAGAACGTGCTCGAAGCCTTGAATTGACGGACAAAGTAAACACATTTTATTTGCCCCCAAACCTTTAGAGACGCCGTTATTTCTTCATCCCAAAGTTGTCTAATTCATTGTTTTCTTCTTTTCCAAACAGGCCAACTGGCCAGAAAATGGACTTGCGCTGGCAGAGGTGTTTTTTACCAGCAAAGATGTGGGGGATATGGGACTGGTGTCTTTCTCCCACTGGGATTTTTTTGTGAGTAGTTTTGACTAAGGCTGGCGGGGGGGAATTTGGGAGTCGAAGCCCCCACGGCTTAAAGTTGCGACGCTAAAGAAACAGCGGATGGCCAAGGAAGGAGGAAAGGAAAGTTTTGCCTCTAGAAAACGAGACTCGGTTTCATTTATTTATTCATTCATTTATTCATTTATTCATTCATTCATTCATTTATTTATTTATTTATTTGATTGGATTTATATGCCGCCCCTCTCCGAAGACTCGGGGCGGCTAACAGCGATCATAAAACAGCGTACAATAATAATCCAATACTAAAAAACGATTAAAAACCCATTAATATTAAAAAACCAACCAAACATACAGACATACCATGCATAAAATTGTAAAGGCCTAGGGGGAAAGAGCATCTCAATTCCCCCATTTGGTTTTTTCAGAAGGACAGTGGAGACCAGGAGATCCACCAGCTGATGCATCTGGTCGGCGCCTTACAGAAGTTGGTAGATCTCTACAGAAAATATAATTGTCGGCTGGCTCTATGCGACTTTGAAAAGGTAAGAGGAAAAATTAACCTGTGTGAAACTGACGTTTGTAAGAACCTAATCTTTTCGTTGGGCTGAAGATTTTTAACCTCTGAAGTTAGTTGGGGGAAAGTTAATCTGAAGTTAGTTGGGGGAAAGATCAAAAGCAGCATGAGAAAATATTATTTTACTGAAAGAGTAGTAGATGTTTGGAACAAACTCCCAGCAGACGTGGTTGGTCAATCCACAGTAACTGAATTTAAACATGCCTGGGATAAACATATATCCATTGTAAGATAAAATACAGGAAATAATATAAGGGCAAACTAGATGGACCATGAGATCTTTTTCTGCTGTCAGTCTTCTATGTTTCTGTGTTTCTATGTTTCTGTTGGTTCATTAATTAAAGCAACATAAGCCTCCGTGGGAGTCTCTCTCAGGATACGACTGGATAAATGTTTACACCATCCCCAAATCCTTAAAATGAAAGCGGGGATATTTTTTAAAAATAGAGAATAAATCATGGTGGGGAAGATTTAGAAACCTAGAAGATTGATGGCAGAAAAAGACCTCCTGGTCCATCTAGTCTGCCCTTACACTATTTCCTGTATTTCATCTTAGGATGGATGTTTATCCCAGGCAGGTTTAAATTCCGTCACTGTGGATTGACCAACCACGTCTGCTGGAAGTTTGTTCCAAGCATCTACTAGTCTTTCAGTCAAATAATATTTTCTCACGTTGCTTCTGATCTTTCCCCAACAAACCTCAAAGTGTCCCCTTGTTCTTGTGTTCACTTTCCTATTAAAAACACTTCCCTCCTGAACCTTATTTAACCCTTTAACATATTTAAATGTTTCTATCGTGTCCCCCCTTTCCCTTCTGTCCTCCAGACTAGACAGGTTGAGGTCATTAAGTCTTTCCTGATAAATTTTATGCTTAAGACCTTCCACCGTTTTTGTAGCCCGTCTTTGGAGCCGTTCAATTTTGTCAATATCTCTTTTTGTAGGTGAGGTGAAGATTTGTAGGTAAAGATTTGTGGTCAGCTGCCAATATTGTATGGAGCCGCTTGCCTTCTACACAATGCTCAGTGTTGCTTTCTCCCACCCTCTAGGAAACTCCAAACACCATTGTGTTCTGTATGCTTAACAAAATCTTGGCAGCTGAACTCCTTCCTGCGGCTTTAGAGAAGTATATTGAACCGTACATGCGCCACCATCATCTAGAAAAAGATGAAATTCTCCTGCAGTACATAAAGGTAATAATAACAACAACAGAGTTGGAAGGGGCCTTGGAGGTCTTCTAGTCCAACCCCATGCTTAGGCAAGAAACCCTACACTACCTTAGACAGAAGGTGATCCAACATCTGCTTAAAAACTTCCATTGTTGGAGCATTCACAACTTATGGAGGCAAGCTGTTCCACTGGTTAATTGTTCTAAGAGGATATTTCTCCTTAGTTCTAAGTTGCTTCTCTCCTTTATTTATTTATTTATTTTATTTTATTTTATTTTATTTTATTTATTCATTCATTCATTCATTCATTCATTCATTCATTAGATTTGTATGCCGCCCCTCTCCGTAGACTCGGGGCTGCTCACAACACAATAAAAACAGTTCCTGACAAATCTAATAATTTACAATTCAAAATTTAAAATAGTTTAAAAACCCCATTTTTAAGCAGACATACCTACAAACATACCATACATAAATTATATAGGCCCAGGGGAGATATCTCAGTTCCCCCATGCCTGACGACAAAGATGGGATTTAAGGAGCTTGCGAAAGGCAAGGAGGGTGGGGGCAACTCTGATATCTGGGGTGAGTTGGTTCCAGTGGGCCGGGGCCGCCACAGAGAAGGCTCTTCCCCTGGGTCCCGCCAAGCGACATTCTTTAGTTGACGGGACCCGGAGAAGGCCCACTCTGTGGGACCTAATCGGTCGCTGGGATTTGTGCAGCAGAAGGCGGTCCTGGAGATATTCTGGTCCGATGCCATGAAGGGCTTTATAGGTCATAACCAACACTTTGAATTGTGACCGGAAACTGATCGGCAACCAATGCAGACTGCAGAGTGATGGTGTAACATGGGCATATTTGGGAAAGCCCATGATTGCTCTCGCAGCTGCATTCTGCACGATCTGAAGTTTCCGAACACTCTTCAAAGGTCGCCCCATGTAGAGAGTGTTACAGTAGTCGAGCCTCGAGGTGATGAGCGCATGAGTGACTGTGAGCAATGACTCCCTGTCCAAATAGGGTTGCAACTGGTGCACCAGGCGAACCTGGGCAAACGCCCCCCTCGCCACAGCTGAAAGGTGGTTCTCTAATGTGAGCTGTGGATTGAGGAGGATGCCCAAGTTGCGGACCCTCTCTGAGGGGGGCAATGATTCCCCCCCCCCCCCCCAGGGTGATGGACGGACAGATGGGAACGTCCTTGGGAGGCGAAACCCACAGCCACTCCGCCTTATCCGGGTTGAGCTTGAGTCTGTTGACACCCATCCAGGCCCCAACAGCCTCCAGGCACCGGCACATCACTTCCACTTGTTTAGTTTCCACCCATTGCTTCTTGTTCTACCCTCAGGTGCTTTGGGGAATAGCTTGACTTCTTCTTCAACCTCTTTTCCAAAGCACTAGAGGGTAGAGGAGACAAGTCGCTGTGGTCTCACCCAGCCTTAGCAGACACAAGAACGGACTCCTTGTCACGGGGGGGGGGGGGGGACCCTTTATTTACCTCCTGTGAATTAATGGCATTCACCACCACCACCCAAAAGTCCAGGCAATAATCCAGGGGTAGGGAACGTTGGCTCTTCTGTGACTTGTGGACTTCAACTCCCAGAATTCCTGAGCTAGCATGATTGGCTCAGGAATTCTGGGAGTTGAAGTCCACAAGTCATAGAAGAGCCAACATTCCCTACCCCTGCAATAATCCTTCAAAGAGTTAAGTGCAGTAACCACCTTATCAGCTCAGTAGATAATTGCAAGGCCTGATGAGTTCCCAGCTGGAAGGCTGCAGATTAAGTTCTAACCATTCTGAGGCATGAACCACATGAGCCAAATCTTCAGAAATACGAACTGTTGTCTCCTACGACCACCACTCCCCTTTCTATTTATTCCCCAGCCAGGGAGGTGGCCATTCAGCGTCCACCTGTGCCTTACTTCCCAAATCGACTCCTTGTCCTCGGTTGTCCTCCTCTCCTAACTGCTCTGCGGTGGCCCCAGCTGTTCTTCTCACTCATCTCAGCCTCCAAAGGCAGCTGCCTCTCTGGTGGTTGGGAAATGCCGGACGGCCCTGGCTCTCTTTCTGCACCTGATGTAGCGCATCCATCAGAGCCTTCCCCAGACTCCAGCACTGGCTCAAGTACTGCCCCAGTCTTCTCATCGTCTGAGTCTGCCACCATCTCTGCTGGTGGGCTACACCATCTTGATGTTGTTGGACTCTTGTTGGGTTGGGGGGGCAGGGGTTTCCAAAACTCCCCTGCCTTTTTCTGAATCTTTCTTTTAAAAAAATAATAAAAGTATAATACCTTGCCTTTCGCAAGCTCCTTAAAACCCACCTCTGCCGTCAGGCATGGGGGAATTGAATTGAAATTGAAATTTTTGAAATAGGCTTATAGAATGTATACATGGTATGCTTGTATGCATGAGTGGCTCTTTAAATTGGGGGTTTTTTAGATTATTTTTAATATTAGATTTGTTTACATTGCCTTTTTATACTGTTGTTAGCCGCCCCGTGTCTTCGGAGAGGGGCGGCATGCAAATCTAATAAATAAATATAACTAAATAAATAAATAATCTTGATTGAAGACAAGTAGGGAAGGCATACATAAAATAAAAGGGTTGTACAAGTACCAACGCGAATGTATGTGAATTTTAAGTGTGTGGTTGTATATCAGAATACACATTTATATACAAAAAAAAATAGAAGAAGAGAAGAGAAAAGAGAAAAAGAGAAAAAGGAGAGAGGGAAACAAAGGAAAGGAAACAACAGGAAATGAAAAGAAAAAAGATAAAGAGAAATAAACTCATATTTATACATTTGTAAAATTTTATTTTTATTTATTTATTTATTTATTCTTTGTCCAATATACAATACATATGAAAGAGAATAGACATTAAGTAATATATATAAAGATAGAAAGTAAGAAAGAAGAGAAGGAAAGGAGGGAAAATATATGAGATATGAGATAAGGAAAGACAATTGGACAGGGGATGAAAGGCACATCAGTGCACTTATGTACGCCCCTTACTGGCCTCTTAGGAACCTGGAGAGGTCAATCGTGGAGAGTCTAAGGGAGAAATGTTGGGGGCTGGGGGCTGACACCACTGAGTCCGGCAATGAGTTCCACGCTTCGACAACTTGATTGTTAAAGTCATATTTTTTACAGTCAAGTTTGGAGCGGTTAATATTAAGTTTGAATCTGTTGTGTGCTCTTGTGTTGTTGCTGTTGAATGTCATAATTTTTTTATTCTTTCACCCCACCCAGGACCTGCTGTTGCACCACTGCACACAATCGTCCTCCATTTTCGACACGACGTGGGAAGCGAAAGCCATAGCCGTCTTGGACTGCATGTCCAACGTAGAGGTGTGTCCCCACCGCAGACTCGGCAAGGCGGGCGGGAAAAAACAGTCTTGGGAGGAGCGGATCGGGTACCGCCTGTTGCAGCCGGGGAGAAACGGCACCCGGCCCCACCCCCAAGGGAAGAAGAGGCGAGGATCAGCGACGGCTGCAAAATTGGAGACTCTTGGAAGGGGGCGGTAGGGAAGCGAATCTTTTTGTGGCCACGAGAGTGTGCGTGTGTGTGTGTGAGAGAGAGAGTAAATCCCCCTGGCAGCTCAGGCATCACGACTGCGCAGCATTGGAAAATGCTGCGTGTCAGTTAGTTGTTGGGTGCGCGACTACGCGGCCACGCAGCTTAGAGGGAACAGTGGTGTCAGGTCAGAAAAAAGGCTCACACCACTCCGAATTGCAGGGTGGGAAAATGGGAAATGTTTTGGGGGTAATGACGGGGTCGTTCTTTCCAGTTGATCTTCGAAGGGGTGCTGGCCATAATGCATAGCGCCAATGTTCCTTGGAGCCCGGGTGTGGAAGACCTAGTGCAGCGGTACCTGAACATGGAGCACACCAGGTAAGAGAGGGACGGGCAGAACTCCGCTTTGAAGTTTGAGACGACTCAAGGGAAGAGTCTGCAGCCTTGAGAGGTTTTCTCCGCGGGGAGAGAACGGTCCTTCCGAGTCCCACGACCCCACGGGTGGCTTTAAGCCCCTTAGTGACGCATCCCCGAGCGAGAAAAATGATTCTTCCCTGCCAAAGACAGACCCCCTGCAGGAGACTCACTTAACAACAGAAATGTTGGGGTCAATTGTGGTCATAAATCAAATACTACCTGTATTGGTTCCGTAGCCCGTTGGACAGCCAGTGGGCCTGGGTCATTTAAAAGCTTTGAAGTTGCCTTACTTGGCGAGGGTTTACAGACCTTACAAAGGCCTGTGCTGGACCTTCCAGCCACCCTGGTCAGTAATCTCCATGATCCTCCATAACCTTCTAAAAGGAGCTTCTCGGTGATAAATGGGTTAATGGGAAAACAGATATAGGATTAGATATATAACAGGGCTGGTATAGGTGGGGAGAAGCCTCCGTGGGGCCTCTCTAGGAATCTCCTGGCAGGAAACGTCCAGAAAAGGTAGGGAGAAGCCTCCGTGGGGCCTCTCTAGGAATCTCCTGGGAGGAAACAGGGCCGGAAAAGGCAGGGAGAAGCCTCCGTGGGGCCTCTCTAGGAATCTCCTGGGAGGAAACAGGGCCTCCACCCTCCCTGTGGTTTCCCCAATCGCACGCCTTATTTGCTTTTACATTGAGTCCTATGGGAAAAATTGCTTCTCCTTACAAACGTTTCTACTTAAGAACCTGGTCACGGAACGAATGAAGTTCGTAAGTAGAGGTACCCATTATATATATATATATGTTTATAAATAAAAGTTTATTTTATATTAAAATAAATGAAAGGAGCTGCCTTTCGTGGCAGGGTGAAACTGCTGGAGGAGGGCTACCGGCTGATGGAAATGAAGACCCTTCTGCGAAGCTACAGCATCCGAGACACCAACCTTCTAAACGACAGGCAGATGATTTTGGTAAGGGATTCCACCCCACCCCCCTTTGATAAAAGCTCGGAAACATCCCGTCTTTTGGACACCAACAAACAATGATCTGATTTTTGATCACCCCCCAAGATGCTGTCCAAGTACATCCTCAAACAGGACAGGCCCTCTGCTTTGGGAGACGCCCTGAAAATCATAAAGGCCTACATGTTGCCCACCGCCGAAGTCTACGTGTGGAAGATCGCGGACCTCGTCGAGAAAGAAAAGGTGCAGACGGGGGTCCCCACAAAGCCCCGAGTTCAAATGCAGGTTGGAGCCCTGAGTTTGAATGCAGGGAGCAGAGAAAACCTTTGGTCAAGGAGGGGCTTCTTAGCGTGGATGGATGGACGATAGGTAGTTTAGTTTAGTTTAGTTTAATCAGATTTGTATGCCGCCCCTCTCCGCAGACTCGGGGCGGCTCACAGCAACAGCAATACAAGACAAATCCAATATTAAATTAATTTTAAGAACACCACAAGTTAAAAACCAATCATACACACTAGCATACCATACACAAATTTTATAAGCCTAGGGGGAAGGAACATGTCAATTCCCCCATGCCTGACGACAGAGGTGGGTTTTAAGGAGCTTACGAAAGGCTAGGAGGGTGGGGGCAACTCTGATATCTGGGGGGAGTTGATTCCAAAGGGTTGGGGCCGCCACAGAGAAGGCTCTTCCCCTGGGTCCCGCCAAACGACATTGTTTAGTTGACGGGACCCGGAGAAGGCCAACTCTGATAGAAGATAGAAAGGTGGATGATGGATGGATGGATAGACAGACAGACAGACACCCTGTTTCACCCAAAGTAAGCCCTCCCCTGATAATAAGCCCAATTGGGGCTTTTGAGTGCAGGGCAATAAGGCCAAGCGTTTATTCCAGGGTTCAAAAAAAATAAACAGGGTCTTATTTTCAGGGTAACACAGATTGATGGATCGATGGGTGATTGATAGATATTTATTTATGTATTTATTTTTTATTTATTCATTTGTCCAATACATAAATACATAGGAAGAAAATAGGCATGTGATAATATATATAAGGATAAAAGTGAACTTAGAGGAGAGGATATATGAAAGGAAGAGAATATATAAAATAGGTGAAAGAGAGGAAAGACAATTGGACAGGGGACGAAAGGCACACCAGTGCACTTATGGACGCCCCTTACCGGCCTCTTAGGAACCTGGAGAGATCAATCGTGGAGCGTCTAAGGGAGAAGTGTTGGGGGTTAGGGGTTGACACAATCGATAGATAGATAGATAGATAGATAGATAGATAGATAGATAGATGATAGAAGACAGATAGGTAAGTGATGGATGGATGATAGATAGATATAGATAGAGTGGATAGAGAGATAAACAGATAGAAGATAAATAAAGATGGATGATAGATAGATAGATGATAGATAGATAGATAGATAGATAGATAGATAAAAGATAGATGATTGATGGATGGATGATAGAGGATGGATGGACAGACAGACAGACAGACAGATAGATAGATAGATAGATACCCTGCTTCCCCCAAAATAAGGCATCCCCTGATAATAAGCCCAATCATAAGCCAAGCGCTTATTTCAGGGTTAAAAGAAAAACAAGACAGGGTCTTATTTCCAGGGGAAATTATTAGGTGTTAGGGCTGGACCTAATCCTCGCCTGTGCTTCCAGAGAGAGGAGGTCGTGGACCTACTGAAGACTCTGCCTCCGTCTGAAGCCGTGGAAATTGCCGAGAGAGCCTTGATTTGGGGGGAAACTCTATTGGCGGAAGAAGTGGACACCGTCGAAGAAAAGGTCCATCTGCAAAAACAAAATATTGTTGTTAGGACTTCTTCCTGTGCACAGAATCCAGATGGTTTTATGTTTTTCTTATTTTGCTTCACCAACAGAAAATGCAGCTGCAGGTGAAAAAAACTTTAGTAGAAATTCTCAAATTCCTGCTTCATCTCCAGAAAGGTAAATGCTGCACAGTTTGTGTTTTTCTTGTTTCTTTCTTTGTTTTTAAACTGGGAACAATTCAATCACCTTTATTTATTTCTTTTTTAATTGGGAACAATTCAATCATCTTTCTTTTTCTTTTTTCTTTGTTTTTAAATTGGGAACAATTCAATCATCTTTTCTTTTTCTTTGTTTTTAAACTTGGAACAATTCAATAATCTTTCTTATTTGTCTTCCCCTTGCTTTTTTTTTCCCCCTTCCTTTTTTTTGGACAGAAAATTGTTTGCGGAAAGAAGAACGCGAGAAAGATTTAGAAACCTTGAGAATTATGGTAACTCTGCAGGTGAGACTAACGTGGTATTGCAAACATCTTGCGAGGTTAGATTTTGTTTCCCCTGTGAAGGTTGACTTTGTCTGGCTTTCATCCTTTTTTTCTTTTTTTTTTAAAAAATATTTTTAATTGAAATACCGTATTTTCCAGCGTATAAGACAACTTTTTAACCCCTGAAAATCTTTCCCAAAGTGGGGGGTCATCTTATACGCCGGATACTGATTCCACAGCACCGTTCCCCATAGGCTGCGCCCGCGCAGACCAAAATACCGCCCCGCGCGCAGTCCCCATCCCCCTGACAGCCCATGGGGGGGCGGGGGCGGGTAGGCGCCGACAGTAGAAGGCGCTGCCCCCGCCCGATCCGCTCCCTCGCCTCCTCTTCCGCCGAAAGAAACGCGCCGAAGCTGCCTGCTTAAAGCTCGCATTGCTCCACCCTGCTTCGTCCTGCCTGTAATCCTCCGTTGTGTTTTCGGGGGGGGGGGGGGGAAGTGGCGGGAAAGCCCTGTGCTGGCCAGGAAAGCCGGGTTTGCTTTCTGTGAAAGCAGCGTGCCTTTTAAACACGCTGCTTTCCTGGACCTCTTTCCTGGGGGGGGGAGGGGAGTGGCCTCCTCCTCCCCCCCCCCCCCCAGGAAAATGTTGCAAGAAAGCAGCGTGTTTAAAAGGCGCGCTGCTTTCACGGAAAGCAAACCCGGCTTTCCTGGCCAGCACAGGGCTTTCCCGCCACTTCCCCCCGAAAACACAACGGAGGTCCAGGATGACAGGCGAAGCGGGGTGGAGCAACGCGAGGCTCAAGCTGGTACCGGAAGACCTCCGTTGTGTTTTCTGCTGGGGGTGGGGGGCAGGAGGACCTTCATGGCTTTTCCGGGCAGCTGGCTTGAGCCTTGTGCATGTCAGCAAAGCCGGAGACGTGGAGAGAAAGGAAAGAGAGGGAGGGATAGAGGAGAGGAAAGAAGGAGGGATGGAGGGAAGGGAGAGAAAAATGAACGAGAGGGAGAGAGAAAGGGAGGAAGAGAGGAAGGAATGAAGAGATAAATATAAAGGGAGAGAGGGAGGGGAAGGAAGGAAAAGAGAAAGAGAAAAAAGTGGAAGGAAGAGAGAAGGAAAGAAAGGGAGAGAGAAAGAAAGAAAGAGAGAAGACAGGAAGGAAGAGAGAGTGAGAGAGGGAAAGAAAGAAAGAGTGAGAGAGGAGAGAGGAAGGAAGAGAGAGAGAGTGAGAGAGAGGAAGAAAGCAAGAGAGAGAAAGGAGTGGAAGGAAGAGAGAGGGAGAGAGAAATGATAGAAAAAAGGGGGGAAGAGAAATGAGAAAATGATTGAGGCAGAGAATGACAGGAAAGAGAGAGAAACAGAGAGAGAAGTGACTCTTGATTTAAAGCATATGGTAAAAGCACTTAAATAATAACAGAGAAAAAAAACCCCAGCCCTCACCTGTTTTTATTAATAGTTATGTTTTTGGATTTGCTGGTTGTTTTAGTTTTAATAGTAATAGAGTTTGGTTTTGTTTTATTATTAATTTATTTTAATAAAAAAAGTAGAGATTTTATTTATTTATTTATTTATTTATTTATTTATACTTCTACGCCGCCCAGTCCCAAGGGGACTGCCGCTCAGACACTATACTTTTCCGCCGCTTCTTTCTTCTCCGCCTCGCCTCCGCTACTCCCGCTGCCACCTTTGCTCTCCCTGCCGGGGGTAGTCTTATACGGCGAGTATATCTCAAATTCTATATTTTAACTGGAAAAGTTAGGGGGTCGTCTTATACACCCCGTCGTCTTATACGCCGGAAAATACGGTATATACATTAAAAACACAACATATAAATACTTAAAGACACACCGTTAGACATACACACATTTAAAAACAGATATTCATTTAAATTATTTCTCATCCATTAAACACATTATCTCCATAATCATTTTGATGGCTATTACAGACAGTGGTACTGAAAAAAGAGTTAGTTCTGGTTATTTAATTTATATACATGTTTGTTCTGCTTTTAACCACCTGGAGTCAATCAATATTGCAATATCTCGGTTAATACAGATCAAATGGTTGATTATTGATCTTTAAAAGGTTATTATTTAAATAACTGCATCCTTCTAATTTTTATATCTATTCATAATTATATACTAATTTTGTTCTTTCCTTATTTCTAACCATTCATAAAATGCTTTAAAAGTTTTTTAATATCCTGAGTCTTCTTTGTTGTTTAATTTTAATGTCAACATATCTGCTTCATAATTTTCTTTGTTAATGTGTAATCGTCTGGTAATTCTTTTCGTTTCCAATATTGTGCTACTGTGATTCTGGCTGCTGTTAGTATATGCAATACTACATAATATTGGTTTCCCCCCTCATTTTTTGATCTATTATTCCGAGTCTACGGAGAGGGACGGCATACAAATCCAATAAATTATTATTTATTATTATTATTAATAAGATTTAAGATTTAATTGGATTTGTATGCCGCCCTTCTCCGAGGACTCGGGGCAACTCACAGCATGTACAGAAAAAACAGAAAACAGTATCAAAAATCCAATTAATAATACATTAAAAATAATCTTTAAAATTCTAATTAAAAAATAACTATCAATGCTATTCATTCAACAATAAAAATAAAAAGGCTTCTGTTTTTTAAATTATTTTTTCTTTCTCCTTCAGGAGAGTTTTGAGATCTGCATTTTGCCCAGATATATATTTTTTTTAATATCTTTATTGATTATTTACATTGATACAAACAAAGTGACATAAAACGAAAGCATACATACATACAAACAAGACAGAATAAAGCATTATGCTTTATACATTAAATAACTTTGATATCAGAACTTAGAATGGATACCTGCTATATAGCAGGATATTCTTTTTATTTGCAGCTTATTCATTTGCAATCATTTCAATTCCTGCTTACTAATACACATTAATCTCCTTAAACTATCAATATCTATTCCTCTGTGTTTGCTTTCGTTTCTGCTATATTTATTCTGTGGTATAATGGTTCATTAAAGCAACTGTATTTACATTTGACAAGAGTTTGTTTTCTCTCTCCATTTTTCTCCATTTTCATTTGAGTGTGTATTCACAATCAAGATTTTAATTATTTATATACATTTATTTTATTTTATTTTTTGGTTATCCAGACATATCAATACCATTGATTCAACCATCAGGCGGTAGGGAAAGCAAGTAGGATGCTTGGCTGCATAGCTAGAGGTATAACAAGCAGGAAGAGGGAGATTATGATCCCGCTATATAGAGTGCGGGTGAGACCACATTTGGAATAATACTGTGTTCAGTTCTGGAGACCTCACCTACAAAAAGATATGAATAAAATTGAAGGGGTCCAAAGACGGGCTATAAGAATGGTGGAAGGTCTTAAGCATAAAACGTATCAGGAAAGACTTCATGAATTCCATCTGTAGAGTCTGGAGGACAGAAGGAAAAGTGGGGACATGGTCGAAACATTTAAATATGTTCAAGGGTTAAATAAGATTCAGGAGGGAAGTGTTTTTAATAGGAAAGTGAACCCAAGAACAAAGGGACACAATCTGAAGTTATTTGGGGGAAAGATCAGAAGCCACGTGAGAAAATATTATTTTACTGAAAGAGTAGTAGATCCTTGGAACAAACTTCCAGCAGACGTGGTAGATAAATCCACAGTAACTGAATGTAAACATGCCTGGGATAAACATCTATCCATCCTAAGATAAAATACAGAAAATAGTATCAGGGCAGACGAGATGGACCAGGAGGTCTTTTTCTGCCGTCAGACTTCTATGTTTCTATCAAACCCTTCATGGCACCGGGCCAGAATATCTCAGGGACCGCCTTCTGCTGCACGAATCCCAGCGACCAGTTAGGTCCCACAGAGTGGGTCTTCTCCAGGTCCCGTCAACCAAACAATGTCGCTTGGCGGGACCCAGAGGAAGAGCCTTCTCTGTGGCGGCCCCGACCCTCTGGAACCAACTCCCCCCAGAGATCAGAACTGCCCCCACCCTCCTTGCCTTTCGTAAGCTGCTTAAAACCCACCCCTGCCGCCAGGCATGGGGGAATTGAGATACCCTTTCCCCCTAGGCCTTCACAATTTTATGTATGGTATGTTTGTCTGTATGATTGGTTTTTATATAATGGGTTTTTTTAAACTGCTTTTTAGTATTGGATTTTGTTGTACTGTTTTACTGCTGTCGTTAGCCGCCCCGAGTCTACGGAGAGGGGCGGCATACAAATCCAATAAATAATAATAATAGTAATAATAATAATAATAATAATAATAATAATAATAAATAATAATAATAATAAGCTAATGAGATTCTTTTTAAACTTTTTTAAATATTTTAAATTTATTTGGATTTGTTACGATTTGTTATATTTTGCTGTGAGCCGCCCCGAGTCCGCGGAGAGGGGCGGCATACAAATCTAAATAATAAATAAATAAATTAAATAAATAAATAAAAATAAAAAGGCTTCTGTTTGTTTATTAATTTTTCTTCCACCTTCAGGAGAGTTTCGAGATCTCCATTTCGCCAAGAGATCTTTGCGATCCTTCACAGGCGGCTCAGCTTCTCGAAGACCACATCCAAGCCTACGAAAAAGCAAGGAGTCGCAGGAATCGGCAAGGGGAAGGCGGGGAGACCAAGCCGGGAGATCCCGGCATGAAGAAGGAGATGACCCAAATGAGATTGTACCGACTGGGGCTCCTCCTTCAAAAGTCAGAAGTTGAAGTGGGGTCCCAGTTGGCTCTCCGAGCGTTAGACGATGGGCAGGTCGAAGAGGCGCTGCAGATATGCAGGTGAACAAAAAAATAAAACCCGGGTTGCGGCCGATGGCTTGATAGTTATCGATACGTCTGGAGGCTTTGCCTATTGTTAATCGTCTTGAGAGGCCTGGGATTGAGAACCTAGGACAACAGAGTTGGAAAGAAGTCTTCTACTCCAAACTCCTGGGCCAGTAAGACACCCTCTACCATTTCAGACAAATACTGTTTCCCTCAAAATAAGACATTTTGGAGAAAATGTCTTTAGGCTTTTGAGCGCATGGTAATAAGGCCAAGCGCTTATTTCAGGGTTCAAGAAAATAGAAGGCAGGATCTTATTTTGGGGGAAACATGGTAGATAGGTAGTAGATAGGTGGATAGATGGATAGATAGATGAAAAGAGGGAGGGATGATAGATACATAGAAGATAGATGGAAGAGAGGTGGGTAGGTAGATAGGTGGATAGATGGATCGATAGATGGAAAGGGGATGGGTGATAGATACATAGAGTATAGATGGAAGAGATGTAGGTAGGTAGATACCCTGTTTCCCCCCAAATAAGACCTCCCCTGATAATAAGCCCAATCGAGCAATTTGAGTGCATGGCAATAAGGCTAAGTGCTTATTTCAGGGTTCACAAAAATAGAAGAGGGTCTTATTTTCAGGGAAACATGGAAGGAAGGAGATAGATGGACAAGTGGATGGTGATAGATAGATAGATAGATAGATAGATAGATAGATAGATAGATAGATAGATAGATAGATAGATGTAAAGATGGATGGATGATAGGTACATAGATAGATGGAAGATAGCTAGGGAGGTAGGTGGATGGATGGATGATAGGTTGATAGAAGATGGATGGATGTAAAGATGGATGGATGATAGGTTGATGGAAGACAGACAGACAGACAGATAGATATAGATAATAAACCCAATCAAACTTTTGAGTGCATGGCAATAAAGCCAAGCGCTTATTTCAGGGTTCAAAAAAATAGAAGACGGGGTCTTATTTTGGGGGAAATATGGTCGATGTTCAATCTCCTTTGATGGAGTACCCAGAACGTCTGGAGGCAAGTCATTCCACTGGTTTAGACCTTGGAGGTCTTCTAGTCCAAGCAGGAGGTCCAATAAGACAAACCATGATCCAATTCCTTCTGCAAGGCTTCCAGGGATGGAGATAACCCACTGGTTAATTGTTCCCTCTGTTAGGAAATTTCGGTTCCAGGTTGCTTCCCGGCTTGATTAGTTTCCACCCGTTGTTTGTTTTCTTGTCTTCTGGTGCTCAATTCCTCCTTTTATTTTTCCCTTCATCCGTTTAAGTTACTTTTATGAATCCCACCATAACGAAGAGGCGGGAAGGCTGCTGTTCCTGGTGTCTCAAAAGCTTTGTCATATATTGAGCTCCAATAGTCCCACGGTGTTGCCAGATGGACAAGGTCTCCCAGATACCATCTGCCGAATGGCTTATCAAGCAGCTACTCTCTGCGGTCCAGGTAAGCGGTTAGAAATACTTTCGCTTGTGGACTTCTCTAAATAACTACGTCGTGATTCTCAGGTTTACCGTATTTTTCAGAGTATAAGACGCACCTTAGTTTTTGGGGGGAGGAAAATAAGGGAAAGAATCTGGTTTCCAGGTATTCATCTGGCTAGCGTCCTTAGTCTGGTCAGCGTCACATTATTTTATCCCCTTATTTTATTGGAATGGCAATTCTGTGTTAGCAAAAACTTCAGAAGAGAAGGATTGAGGGGTTGTGAAATGGGTGAACAGTGCGGTCGGGCGGTAGGAAAAGAGAGTCTGCGGAGAGGGGTGCCATACAAATCCAATAAATAACAATAATAATAATAATAATAAGTAGGATGCTTGGCTGCATAGCTAGAGTTATCACAAGCAGGAAGAGGGAGATTGTGATCCCGCTATATAGAGCGCTGGTGAGACCCCATTTGGAATACTGTGTTCAGTTCTGGAGACCTCACCTACAAAAAGATATTGACAAAATTGAAGGGGTCCAAAGACGGGCTACAAGAATGGTGGAAGGTCTTAAGCATAAAACGTATCAGGAAAGACTTCATGGACTCCATCTGTATAGTCTGGAGGACAGAAGGGAAAGGGGGGACATGATCGAAACATTTAAATATGTTAAAGGGTTAAATAAGGTTCAGGAGGGAAGTGTTTTTAATAGGAAAGTGAACACAAGAACAAGGGGGCACAATCTGAAGTTAGTTGGGGGAAAGATCAAAGGCAACATGAGAAAATATTATTTTACTGAAAGAGTAGTAGATCCTTGGAACAAACTTCCAGCAGACGTGGTTGGTCAATCCACAGTAACTGAATTGAAACATGCCTGGGATAAACATAGATCCATCCTAAGATAAAATACAGGAAATAGTCTAAGGGCAGACTAGATGGACCAGCAGGCCTTTTTCTGCTGTCAATCTTCTAGGTTTCTATCCCCTGGTTAGGGCTTTAAAAATACTTTATTTGTACAGAAATAAAACTTGCGGGAAGTTCGAATCCGAGAGATGTGATCGCATATGACTGGGGTCCCCAAACTTGGCAACTTTAAGTCTTTGTGGACTTCAACTCCCCGAATTCTCCAGCCCAGCATAGCTTCCTGGAGTTGAAGGCCACAAGTCTTAAAGTGGTCAACTCTGGCCTACGATCGGTCATCTTCGCCGCCTTTCCTAAAATTATATTTTCCCCGGGATGAAATTTAACCTGTCGGGGGACGATAGAAAAGGTCTTCCATTTTAAAAAATATATTTATTCTTCTCCTCTCCACCAGATCTTTTCCTAGATAGCTTGGAGTTTTGTAAATACACTTCATTTGCTTGTGAAATTTATGCCAAGTGCCAAATGGAAGATTTTGGATTCATACCACAGGTAAAGGTGTGATTGTTCAGTTTCACTATACAGCGGTACTTTCTACTTACGAACTTAATCCGTTCCATGACCAGGTTCTTAAGTAGAAAGGGTTGTAAGCAATTTTCCCCATAGGAATCAATGTAAAAGCAAATAAGGCGTGCGATTGGGGAAACCACAGGGAGGGTGGAGGCCCTGTTTTCTCCCAGGAGATTCCTAGAGAGGCCCCACGGAGGCTTCTCCCTGCCTTTTCTGCCCTGTTTCCCCCCAGGAGATTCCTAAAGCAGCCCCATGGAGGCTTCTCTCCGCCTTTTCTGGCCCTATTTCCTCCCAGGAGATTCCTAGAGAGGCCCCACGGAGGCTTCTCCCCGCCTTTTCTGGCCCTGTTTTCCCCCAGGAGATTCCTAAAGCGGCCACATGGAGGCTTCTCTCCGCCTTTTCTGGCCCTGTTTCCTCCCAGGAGATTCCTAGAGAGGCCCCACGGAGGCTTCTCCCCGCCTTTTCTGGCCCTGTTTCCTCCCAGGAGATTCCTAGAGAGGCCCCACGGAGGCTTCTCCCCGCCTTTTCCGGTTACAGTTTCCTCCCAGGAGATTCCTAGAGAGGCCCCACCGAGGCTTCTCCCCGCCTTTTCTGGCCCTGTTTTCCCCCAGGAGATTCCTAAAGCGGCCCCATGGAGGCTTCTCTCCGCCTTTTCTGGCCCTGTTTCCTCCCAGGAGATTCCTAGAGAGGCCCCACGGAGGCTTCTCCCCGCCTTTTCTGGCCCTGTTTTCCCCCAGGAGATTCCTAAAGCGGCCCCATGGAGGCTTCTCTCCGCCTTTTCTGGCCCTGTTTCCTCCCAGGAGATTCCTAGAGAGGCCCCACGGAGGCTTCTCCCTGCCTTTTCTGGCCCTGTTTCCTCCCAGGAGATTCCTAGAGAGGCCCCACGGAGGCTTCTCCCTGCCTTTTCTGGCCCTGTTTCCTCCCAGGAGATTCCTAGAGAGGCCCCACGGAGGCTTCTCCCCGCCTTTTCTGGCCCTGTTTCCTCCCAGGAGATTCCTAGAGAGGCCCCACGGAGGCTTCTCCCTGCCTTTTCCGGTTACAGTTTCCTCCCAGGAGATTCCTAGAGAGGCCCCACGGAGGCTTCTCCCTGCCTTTTCTGTCCTGTTTCCTCCCAGGAGATTCCTAGAGAGGCCCCACGGAGGCTTCTCCCTGCCTTTTCTGGCCCTGTTTCCTCCCAGGAGATTCCTAGAGAGGCCCCACGGAGGCTTCTCCCTGCCTTTTCTGCCCCTGTTTCCTCCCAGGAGATTCCTAGAGAGGCCCCACGGAGGCTTCTCCCCGCCTTTTCTGGCCCTGTTTCCTCCCAGGAGATTCCTAGAGAGGCCCCACGGAGGCTTCTCCCTGCCTTTTCCGGTTACAGTTTCCTCCCAGGAGATTCCTAGAGAGGCCCCACGGAGGCTTCTCCCTGCCTTTTCTGCCCCTGTTTCCTCCCAGGAGATTCCTAGAGAGGCCCCACGGAGGCTTCTCCCCGCCTTTTCTGGCCCTGTTTCCTCCCAGGAGATTCCTAGAGAGGCCCCACGGAGGCTTCTCCCTGCCTTTTCCGGTTACAGTTTCCTCCCAGGAGATTCCTAGAGAGGCCCCACGGAGGCTTCTCCCTGCCTTTTCTGGCCCTGTTTCCTCCCAGGAGATTCCTAGAGAGGCCCCACGGAGGCTTCTCCCTGCCTTTTCTGCCCCTGTTTCCTCCCAGGAGATTCCTAGAGAGGCCCCACGGAGGCTTCTCCCCGCCTTTTCTGGCCCTGTTTCCTCCCAGGAGATTCCTAGAGAGGCCCCACGGAGGCTTCTCCCTGCCTTTTCCGGTTACAGTTTCCTCCCAGGAGATTCCTAGAGAGGCCCCACGGAGGCTTCTCCCTGCCTTTTCTGCCCCTGTTTCCTCCCAGGAGATTCCTAGAGAGGCCCCACGGAGGCTTCTCCCCGCCTTTTCTGGCCCTGTTTCCTCCCAGGAGATTCCTAGAGAGGCCCCACGGAGGCTTCTCCCTGCCTTTTCCGGTTACAGTTTCCTCCCAGGAGATTCCTAGAGAGGCCCCACGGAGGCTTCTCCCTGCCTTTTCCGGTTACAGTTTCGGAGGCTGGGGTTCTTAAGTAGAAAATGATTCTTAGGAAGAGGCAAAAAAATCTTGAACATCCGGTTCTTGTCTAGAAAAGTTCGTAAGTAAAGGAGTTCTTAGGTAGAGTCACCACTGCATTCTTTGTATAAGTTTGCAAGTAGAGGTAGAGGTACCACTGTATTTACTAAGACGTTGTCCCTGGTGGTTGTGCCTTAAGAGGGTTTCAACTGTGTCCTTTATAATTAAAAATAAATAAATTAAATTAATTAATTTTAGAAAGGAAAGTGCTTGGAGACCTCTTGAAGCCCAAGTGGTGTCTCTCTCTCTTTAGCCAAGGTCTCTTGATACCGATAAGGATCCTTATGGAGACTGGACGTTTGAGGATTTCTTTACTGAAGACGGGGCCGTTCTGGACACTCCCACCGTGCTTCCTTTCGCCTACAAAATCGCTTCCTCCTTTGTGCCTCTGAAAGGTAGGTTCAGCCTCCTCCCAACAAAGGTTAAAAAATAACCACAATAAAATCTTCTCCCAACATATTAAACATATTCAAAAAAGGGAAAAATAGATCCAACTCTTCTCTTCTCTTCTCTCCTCTCTATTCTTTCTCTTTCTCTTTCTATTTATTCTATTTATTCTGTTCCTCTCTTCTCTTCTCTTGCAGAATGGAACCCTTCCCCTCCTCTGGAATCTGTGAGCCTGGCGCATTGTCCATTGGAACAAGGTACTCCAGGTTTACGTAGCAGACCGAGCTGTCTCATAGTTATGTGGACTTCAACTCCCAGAATTCCCTAGCCAACCATCTCTCTCTCTCTCTCTCTCTCTCTCTCTCTCTCTCTCTCTCTCTGTCTATCTATCTATCTATCTATCTATCTATCTCTATCTACCTACCTACCTACCTACATCTATCTATCTATCTGTCATTATCTATCTATCTATATCTACCTATCGACCTACCTACCTACCTACCTACCTGCCTTATCTATCTATCTATCTATCTATCTATCTCTACCTATCTACCTACCAACCTTATCTATCTACTATCTATTTCTATCTACCTACCTACCTACCTTATCTATCTATCTATCTATCTACCTATCTATCATTATCTACCCATCTATCATTATCTACCTATCTTAATCTATCTATCTATCTCTATCTACCTACCTACCTACCTACCTTATCTATCTATCTATCTATCTATCTATCTATCGCTACCTACCTACCTACCTTAAATATCTATCTACCTACCTACATTATCTATCTCTCTATCTCTCTCTCTCCCCCTACCTACCTATCTATCTATCTCTCTATCTATCTATCCATCCATCCATCCATCCATCTTGCTGTAGATACAAACCACGGCCATTTGTTCAAGAACATGATCTTCGCTCTGCTTACCAGCCTCCAGGAAGGCAGCCAGTACGAACTGGCCTTGGGGCTCCTCTCCTACTCTTTCAGCTCCCTCATTCAGCACACCACCTCCAACAACATGGATGTCGCTCTAAGTGGAAAGGTGAGGAAGCCCCTTTGGCATCGCGGTTGAGTCTAGAAAGCGGGAGATGGGGAGTTCTAGTCCCGCCTTAGGCATGGAAGCCGGCTGCGTGTGTTTGGGCCAATCACCAGGAGTTTGGGAGTTCTCGTCCCGCCTTAGATATGGAAGCGGACTGCGTGAGTGTGAGCCAATCAGTCACCAGGAGTCTGAGAGTTCTAGTCCCGCCTTAGATATATGGGTCATTTTTTGTCAAGTGGTCCAGGTGAAATTGAAGCCTTGTTTGAAAAGAAACCATCACAAAAACAACACATATGATGGGAAATAAACATGTTCTTTCTAATGAAATAAAAATGAAGGTGATTGAAGGTGAGAAAACGGAGAGCGATAAAAACCAACGTGCTCTTTCTAATCAGGATGATTGAAAGTGATGAAATGGAGCTCTCTGTTTTCTCACCTTCAATCATCTTGGTTTTTATTTCATTAGAAAGATCATGTTTTCCCCCCTATCATATATGTTGTTTTTGTGATGGTTTCTTTTCAAATAAGGCTGCAAAAACCAGTCAGGTGGACGCCTGGTCCACTTGACAAAGAATGACCCGTATGAAAGCTGATTGGTTGACTTAGGGCCCGTCCCTCCTTCTCAGCCCAACCCACCTCGCAGGGAGGTTGTTGCAGGCAAAATGGGCGGAAAAATGTGTTGGATATGTTTGCCGCCTTGCACGTCGAAATAAAACGGCAGGATGTCATTATTATTTTTAAACGTGCTGTGGTTCCGCTTCCTCGTTTTGTGTCCGTCAGCTGCACGACCAGAAGACGCTAAACGAAGCACGCAGGTTCCTCCTGGCCGTGAAGCAGAATTCAACCTTACACATCCAGGGCATCGTGACGGCTCTGCTGCACAAGGTGAGTTTGGGGAAATGGTTTCATAGAAACCTAGAAGACTGACGGCAGAAGAAGACCTCTGGGTCCATCTAGTCTGCCCTTATACTATTTCCTGTATTTTATCTTAGGATGGATCTATGTTTATCCCAGGCATGTTTACATTCAGTGGCTGTGGATTCTTCCTTCCTTCCTTCCTTCTCTTCCTTCTTTCTCTTCCTTCTTTCCTTCCTTCTTTCCTTCCTCATTCATAGAAACATAGAAGACTGACGGCAGAAAAAGACCTCCTGGTCCATCTAGTCTTCCCTTACATTATTTCCTGTATTTTATCTTAGGATGGATATATGTTTACCCCAGGCATGTTTCAATTCAGTGACTGTGGATTCTTCTTTCCTTCCTTCCTTCTTTCTCTTCCTTCTTTCTTTCCTTCCTCATTCATAGAAACATAGAAGATTGACGGCAGAAAAAGACCTCTTGGTCCATCTAGTCTGCCCATACACTATTTCCTGTATTTTATCTTAGGGTGGATCTATTTTTACTGAAAGAGTAGTAGATCCTTGGAACAAACTTCCAGCAGACGTGGTTGGTAAATCCACAGTAACCGAATTTAAACATGCCTGGGATAAACATATATCCATTGTAAGATAAAATACAGGAAATAGTAAAAGGGCAGACTAGATGGACCATGGGGTCTTTTTCTGCCATCAGTTTTCTATGTTTCTATGTTTCTATGATTATCTCGGGAATATTTCAATTCAGTTCCTGTGGATTGACCAACAATGTCTGCTGGAAGTTTGTTCCAAGCCTCTACTCCTCTTTCAGTCAAATGATATTTTCTCACGTTGCTTCTGATCTTTCTCCCAACTAACCTCAGATTGTGCCCCCTTGTTCTTGTGTTCACTTTCCTATTAAAAACACTTCCCTCCTGAACCTCATTTAACCCTTTCACACATTTAAATGTTTTGATCATGTCCCCCCTTTTCCTTCTGTCCTCCAGACTATACAGATGGAGTCCATGAAGTCTTTCCTGATCAGTTTTAAGCTTAAAACCTTCCACCATTCTTGTAGCCCATCTTTCGACCCGTTCAATTTTGTCAATATCTTTTTTTAGGTGAGGTCTCCAGAACTGGACACAGTATTATTCCAAATATGGTCTCACCAGCGCTCTATATAAGGGGATCACAATCTCCCTCTTCCTGCTTGTGATACCTCTAGCTATGCAGCCAAGCCTTCTACTCACTTTCCCTACCGCCTGACCGCACTGTTCACCCGTTTTGAGACTGTCAGAAATCGCTACCCCTAAATCCTTCTCTTCTGAAGTTTTTGCTAACACAGAACTGCCAATGCAATACTCAGATTGAGGATTCCTTTTCCCCAAGTGCATTATTTTACATTTGGAAACATTAAACTGCAGTTTCCAGATGGAGTCCATGAAGTCTTTCCTGATAAATGTTATGCTTGAGACCTTCCATCATTTTTGTAGCCCGTCTTTGGACCCGTTCAATTTTGTCAATATCTTTTTGTAGGTGAGGTCTCCAGAACTGGACACAGTATTATTCCAAATGGGGTCTCACAGCGCTCTATACAGCGGGATCACAATCTCCCTCTTCCTGCTTGTTATACCTCTAGCTATGCAGGCTTTTTTTTCCACCACAGGTGTTCAACAGTCCCTGCGTGGATCACCAACTGGCCTTTGGCTACTGCAGCCTCTTGCCCAGAGCTGTGACATTTGGAAAGCTCTGGGACATCGTCAACCAAACGTCACAAAACTACAAAAAGATCCTGGTAAGCTGTTCTGTCGGGCTCTCTGGTAGAATCCTCCCAAAAATACACAGGTACAAATTTCAGACACACACACACGTTTGAAAATTCAAAATAATGTTCTTTATAATGAAAATTCCCTTAACCTAAGCCCTCTTTTGGTATAGCCAAGAGCCCTCGTCTCCAAACAAACTGGTAATTGGTACAAGTCCCTTATCAGTTCTGTGATACTTAGCTTGCAGCTGTGAGGCAATTCACAGTCCTTCTTCTTTCACAAAGTGAAACACACTTGGCTCTGGTTTAGTTTCAAAGCGGGGGAAAATCAGCACACAAAAGGTCAAAGTCAGTAAAGTAGTCACGAAACACAAGGATCAGATAATCCTCCACAATGGCCAAACCCACAGGCTGCTCTTTATAGCAGCCTCACTAATGACCACAGCCCCACCCAACCCCAGGTGGCCTCATTTTCTTTGATAATAATCTCTCAGTTGTTGCTGCCTATGCATTGCTCTCCGCATGCGTGGCTGTATCATTAACTCTTGTTCCGAATCCAAGGAGGAGCTAGAGAATTGATCTCCTTCTGAGCTGTCTGCCCCACTCTCCTCCTCCCTGTCACTCCTGTCTTCTTGGTCAGAGGAGCCTTCATCAGCAGATTCCACTGGGGGCAAAACAGGCCTGCAGCATGTGGATGTCTCCCCCACATCCACAGTCCTTGGGGCAGGAGCTGGGCCAGAGCTAACCACAACATAAGCCGTGAACTGTTTTTGGAAAAAGATGGACCAGGCAGGACTTCAGACCTGGGGGGGGGGGGACGACCCTTCTCAGCCCACCTGTCCTGTTTCTCCCCCTCCCCCGCAGGCTGTGGCTATTGTGGGGACCTGGCTAGCTGTTCACTATGAAGACCCCAAGGAGAAAGCAGATTTCGAGGACTTGGTCACGGACGCCGAATGGGGCATCACGCTCAGAAAGCTTGGGGTGAGTCCTTTGGCCCAGATACTAGCAATAGCATTTAGACTTATCGACCGCTTCACGGTGCTTTTACAGCCCCCTCTAAGTGGTTTACAGAATCTGCCTCTTGCCCCCCAACAATCTGGGTCCTCATTTGACCCACTTTGGAGGGTGGAAGGCTGAGTCAACCTGGAGCCGCTGGTGGGATTTGAACTGTTGAACTACAGCTGGCAGTTAGCTGACGCAGCCTGCAGTGCTGCACTCTTAACTACTGCACCACCCTGGCTCCCTTCCTTCCTTCCTTCCTTCTTTCCTTCTTTTCTGTGTCTGTTTCTTTGTCCTTCCTTATCCTTCTGTCTCTTGTCCTTCCTTCTTTCCTTCTTTCCTTCCTTCCTTCCATCCTTCCATCCTTCCTTCCTTCTTTCCTTCTTTTCTGTGTCTGTTTCTTTGTCCTTCCTTATCCTTCTGTCTCTTGTCCTTCCTTCCTTCTTTCCTTCCTTCCTTCTTTCCTTCCTTCCATCCTTCCTTCCTTCTTTCCTTCTTTTCTGTGTCTGTTTCTTTGTCCTTCCTTATCCTTCTCTCTGTCTCTTGTCCTTCCTTCTTTCTTTCCTTCCTTCCTTCCTTCCTTCCTTCTTTCCTTCCTTCCTTTCTTCCTTCTTTTCTGTTTCTGTTTCTTTGTCCTTCCTTATCCTTCTCTCTGTCTCTTTGTCTTTCCTTCCTTTCTTCCTTCCTTCTTTCCTTCTCCTTCTCTGTGTCTGTCTCTTTGTCTGTCCTTCCTTCCTTCTTTTCTTCTCCTTCTCTCTGTCTTTCTTCCCTTCCTTCCTTCCTTCCTTGCAACAGCATTTAGACTTATCTACCGCTTCCTAGTGCTTTTCCAGCCCGCTCTAAGCGGCTCACACAATCAGCCTCTTGCCCCCAACAATCTGGGTCCTCATTTGACCCCCCTTGGAAGGACGGAAGGTTGAGTCGGTGGTGAGATTTGAACAGCTAGCAGTCAGATGCAGTCGCCTGCCCTGTTGCCCTCTAACTCTATTCAGCTTTGGGATAAAAGATTACGCTTTTATTTCTAGCCCCTTCTGTTCCTCCGCCCTGGGTGTTGCAGAAATTTATCTTTATCTGCGTCTTCATCGGGCGCTAAAAACCCGAACTCGGTGGTCGGGGCTGGTGGTGGTGGTGCTGCCTCCATCTGTGGTTTTGGTTGCCCCAAAGAAAGCGGGCAGGCGAAGGTGAACTTGGGGTCACAGGTGACTCCTTCCACCAGGAATTGGAGACCTGGAATTTATAAGTGAGAAAACTAGAGTCCTTCAAAGGCAAATGTTTTATTTTGGTAACCTGGATGCTGACACGGGTGTTTTGTGGGGAAGATCTCTTTCCAGAATGTCTTCAGGATGCCCTCGGTAAGGAAGAAGGAGCTTCTGAGGACCCTGGTTCAACACCCCAA
Organism: Erythrolamprus reginae; assembly: GCF_031021105.1. Classification (NCBI taxonomy): domain Eukaryota; kingdom Metazoa; phylum Chordata; class Lepidosauria; order Squamata; family Dipsadidae; genus Erythrolamprus; species Erythrolamprus reginae. Next base: position 48,754,738 of record NC_091959.1, read on the forward strand.
TGCAGACACCAGCCTCATCCTGAAATTCTGCAGGTAAGGAAGCCACGGGGGGGCGGGGGGCCCCTTTTGTTCTCTATGCTGAAGAGGAGAAGATTCAACCGGATTCGGAAAAATCATGAAAAATCTCGAATTACACGTACAGAAATTATCTCATTTCACCAAATATTTGATTTGATTCGGGGGATTTGGCCATTCCTTCCTTCCTCCCCTCTCTTCTTCCCTCCCTCCCTCCGATTCCCATCTCCTTTCCTTTCCTCCCTTGCTGATTCTCATCTTCCTTCCTTCCTTCCTTCTTCCCTCCTTCCCTTTCCTTCATTTTCTTCCTTCCCTCCCTCCCTCCAATTCCCATCTATCTTCCTTCCTTTCTTCCCTCCCTCCCTCCCTCCCTCCCTCCCTCTGATTCCCATCTCCCTCCCTCGTTCCTTTCCTCCCTCCCTGATTCCCATCTCTTTCCTTCCTTCTTTCCTTCCTTCCTTTCCTCCCTCCCTCATTCCCATCTCTTTCCTTCTTTCCTTCCTTTCCTCCCTCCCCGATTCCCATCTCTTTCCTTCCTTCCTTTCCTCCCTCCCTGATTCCCATCTCTTTCCTTCCTTCCTTCCTTCCTTCCTTCCTTTCCTCCCTCCCTGATTCCCACGTACCTTCCTTCCTTTCTTCATTCTCTCTCTCCTTCCCCTTCCTTCCTCCCTCCCTCCCCCTCTTTCTTTCTTTTCTTCCTTTCCTCCCACCCTTCTTCCATTCCCTTCCCTTCCCTTCCTTCCAAGTCCTTCCTCCCTTCTCTCCTCTTCTGCTTTTCAGAACCTTCCAGCTGGATACGAACGCTGCCCTGCAGGCCTACATCGAAACCCAGTTCCAGGATGCCAGCCAGGATGGAGGAGAATTGGGCCCGGGGACCCAGGAGGAGCCTCACCTCTTGGCCATGGCCAGAGCGATGGAGGCCATCCCACTGCTTAGCAGCACCACAGTCTTGGTGACCAGTCTCACCACAATGCTCCAAAAAGTAATGTAACGCTGTTCTGCAAGGAAAAAGCAATGCTGGTTTGATTTAAGCCAGGGTTGAAAATTTCCCAATCGTAGTTATTCAAAGCCCATTAATACAAAAAGGGATAAAGGCCAAAGTGGGGAAACATAGAAGATTGACAGCAGAAAAAGACCTCATGATCCATCTAGTCTGCCCTTATACTATTTCCTGTATTTTATCTCAGGATGGATATATGTTTATCCCAGGCATGTTTACATTCAGTTCCTGTGGATCCATCCTTCCTTCCTTCCTTCCTTCCTTTTCTTTCCTTCCTTCCTTCCTTTTCTTTCCTTCCTTCCTTCCTTTTCTTTCCTTCCTTCCTTCCTTCCTGCCTGCCTGCCTTCCTTTTCTTTCCTCCCTCCCTCTCTCCTTCCCTTTTTCTCCTTCCTTTCTTCCTTCCTTTCCTCCCTCTCTCCTTCCCTGTTTCTTCTTCCTTCCCACCCTCCCTCCTCCCCTTTTTCTCTTTCTTTCCTTCCTTCCTTCCTTTTCTTTCTTTCCTTCCTTCCTTGTTTCCTTCCTGCCTTCCTTCCTCATTAATAGAAACATAGAAGACTGACGGCAGAAAAAGACCTCATGGTCCATCTTGTCTGCCCTTATACTATTTCCTGTATTTCATCTTACAATGGATCTATGTTTATCCCAGGCAGGTTTCAATTCAGTTCCTGTGGATTGACCAACCACGTCTGCTGGAAGTTTGTTCCAAGCATCTATTCCTCTTTCAGTCAAATAATATTTTCTTCTTGTGTGGCTTCTGATCTTTCCCCTAACTAAACTCAGATTGTGCCCCCTTGTTCTTGTGTTCACTTTCCTATTAAAAACACTTCCCTCCTGGACCTTATTTAACCCTTTCGTGTATTTAAATGTCTCGATCGTGTCCTCCCTTTTCCTTCTGTCCTCCAGACCAGTGTTTCTCAACCTTGGCAACTTGAAGATATTTGGACTTCAACTCCCAGAATTCCCCAGCCAGTGAATGTTGGGAGTTGAAGTCCAGATATCTTCAAGTTGCCAAGGTTGGGAAACACTGCTCCAGACTATACATATATAGTTCATGAAGTCTTTCCTGATAGGTTTTATGCTTAAGGCGGGACATATTTGAGTTTGAGGATGTGGGTGGGAGAGAGAATCCCCTAACCCGCAGTTAAGGGAGGAGCTGCTTGAAAGAGGCTCCATAATTGCAAAATTATTGATCGTTCTCCTTTGCTTTTGATTGGGGAAACAGGTGGATCCTTACAACTACGAAACCATCGAAAGCCTTTTGACAGTGATTGAAAGAGCCGGAGGCCCAAATATGAGTTTCCATCTGAACCGGGTAAGAAAGGGACAGGTTTGCTGGCTGGGGAATTCTGGCAGTTGAATAGAATAGAATAGAATAGAATAGAATTTTATTGGCCAAGTGTGATTGGACACACAAGGAATTTGTCTTTGGTGCAGATGCTCTCGGTGTACATAAAAGAAATAGAGACATTTGTCAAGAATTATGTGGTGCAACATTTAATGATTGTCATAGGGGTCAAATAAGCAATGAAGGAACAATATTAATACAAATCTTAAGGATACAAACAACAAGTGACAGTCATGCAGACCTAAGTGGGAGGAAAAGGATGATAGGAATGATGAGAAAAACTAGTAGGAGTGCAGATTTAGTAAAAAGTCTGAGAAAAAAATCTCCTGGGAGGAAATAGGGCTGAAAAAGGCAGGGAGAAGCCTCCGTGGGACCTCTCTAGGAATCTCCTGGGAGGAAACAGGGCCGGAAAAGGCCGGGAGAAGCCTCCGTGGGGCCTCTTTAGGAATTTCCTGGGACGAAACAGGGCCGGAAAAGGCAGGGAGAATCCTCCGTGGGGCCTCTCTAGGAATCTCCTGGGACGAAACAGGGCCGGAAAAGGCAGGGAGAATCCTCCGTGGGGCCTCTCTAGGAATCTCCTGGGAGGAAACAGGGCCTCCACCCTCCCTATGGTTTCCCCAATCGCACGCCTTATTTGCTTTTACATTGATTCCTATGGGAAAAATTGTTTCTTCTTTCAAACTTTTCTACTTAAGAACCCGGTCACGGAACGAATAAAGTCCGTAAGTAGAGGGACCACTGTATTCACAACACTGGGTATCTGTAGCTGAAGGCAAACAGCCCTCCCTCAGTGGGTCGACCTCTGGGAAGGCACAGGGTGCCGTGATTGCCACATCAGAATGAAGCGACAGAGAGAGAATTTTCTCAATGAGACGACCTCGATTGTATTGAGATCGCTCCTTTTATTGTATTTCACTTTTCCTGACATGTGGTACAGAATAACCAATTCGCGAGCGCCACATACATTAAGCCATCCCCCTAGTACCATTCACTCATGCACCATATAAGGCTTCCCTTGTGGTAATACCCTATAGGTAATTAACGGAAGCTCCATTCTATGCCTATTCCTGGATTGTGTGTTTACTTTTGATTGGCAAAGAAATGAGAGTAAGGCATACATTTCCTTATATGGAAGTTAGCTATAGGTTTTCTTCATGTTGTATATCAAGTTAATTGTTTTCCACATGGTCATAGATTCTGCAACTTGCTTATTCAGCCTGGATTTTGCTGCTTTTTCTAGAGGAAGAATAAGGTTTTATTCAGCACCCAATTAGGCTAAAACATCACCCTCCAGTAATATTTTATTCCTAAATTTCAGTGCCTATAAAGCTATGATTACAACATGTAGCCTCTGAAAGGAAAAATCAGAGACGCAACCCACATTGTTTTCTGCGTCCCTCCCAGGCCAACATGCTCCTCAAACACTTGAAGTCCTACAGGAGGGTCTCCCCTCCCAGCGACCTGGAGCAGCAGTTCCTCTTCGACCAGGGTCTTTGCCCACCCACGGCTGCTCAAACCCGCCTGCCTTTCCACCTGATCTTCTTTAAAACTTCGCAGTGTTTCTGGAAGATCTTTTGTGAGTGCGCAATTTTTCAGGGGGGCGGGGGTGAGCCTTATGCATAAAAGGGATTTTTTATAAATGTCTTTGGATTTAAGAGCTGCATTCGAAGCTGTATCGCTTCCTCCCCAAATCACCGCTTTCTTCCCCCACAGGTACAGAGATCAATCAGGAAACCTTCCCAAAACTGCTTTTGATATGCAAAGTCATGAAGGTGACAAGGTTTATGTATTTATTTATAGAAACATAGAGACATAGAAGTCTGACGGCAGAAAAAGACCTCATGGTCCATCTCGTCTGCCCTTATACTATTTTCTGTATTTTATCTCAGGATGGATCTATGTTTATCCCAGGCATGTTTAAATTCAGTTCCTGTGGATTCTGCCTTCCTTCCTTCCTTCCTTCCTTCCTTCCTTCCTTCCTTCCTTTTCTTTTTTCCTTCCTTCCTTCCTTGTTTCCTTCCTGCCTTCCTTCCTCATTAATAGAAACCTAGGAGATTGACGGCAGAAAAAGACCTCCTGGTCCATCTAGTCTGCCCTTATACTATTTCCTGTATTTTATCTTAGGATGGATCTATGTTTATCCCAGGCATGTTTAAATTCAGTGACTGTGGATTGACCAACCACGTCTGCTGGAAGTTTGTTCCAAGCATCTACTACTCTCAGTGAAATAATATTTTCTCATGTTGCTTCTGATCTTTCCCCCAACTAACTTCAGATTGTGTCCCCTTGTTCTTGTGTTCACTTTCCTATTAAAAACACTTCCCTCCTGAACCTTATTTAACTCTTTAACATATTTAAATGTTTCGATCATGTCCCCCCTTTTCCTTCTGTCCTCCAGGCTAGACAGGTTGAGTTCATGAAGTCTTTCCTGATACGTTTTATGCTTAAGACCTTCCACCATTCTTGTAGCCCATCTTTGGACCCGTTCAATTTGATCCATATCTTTTTGTAGGTGAGGTCTCCAGAACTGAACACAGTACTCCAAATGTTGTCTCACCAGCGCTCTATATAAGGGGATCACAATCTCCCTCTTCCTGCTTGTTATACCTCTAGCTATGCAGCCAAGCATCCTACTTGCTTTTCCTACTGCCCGACCACACTGCTCACCCATTTTGAGACTGTCAGAAATTTATTTTTATTTTTGTCAAGTACGTCTTGGTAGCATACAAAGAAATAACGCTGTTTATCTACACCAATGCTGGCTAGGGAATTCTGGGAGTTGAAGTCCAAATATCTCCAAGTTGCCAAGGTTGGGAAACACTGGTCTAAAGGCAATACTTAAAGAACACAACATATTTCCAAGGGTTGGAAGGACGCGACAAAATGGACAATACACAACTGGTACTGGTACATGGTGGAACACATACATGATCGAAACATTTAAATATGTCAAAGGGTTAAATAAGGTTCAGGAGGGAAGTGCTTTAAATAGGAAAGTGAACACAAGAACAAGGGGACACAATCTGAAGTTAGTTGGGGGAAAGATCAAAGGCAACGTGAGAAAATATTATTTGACTGAAAGAGTAGTAGATCCTTGGAACAAACTTCCAGCAGACGGGTTGGTAAATCCACAGTCACTGAACTTAAACTTGCCTGGGATCCATTCTAAGATAAAATACAGGAAGTAGCATAAGGGCAGACTAGATGGACCAGGAGGTCTTTTTCTGCCGTCAATCTTCTATGTTTCTGTTTTGAAATTATGGATACAAAGATGAATATGATTAATGTACATAAAGGGCAGGGACTTTTGTGAAGGTGGGACAGGGCTGGAGGTTATACGGTTAGTAGAATTCGAGACCCAGGTATAAAGAATAAACTGGAATCACTACAATTTGTAAATGTTGTAATATTCTTGGTTTAAAACGATATTTAAAAAGTGCATCCTAATTTTGGTGGAGGGGCCTGAATGAATGATGTTGTGGGGTGGGAGCACGTGACCCTGCCTTTTATGTAGTATCTGTCATTATTTTAAAAATTAATAAAATTTATTTTTTTTAATAAAATGAGTGTTGAATCAGGCACCTGTAAGCAGGCCTTGTCCCAAACTTCATATGCAATTCAAATTTTGGGGCAAATTTTGTTTTATCTCTTTCTGTGACGGATTTAAAAGCCCCGTTTTATGTTTAACGCCCTATTAATTTCCTCTTGCGCCTCTTTCTGGAATTTCTGCACTACCAAACACTCCCAAAACTTGTGCATGACCAACCCTCTCTCCTGGCTCCGATTCACCGCTCCGTTTATTTTGGTCCAGGTTTCCTTGAATACCCTCTACGTCTCTGCCGTGAACCACATCTTCAACAAACAGCTGAAGCCAAAGCTTGCAGCAGAAGCCACCAGTGGTCAGTTGTGGCCCGTGGACAAGAGGACCGAGGAGACCATGCAGGCTGTCCAGTCTTACTTACTGTCGATCACTAATCTGGAATGGGCCACAGCGCTAGCGCATCGGATAGCCCAGGAGCTTCCCACAGGTTGGTTCTAGTTTGGCTAGCGGTTAAGATGCTGGGCTCATCGACCCGAAGGTGGGAAGTGCGAGACCCTTGTTCGGCTGAGCTCCCGCCCCCTGTGCCGGCTCCTCCCATCTAGAATTTTGAAAGCATGCAGAAGAAAGTACCGTATTTTTCGGAGTATAAGATGCACCTTAGTTTGGGGGGAGGAAAATAGGGAAAAGAATCAACTAAACAATGTCGGTTGGCGGGCCCCAGGGGAAGAGCCTTCTCTGTGGCGGCCCCGACTCTCTGGAACCAGCTCCTCTCAGAGATTAGAACTGCCCCTACCCTCCTTGCCTTTCGTAAACTTCTCAAAACCCACCTTTGTTGTCAGGCATGGGGGAATTGAAACATCTCCCCCCGGGCCTATATAATTTATGTATGGTATGTTTGTAGGTATGTCTGCTTAAAAATGGGTTTTTTAACTATTTTAAATTTTAAATTGTATACAGTATTATTAGATTTGTTATGAATTGTTTTATTGTGTTGTGAGCCGCCCCGAGTCCACGGAAAGGGGCGGCATACAAATCTAATAAATAATAATAATAATAATAATAATAATAATAATAATAATAATAATAATCCGCTTACCAGGTATTCATGTGGCTAGTGTGCTTAGCCAGCACATTATTTTGTCCCCTGGTTAGGGGTTTAAAAAAACATTATTTGGAGAGAGTAACGATGAAAGAGCTTGCAAGCGAATAAGACCTGGGAACATCATTAGCCCCTAATGATAAGCTAAAATAACTATTAATATAAGAACTAACTCTGGCCGATGTCATGAATCCAGTTGGATGACTGCGGATGATGGTGTTTAGGAAAATGGAGCTTTTCGAATTTTTTTAATTTTAGACTTCTTACACGCTTCGTATTTTGTATTTATTTCTGTTATGAGCCCCCCTGAGTCAGTTGAGAAAGGCGCCATAGAAACATCGAAGATTGAGGGCAGAAAAAGACCTCCTGGTCCACCTAGTCTGCCCTTATACTCTTTCCTGTATTTTATCTTAGGATGGATATATGTTTATCCCAGGCATGTTTCAATTCAGTTCCCGTGGATTCTTCCTTCCTTATTTCTCTTCCTTCCTTCCTTCCTTCCTTCCTTCCTTCCTTCCTTCCTTCCTTCCTTCCTTCTTTTCCTTCCTTCTCTTCTTTCCTTCTTTCTTTCCTTCTTCATTCATGGAAACATAGAAGATTGATGGCAGAAAAAGACCTCCTGGTCCACCTAGTCTGCCCTTATACTATTTCCAGTATTTTATCTTAGGATGGATCTGTGTTTATCCCAGGCAGGTTTCAATTCAGTTCCTGTGCATTGACCAACCACAAAATTGAATGAATGTTGGTCTTTGGCCTCCTCTGGTGGCCAAAGAAGCTGGACGTTGAAACCCAGAGAGGAGACGGTGGACTTATGGACTCTTTTTTTTCTCTGCTTTACCTCCAGGGCCCAGCAAGGTCCATGCTTTGGAAATATGTCTCGGCTTAGCAGAAAAATGGCTGAAGAACCCAACAGAAACGGTATGGAGAATCTTTCCATGTTTTTTGAGTTTAGAGTTGCACACAGAGGTGGATAATATGAACTGCTAACTCTCAGTGTCCACATCAGTTCTCCTGGGGTCAAAACAACAACTGATTGGTTGCCGATCAGTTTCCGGTCACAATTCAAAGTGTTGGTTATGACCTATAAAGCCCTTCATGGCTCCGGACCAGAATATCTCAGGGACCGCCTTCTGCTGCACAAATCCCAGCGACCAGTTAGGTCCCACAGAGTGGGTCTTCTCCGGGTCCCGTCAACTAAAGAATGTCGCTTGGCGGGACCCAGGGGAAGAGCCTTCTCTGTGGCGGCACCGACTCTCTGGAACCAACTCCCCCCAGAGATTAGAATTGCCCCCACCCTCCTTGCCTTTCGTAAGCTGCTTAAAACCCACCTCTGCCGCCAGGCATGGGGGAATTGAGACCCACTTCCCCCTAGGCCTTTACAATTTTATGCATGGTATGTCTGTATGTATGTTTGGCTTTTATATTAATGGGTTTTTAACTGTTTTTAGTATTGGATTATTGTTATATACTGTTTTATTATTGCTGTTAGCCGCCCCGAGTCTACGGAGAGGGGCGGCATACAAATCCAATAAACATCAAACATCAGAGTTGGGGCCGTTGACCATTATACTCTGCTCTGGCCAGCCGCTATGAATGCATGAAGAATGAATGATGATGATGATGATTATTATTATTATTATTATTATTATTATTTATTATCATTAATTCAATTTTTATGCCGCCCTTCTCCTTAGACTCAGGGCGGTTTATAATATGTTAGCAATAGCGCTTTTTATAACAGAGCCAGCCTATTGCCCCCACAATCCGGGTCATTTTACCCACCTCCGGAGAGGGGCGGCATACAAATCCAATAAATAAATAAATAAATAAATAAATAAATAAATAAATAAATAAATAAATAAATAAACAACAACGTGGGAACAGGGTGCTGGGAATTCTAGCAAACCTGTAGTTCCTTCCCTGGGAGGAATGGTGAACGTAGCTTCCTCTCCTGTGGGTTGCTTTAGGAGTTTGGCTGCTCCAAGCACCAAGTACCCTTTATCATGGGAGGGGGGCTTTGCTGTGCTCCTTCCATTGTGCCCAAATAAACACAAACACACCTCATTGGACACTTGAGCCTCTACAGAGTGCATCTCCACCAGAGCTCTAAGCAGTCATTCATTGGCTGACATCTTTTTTTGCAAGAAGGTGATACAGGAGTTCGTTTTTAGGCGTTCTTCTGCCCCAGATTGTAAATGCTCACAACACCCTTCTTTAATGACTTTTATTCATAACATTTGTTGCTCAAATGATCAAACATTCATTTCATTTCCAGATAAGTTCATTAGCTCTCAGCAACTCTGCGTTCAAGTCACAGTTCTATGACTTAACGGCACCAAAAGCTAAATCACTACTGTCCCAGATAGATAAAGTTCCATATACATCACGAACTCCGACAGCTAACCCCAAAAAGTTCAGATAACTTACATCTTCTCAGGTAAAAAGTTCTTTCATCGCTAGAAGCTGTGATTTCTGAGAAATGTCATCGGTCACTCTAGACCAGTGTTTCCCAACCTTGGCAACTTGAAGATATTTGGACTTCAAGCGGGTGCGAAGGTGAATGACGGCAGCGGGAAGCAGCGTCCCAACCGCAGACTCGAGTTAGATTAAATTCAGATTAGATTTATTGGATTTATATGCCGCCCCTCTCTGCAGACTCTGGGCGGCTCACAACAATGGTGAAGAACAGTACATAGTAACAAATCTAATATTTAAAAATCTAGATTACAGTTTTAGATTGAAAAGTCCAAAAAAGAAACCCCAATATATAAAAAACAACAACACACAATCGAATCATACACATAAACTACATGGGCAAGGAGGAGATGTTTCAATTCCCCCATGCCTGACTGCAGAGGTGGGTTTTAAGGAGCTTATGAAAAGCAAGGAGGGTGGGGGCAATTCTGATCTCTGGGGGTAGCTGGTTCCAGAGGGTCGGAGCCACCACAGAGAAGGCTCTTCCCCTGGATCCCGCCAAACGACATTGTTTAGTCGATGGGACCCGGAGAAGACCCTCTCTGTGGGACCTAACTGGTCGTTGGGATTCGTGCGGCAGAAGGCGGTCTCACCGATATCCTGGTCCGATGCCATAAAGGGCTTTATAGGTCATGACCAACACTCTGAATTGTGACTGGAAATTGATCGGCAACCAATGCAGACTGCGGAGTGTTGGTGTAACATGGGCATATTTGGGGAAGCCCATGACTGCTCTCGCAGCTGCATTCTGCACGATCTGAAGTTTCTGAACACTTTTCAAGGGTAGCCCCATGTAGAGAGCATTACAGTAGTCAAGCATCGAGGTGATGAGGGCATGAGTTACCATGAGCAGTGACTCCCGGTCCAAATAGGGCCGCAACTGGTGCACCAGGCGAACCTGGGCAAACGCCCCCCTCGCCACAGCTGAAAGATGTTTCTCTAATGTGAGCTGTGGATCGAGGAGGACGCCCAAGTTGCAGACCCTCTCTGAGGGGGTCAGTACTTCCCCACTCCCAGGTAATGGACGGACAGATGGAATTGTCCTTGGGAGGCAAGACCCACAGCCACTCCATCTTGTCTGGGTTGAGTTTGAGTTTGTTGACACCCATCCAGGCCCCAACAGCCTCCAGGCACCAGCACATCACTTCCACTGCTTCGTTGACTGGACATGGGGTGGAGATGTAAGTGATGATACCTCACCCCATGTTGACGGGAATGTCCTGCCTTCTCCCCAAAGGACGAGTCCTGTGAGAAGGCCCAAGTGCACCTGAAGAAGCTTCAGGGGCAACACCGGAAGGCGGCCACGGAAGCGGTTTTGGCCGCCCAGAAGCTGAACTCGGAAGACCACCAGAAGCTCCTCTGCAAACCTGCCCAGCTGGTCCTTCTACTTTATCAGCATGGCAGCATCGTTGAGAGGATCCAAAACCCAACAGGGAGAGACTACCCAGGTGAGCTCAAGCTCGGCCTCCGGGCAAAAACGGCCTTTGAGCGCAGTAGGGTAGAAGGGAGCCAAGGGACGGACCCGTCTCAACTTGAGGCTCTGAGTAAGAAGGATCCTTAACTCCATTGGGGTGAGAAAGGTAAAACTGATTAGTGTTGCGGATGGTCCATGTCCATCTCAGCTGACCACAGATTTCGAAGACCGAGAGATGGATGCCTGTTGGTACCTGTTCTGTCGGGCTCTCTGGTAGACTTCTCCCAAAAATTCACAGGTACAAATTTCAGACACACACACGTTTGAAAATTCAAAACAATGTTCTTTATAATGAAAATTCACTTAAACCAAGCCCTCTTTTGGGATAGCCAAGAGCACTGGTCTCCAACCAAACTGGTAATTTGTACAAGTCCCTTATCAGTTCTGTGATACTTAGCTTGCAGCTGTGAGGCAATTCACAGTCCTTCTTCTTTCACAAAGTGAAACACACTTTGCTCTGGTTTAGTTTCAAAGCGGGGGAAAATAAGCACACAAAAGGTCAAAGTCAGCAAAGCAGTCACGAAACACAACGATCAGATAATCCTCCACAATGGCCAAACCCACAGGCTGCTCTTTATAGCAGCCTCACTAATGACCCCAGCCCCACCCAACCACAGGTGGCCTCATTTTCTTTGATAATAATCTCTCAGTTGTTGCTGCCTATGCATCGCTCTCCGCATGCGTGGCTGTATCATTAGCTCTTGTTCTGAATCCAAGGAGGAGCTAGAGAATTGATCTCCTTCTGAGCTGTCTGCCACACTCTCCTCCTCCCTGTCACTCATGTCTTCTTGGTCAGAGGAGCCTTCATCATCAGATTCCACCGGGGGCAAAACAGGCCTGCAGCATGTGGATGTCTCCCCCACATCCACAGTCCTTGGGGCAGGAGCTGGGGCAGAAATAACCACAACAGTACCCTAGGCCAGTATTCTTGACACCCGAGTCTCAGAGTGACAGTGATGAGGAGTTAAAGGCTGAAGATTGATTGGTTTCTTTCTATGTTTAAGTTGAAAGGGACCTTGCGGGTCATCAAGTCCAACCCCCTGCTCGGGCAGGAAACCCTACACCACCCCAGCCAGATGACAGTCCAATTTCCTTTTAATAATAACAACAACAACAGAGTTGGAAGGGACCTTGGGGGTCTTCTAGTCCAACCCCCAGCAGGAAATCCTGCACCACTTCAGATAGATGGTGATCCAACATCTGCTTAAAAACTTCCAGTGTTGGAGCATTCGCAACTTCTGGATGCAAGTTGTTCCACTGATCAATTGTTCTGACTGTCAGGAAATTTCTCCTGAGTTCTAAGTTGCTTCTCTCCTTGTTTAGTTTCCACCCATTGCTTCTTGTTCTACCCTCAGGTGCTTTGGAGAATAGCTTGACTCCCTCTTCTTTGGGGCAACCCCTGAGATATTGGAAGACTGCTATCATGTCTCCCTTGGTTGGTTGGTTGGTTCCTTCCTTCCTTCTTGTGCTTTGGAGAATAGCTTGACTCCTTCTTTGTGGCAACTCCTGAGATATTGGAAGACTGCTATCATGTCTCCCTTGGTTGGTTCATTCCTTCCTTCCTACCTACCTACCTTCCTTGCTTCCTTCCTTCCTTCTTCTTGTGCTTTGGAGAATAGCTTGACTCCTTCTTCTTTGTGGCAACCCCTGAGATATTGGAACACTGCTATCCTGTCTCCCCTGGTCCTTCTTTTCCTTAAACTCGCCATGCCCAGTTCCTGTAACTGTTCTTCCTATGTTTTAGCCTCCAGGCCCCTAATCCTCTTTGTTGCTCTTCTCTGCACTTTTTCCAGAGTCTCAACATCCTTTTTGCATCGTGGCGACCAAAACTGAATACAAACATTCCAAGTGTGGCCTTCTTACCAAGGCCTTATAAAGTGGTATTAACACTTCATGTGATCTTGATTCTCTCTCTCTGTTGATGCAGCCTAGAACTGTGTTGACTTTTTTGGCAGCTGCTGCCCACGGCTGGCTCCTATTTCAATGGTTGTCCACTAGGAGGTCTTGGCCCTGCCTTGTCAATTAAGACTGTTAACCTGGGAATACTGGCAGAATGGTTTAATTTTGAGCTGAAACATTTAACCATTCTTTCACCTGAACATTTTGTGCTCAATATGTACCTTTTTCTATGATCCTTTTGAGAGTGTGTGTGTGTCTTTGACTTTGAGTCGTTGGCCTGCCTAGACAGAACAAGTAGAAGTTAAATGAATTACACTTAAGTCACTTGACCTCTAGTAAATATATATATATATATATATATATATATATATATATATATATATATATATATATATATATAATGCGTGGTATGTTTGAGTGTATGTTTTATTTTAAATAAGGTTTTTTTTAGTTTTTTAATTATTTAGTTTTTTAATTATTAGATTTGTTACCGTATATTGTTCTTATTATTGCTGTGAGCCGCCCCTGAGTCTACGGAGAGGGGCGGCATACAAATCTAATTATTAATAATAATAATAATAATAATAATAATAATAATAATAATAATAAACTTTACACCTTTCTCACCCCAGTGGAGTTAACGACCCTTCTGTTGAGACCCAAGTTGAGTTCAAGTTGAGACCCCAAAGGAAGATGTTGCCCTTTACAAACTTGTCTTCTTCTCTCTGGGTAGATATCCATGCTGCTGCTAGAGAAATAGCCCAGATCAACAACCTGGACCTGAAGAAGATGTGGGACACTCTACTGGAGAGATGGCTGTGTCCAAACGTTCTGCCCACAGGTGTAAGTTCAGCCTCTTCTGTCTGGCTAGCCAGGTGTTCTGAGGTGGGTACCATGGACAGCTCCTTCTGGCCTTCAGGATTAGCAGCTGCTGAGAACATCTTCCAATAATAATAGGATAGAATAGAATTTTATTGGCCAAGTGTGATTGGACACACAAGGAATTTGTCCTTGGTGCAGATGCTCTCAGCGTACATAAAAGAAAAAGAGACATTTGTCAAGAATCATGAGGTCCAACACTTAATGATTGTCATAGAGGTCAAATAAGCAATGAAGAAACAATCCATATTAATAAAAATCTTAGGATTCAAGCAACAAGTGACAGTCATAGAGTCCTAAGTGGGAGGAAAAGGATGATAGGAATGATGAGAAAAACTAGTAGAATAGAAGTGCAGATTTAGTAAAAAGTCTGACAGTGTTGAGGGAGTTATTTGTTTAGCAGAGTGATGGCGTTCGGGGGGAAATGTTCTTGTGCCTAGTTGTCTTGGTGTGCAGGGCTCTGTAGTGATGTTTTGAGGGTAGGAGTTGAAACAGTTTAATGTCCAGGATGCGAGGGGTCAGTCAATATTTTCACCACCCTCTTTTTGACTCGTGCAGTATGTAGGTCCTCAATGGAAGGCAGGTTGGCCACCATTGTTTTTTCTGCAGTTCTAAATATCCTCTGAATAATAATAATAATAATAACAACAACAACAACATAATGATGATGATGATAATAATAATAATAATAATAATAATAATAATAATAATAATAATAATAATAGAACAGAATCGGAAGGGACCTTGGAGGTCTTCTAGTCCAACCCCCTGCTTAGGCAGGAAACCCAACACTATTTCAGACAGATGATTATCCAACATCTGTTTAAAAACTTCCAGTGTTGGAACATTGACAACTTCTGGAGGCAACTTCTGTTCCGCTGATTAACTGTTCTAACTATCAGGAAATTTCTCCTTAGTTCTAAGTTGCTTCTCTCCTTGTTTAGTTTCCACCCATTGCTTCTTGTTCCACCCTCAGGTGCTTTGGAGAATAGCTTGACTCCTTCTTCTTTGGGGCAACCCCTGAGATATTGGAAAGTGCTAAAGAGGCCCGTCACCATCCCATCTTGGCAAATTTCTGGAGCCTGCTAAGCACAGACTAACAAGTTTTATTCAAAGGGACCTGACTTCATTCTGTAGCTCCACACCAAGTTAGGAAACGTCACGATCTGTCCAGTAATGACATCACAATCCTTTTCATTTACCCAATAGCAATAGTTGCCCCCCCCAAAAAATACATTTAAATCCCAAATTCCAGTGAAACAATACAAGCGAATGAATAAACCCTCAAAAATGTATTTTTAGTTTTAGTTTTATTTATTTGTTTGTTTGTTTGTTTGTTTGTTTATTTGTTTGTATGCCGCCCCTCTCCGCAGACTCAGGGCGGCTAACAACAATGATAAAAAAACAACATGTAACAATCCAATTTAATAAAACAACTAAAAACCCTTATTATAAAAACCAAACATACACACAAACATACCAGGCATAACTTGTAATGGCCTAGGGGAAGGAATATCCTAACTCCCCCATGCCTGGCGACAAAGGTGGGTCTTGAGTAGTTTGCGAAAGACAAGGAGGGTGGGGGGCCGTTCTAATCTCTGGGGGGAGTTGATTCCAGAGGGCTGGGGCCGCCACAGAGAAGGCTCTTCCCCTGGGGCCCGCCAAACGACATTGTTTGGTCGACGGGACCCGGAGAAGGCAACTCTGTGGGACCTCATCGGCCGCTGGGATTCGTGCAGTAGAAGACGGTTTTGTTATGTCTTATGTGTTATGTTTGTTTGTTAGTTAGTTAGTTTGTTTGTTTTCTTTTTTATAATCAATAAAATTATTTTTTTTAAAATCCTCCAAAGGGCATTTTAACGCGCAGCAAAGCTATATTCAATTAGAAAACTGAGATACAGAAAATTTTGACAACTGCATGTGGAAAGCAAAGTTGCTTATTCCTCTTTCTGGCTCCCTAATTCAACAATTAGAGCAGAGGTCCCCAAACTACGGCCCGCGGGCCACATGCGGCCCACTGAGGCCATTTATCCGGCCCGCCAGTGAGTGACAAGAGCACAGGGAAAAGAGAGAGAGAAAGAAAGAAAAGGGAAAGAGAGGGAGGGAAGGA
Source organism: Erythrolamprus reginae (assembly GCF_031021105.1). NCBI lineage: Eukaryota > Metazoa > Chordata > Lepidosauria > Squamata > Dipsadidae > Erythrolamprus > Erythrolamprus reginae. Next base: position 48,770,575 of record NC_091959.1, read on the forward strand.
GAAGTGGAGAGGAATGAAGGAGGGAAGGAAGGAAGGAAAGAAGGAGAATTGGAGGGAACAAGGAAGGAAGGAAGAATGAAATGGAGGGTCAGAGGAAGGAAGGACTGTTTTGGGGGGGGTAATTTTTTAAAATTTTTCTCTCAACATACATTCAAACAACACAGTGTACCATCTAATTTTCCATGAATGAAATGTGGTATTTTGTTAGTAACTATTATCAATCATCAAAAAAGTTGCAAAAGGGTATTTTTTCTAATTTTGTCATCCAGTTACATTCATTTTCTTTTAATTAAATTCCCTTCTTAATGTTCCTTCAAAAAGTGCAACACCAATTATATTTCTAACTTATTAACCATTATGCCAAAGTGATTCCTTTTTTCTTTATACATTTTTCATAAGCTAAGAAAACCTTGTATAGCCAATCAGATGTTAACAAAAGAAAATTAAAAACAAAACATAAACATATATGAATTTCAGACTTCTTCTCCCCGCTCTAAATAGTACGTTTCCATTTTGTTTTTTACTTTAAAACAAGATATGTGCAGTGTGCATAGGGATTTGTTCATAGTGAACTGGCCCCTTGTGTAAAAAGTTTGGGGACCCCTGAATTAGAGGAAGTTTTCCAAGGAAGAGCATCCTTCATTTAATTGAATGTGTTATCACAATTCAGCTTCCCAAAAGGGGTTTTGTTTTTTTGCTTTTATTTTAAAAGGGGGCCTCTGAGGATTCGGAAAATGTTCAAGAGGACGAAGACTTGAAGCGGTAAGCTGTGGCTGGCTAGCACAAGGTTGTGTGTGTGTTTTCCTTCAACAGTGTAATTTGTAGCAAGGAGCCTGCAAATTCCCAATCTGTTAGAATGCAGCTGGGTAAAATACAGAGAGTCCTTTGTCAGAAATAAGTTCATTTCTGGAGGTAATTTTACAATGCATGAAAATGGTTTGTAACCATGGTCTGTAAGCCATAGTCATAATGATGGGTTTGCTGACTGTGCTGCAATCTGATTGGCTGTAACCTTTATATAAGGAGTAGCACCCTTGCATGGGTGGGGTTTCTGCTGGGTGGTTTGTTAGAGTGGTTTTGTGATTGGGTGGTTTAGTGCTTAGTGGGGTTTTGGGTGGTTGCAAAGGAGGATATAATAGTAGTTGTATGATAGTACAGTGTTCCCTTGATTTTCATGGGGGATGCGTTCCGAGACCGCCCGCGAAAGTTGAATTTCCGCGAAGTAGAGATGCGGAAGTAAATATACCATTTTTGGCTATGGACAGTATCACAAGCCTTCCCTTAACACTTTAAACCCCTAAATTACCATTTCCCATTCCCTTAAGAACCCTTTACTCACCATTATTACTGGTACTCACCATTGAATAAGACACTTAGTGATCCTGATATTTATAAACATAGATATTTATTAACAATAATTATTTTTTTTGTTATTTATTTGCAAAAATTATTAATTTGGCAATGACGTATGATGTCATCGGGCGGGGGGAAACCGTGGTATAGAGAAAAAAACCGCAAAGTATTTTTTAATTAAATTTTTTGAAAAACCGTGGTATTGGCTGTTCACGAAGTTCGAACCCGCGAAAATCGAGGGAACACTGTATTGTGAAACATTTTTATTTATTTTATTTATTACTTAGATTTGTATGCCGCCCCTCTCCGAAGACTCGGGGCGGCTCACAACACATGGAAACAAATCATAAATAATTTGACAAATTTAAAAATATTTAAAGATTTAAAACAGACCCCATATACTAACAGACATACACACAAGCATACCATATATAAATTAAACATGCCCAGGGGGAGATGTTTCAGTTCCCCCATGCCTGACGGTAAAGGTGAGTTTTAAGGAGTTTACGGAAGGCAGGAAGAGTAGGGGCAGTTCTAATCTCTGGGGGGAGTTGGTTCCAGAGGGCCGGTGCCGCCACAGAGAAGGCTCTTCCCCTGGGGCCCACCAACCGACATTGTTTAGTTGACGGGACCCGGAGAAGGCCCACTCTGTGGGACCTAATCGGTCGCTGGGATTCGTGCGGCAGGAGGCGGTCCCGGAGATATTCTGGTCCAGTGCCATGAAGGGCTTTAAAGGTCATAACCTTTAAGAAGAAAAGTAAAACATATTTTTACAAGAAAGCCCACCGCAGAGTTTTTAACTGAGGACTTCAATTAGGTATAGTTGTGAACTATGGCTAATTGGTGGGGTCATGCGCAAAACTCCCCCAACATCCTTGACTAACAGTTGGTTTTGTGACTGTCCAAAGTTACAACAGAACTCTGTTTTATTATTTTTTTAAAAAAAACTTTTTCACACTTAGGATTGTTGCAGCAAACCCGTAGATCAAAATTCATATTTATGACGGTTGCAAAAATGATCATCAGGACTGCGTTGGAAAGAAAACGCTGATTTTTTAAAAATTTGTTTGTTTCTGCAGAATCGTATACCTCCTTCAACTTTACCCGGGGGATAATCAGTTGAGGATCCTTTACGAATGTGCGGTTTCTACAACCTCTGTAAGTTCCTATATACAGTGATACCTCGTCTTACGAACGCCTCTTCTAACGAACTTTTCGAGATACGAACCCGGTGTTTAAGATTTGTTTTGCCTCTTCTTCCGAACTATTTTCACATTACGAACCCAAGCCGCCGCCGCTGGGATGCCCCGCCCCCGGACTTCCGTTGCCAGCCGAAGCGCCTGTTCTGGCGCTGCTGGGATTTCCCTGAGGATCCCCTCGCTGGGATTCCCTTCATTTTTGCCTGCTTTGCTTTGAATCCCAGCAAGGGGAGGCTCAGGGAAATCCCAGCAGTGCAAGAACGCGCACTTCGGCTGGCAACAGAAGTCCGGAGGCGGGGATTCCTAGCGGCGCAAGGCAAAAGGGGTGAGTTCTGGGATTGCACGCATTATTCGCTTTTACATTGATTCCTATGGGAAACATTATTTCATCTTGCAAATTTTTCTACTTACGAACTTCATCACGGAACGAATTAAGTTCGTAAGACGAGGTACCACTGTATTATAATTAATTCCTATACTTGGGTTGTCCAACAAATCTGGAAAACAGGGAATTATCAGGAAAATCGGGAAATATCAGGGAATTTATTTATTTATTTATTTTATTTTATTATTTATTTATTTATTTATTTTGTCCAATACACAATGAGGGTTTTATTGGGTATATATCTATATACACATAGTAAAATACATGATGAAGGTTATAGAGGAGATACTCATAGTAAAATATATCTAAGAAAGAATAGAAAAGAAGGTATAGTAATAGAACATATCAATGAAAGAATAGAAGAAGAGATATAGGAATGGAAGAAAGGATACAGGAGATATAGGAGAGCAATAGGGCAGGGGACGGAAGGCACTCTAGTGCACTTGTACTCGCCCCTTGTATCAGGGAATTCGTGAAAAACACGGAATAAATCGGGGGGGGGGAACCAAACTGTATTAAAATGTTTAAAAGTCAGGGGAAAATCATGTTAAACAAAACAATGGATCGCGCTGCCTGGCAGAGTCTAGCAAAAATGAGCACAACTGTGGCAAGAACTTGCTTCCTCTGCTACCAATATTTCTCCATGGCTCAGCCGTTTGGTATGACATCATCTACGCCCGCGGCCGTAACTAGATTGCAAGTGACAGGGAAACGTTGGGGAAATATCAGGGAATTTCAAAAATGCTTTTCCCCCTGGACACTCTGTATACTACAATTCAGTGTTTCCGAAAAGACGCATCAACCCTCTTTCTTTCAGCCCATAGGGGTCAACCAGCTGACTTTCGCCCACCGGAGCCGAGCTCTCCGGTGTTTAATCTTCCTGGCGGATCCCGCTGCCGTTGAATCGCTCTTCAAAAACTCCATGAAGCAAGTCAGGTGAGGGGTCATCATCTCCCTTTTGGGGTGAACTTAACGACATTTCTCCCATCCACCCCCCAAAAAATCCCTACCTAAGCTGGGCTCAATGGGAATTCAGTTATTTTAGGGTTTTTGGCAGTGGAAGCTTAGACTTATATACCGCTTCATCGTGCTTTTCCTGTCTAAGAATCGGCCTCTTGCCCCCAACAATCTGGGTCCAAATTTAAACCACCCCACCCCCCTCGGAAGGATGGAAGGCTGAGTCAACCATCCATGCAAAACAATTTTAATATTTCGATGGACTTTTAAGAGGGGCCCATCTATACCATATGAAGGAGGCGCAATCACTTTTAGACGCTACCCGTTGCAAATTTTGGTCCTCCCCTACCTTGTGTTCTGTCGGGCTCTCTGGTAGACTCCTCCCAAAAATTCACAGGTACAAATGTCAGACACACACACGTTTGAAAATTCAAAACAATGTTCTTTATAATGAAAATTCACTTAAACCAAGCCCTCTTTTGGTATAGCAAAGAGCCCTCGTCTCCAAACAAACTGGTAATTTGTACAAGTCCCTTATCAGTTCTGAGATACTTAGCTTGCAGCTGTGAGACAATTCACAGTCCTTCTTCTTTCACAAAGTGACACACACTTTGCTCTGGTTTAGTTTCAAAGCGGGGGAAAATCAGCACACAAAAGTCAGCAAAGCAGTCACGAAACACAACGATCAGATAATCCTCCACAATGGCCAAACCCACAGGCTGCTCTTTGTAGCAGCCTCACTAATGACCACAGCCCCACCCAAACACAGGTGGCCTCCTTTTCTTTGATAATAATCTCTCAGTTGTTGCTGCCTATGCATCGCTCTCCGCATGCGTGGCTGTATCATTAACTCTTGTTCCGAATCCAAGGAGGAGCTAGAGAATTGATCTCCTTCTGGGCTGTCTGCCCCACTCTCCTCCTCCCTGTCACTCATGTCTTCTTGGTCAGAGGAGCCTTCGTCATCAGATTCCACCAGGGGGGGCAAAACAGGCCTGCAGCATGTGGATGTCTCCCCCACATCCACAGTCCTTGGGGCAGGAGGTGGGCCAGAGCTAACCACAACACCTTGGTTCACTTTCTACAATGAATTCTGGCCCTTCCCTACCTCCGCTCCACTTCTACGGTTGTGCGGGTGCTTGAAACTTTTCCCTACTTCTCTGCCCTCTTCTTTTGTGGTTCTGTCACTCTGCGGAAACCAAGAGAGAGATCCATTTGACATTGACTGACCAAGGTAAGAGCCTCAAAATTCCTCTCTCGACCACACTGGTCACCTTCCATTTTTTCTGCTTGCTAACAGGAACTTTATGAAATGCTTAAATTACCTGGCCCAGCTGGAGGTCCTGAATATCCCTTACACCTATGAGTCCTTCCAAAGGGCACCGAAGGAAGGCATGATTAAAGGGCTCTGGAAGAACCACAGCCACGAACCCAAGGTGAGGCCGGCTGGGGGATTCTGGGAAGGCCACAGAGCTTAAAAGTTCTGTGTTAGCAAAAACATCCCAAGCATCAAACTGATCAGGAAAGACTTCATGAACTCAACCTGGAAATTGCAGTTTTAATGTTTCCAAATGTCAAATAGTGCACTTGGGGAAAAGGAATCCTCAATCGGAATATTGTATTGGCAGTTCTGTGCTTGCAAAAACTTCAGAAGAGAAGGATTGAGGGATCGTGATTTCAGACAGTCTCCAAATGGGTGGAAAGTGCGGTCAGGCGGTAGGGAAAGCGAGTAGAAGGCTTGGCTGCATAGCTAGAGGTATCACAAGCAGGAAGAGGGAGATTGTGATCCCCTTATATAGAGCGCTGGTGAGACCCCATTTGGAATAATACTGTGTCCAGTTCTGGAGACCTCACCTACAAAAAGAGATGGATAAAATTGAATGGGTCCAAAGACGGGCTACAAGAATGGTGGAAGGTCTTAAGCATAAAACTTACCAGGAAATGATACATTATGTACAACACTATATGCCTGCTCTTTTTAATCTTTGTATTGTAATAAAAATTGATTTAAAAAAAAAAAAATTTACCAGGAAAGACTTAATGAACTCAGTCTGTATAGTCTGGAGCAGTGATTTTCAACCTTTTTTGAGCCGCGGCACATTTTTTACATTTACAAAACCATGGGGCACATTGAGGGGGGGGGGGGGGCGGCTAAAAAAATATTGGACAAAAAAATTCTCTCTCTTCCTCCCTTTCGCTCTATTTCTCTCTCCCTCTTTCTCTCCCTTCCTCTTTTTTTTCTCCCTCTTTCTTTCTTTCTTCCTTCTTTCCTTCTTTGCTCTCTTTCTCCCTCCCTCCCTCTATGTCTTTCTCTCTCCCACCTTCCCTCCCTTTCTCTCTCTCTTGCTTTTTTTCTCTCTTGTTCTCTTGCTCTCTCTCTTTCTTTCTCTCTCTTGCTTGCTTTCTCTCTTGTTTGCTTTCTCTTCCTCTCTCTTTCTCTCTCTCTCGTTTTCTTTCTCTGAGCTTCGCGGCACACCTGACCATGTCTCGCGGCACACTAGTGTGCCATGGCACACTGGTTGAAAAACACTGGTCTGGAGGACAGAAGGGAAGGGGGGGGACAGGATGGAAACATTTAAATATGTCAAAGGGTTAAATAAGGTCCAGGAGGGAAGTGTTTTTAATAGGAAAGTGAACACAAGAACAAGGGGACACAATCTGAAGTTAGTTGGGGGAAAGATCAGAAGCAACGTGAGAAAATATGATTTGACTGAAAGAGTAGTAGATGCTTGGAACCAACTTCCAGCAGACGTGGTTGGTCAATCCACAGCCACTGAATTTAAACAAGCCTGGGATAAACATAGATCCATACTAAGATAAAATACAGGAAATAGTATAAGGGCAGACGAGGTGGACCAGGAGGTCTTTCTCTGTCGTCAATCTTCCATGTTTCTAAGTTGCTATGGTTGGGTGGGGGGAGACGGGTGCAGAATAGGAGGCAAGCGAATAGATGGGAGCTGAACTAGTGGGAGGTGGTATTTACTGGTTCTCCAAACTACTCGAAATATCCACTACTGGTTCTCTGGAAGTGGTCGGGACCTGCTGAATCCCACCTCTGTTTTCAAAATTTTCACTTTCAGGCAGTGAAACTGGTGGCGGAGCTGTGCTTGGACTACCGAGTGCAGGACACAGGGCTTTGGAACGGTTTGCTACAGCAGCTGATGGGTTTCAAAATGGTAAGGCCTTTTTTATTCCCCCCCCCCTGCGTTCCCCCACCCACCCGAGACGAATTATGGGGCGCTATAAAGTCCACTAAGCCATCTCTAGTGAGAGGTGGAGAGAGAGAGAGAAAGGAAGAATGTCTCAAAATGGGTCAGCAGTGTGGTCGGACAGTAGGAAAAGCAAGTAGGATGCTTGGCTGCATAGCTAGAGTTATCACAAGCAGGGAGAGGGAGATTGTGATCCCCTTATATAGAGCGTTGGTGAGACCCCATGTAGAATAATACTGTGTCGGGTTCTGGAGACCTCACCTACAAAAAGATATGGACAAAATTGAAGGGGTCCAAAGACAGGCTACAAGAATGGCGGAAGGTCTCAAGCATAAAACGTATCAGGAAAGACTTCATGAACTCCATCTGTATAGTCTGGAGGACAGAAGGAAAAGGGGGGACATGATCGAAACATTTAAATATGTTAAAGGGTTAAATGAGGTTTAGGAGGGAAGTGTTTTTAGTAGGGAAGTGAACCCAAGAACAAGGGGGCACAATCTGAAGTTAGTTGGGGGAAAGATCAAAAGCAACAAGAGAAAATATTATTTTACTGAAAGAGTAGTAGATCCTTGGAACAAACTTCCAGCAGACGTGGTTGGTAAATCCACAGTAACTGAATTGAAACATGCCTGGGATAAACATAGATCCATCCTGAGATAAAATACAGGAAATAGTATAAGGGCAGACTAGATGGACCAGGAGGTCTTTTTCTGCCGTCAGTCTTCTATGTTTCTAAGAAAAATTAGGTCCCACAGAGTTGGCCTCCTCTGGGTCCTGTTGACTAAACAATGTTGTTTGGCAGGGCCCAGGGGAAGAGCCTTCTTTGTGGCGGCCCCAGCCCTCTGGAATCAACTCCCTCCAGAGATTCGAACAGCCCCCACCCTCCTCGCCTTCCGTAAAATCCTCTCACCTCTGTCGCCAGGTGTGGGGATGATTACCTCCCCCCTTCGTTCTGTTTTCTGACTTCTGTTGTATGATGAACTGGGTTGAATGTGTACGATTGTGTAGTTGGTGATTTTATGACACTGGTTATGTTATTTTAATGTTTTTTTAATTGACTTTTAAATTTTGTTATTAGATTTGTAATGTGTTTATGTTGTGAGCCGCCCCGAGTCTTCGGAGAGGGGCGGCATACAAATCTAATAAATTATTATTATTATTATTATTACTATTATTGTTAATAATAATAATATTAATAATAATAATAATCTTTGTCGCTCTTCTCTGCACTTTTTCTAGAGTCTCAACATCCTTTTTGCTTAGCTGAGAAAATTAAGGGAAATCAGTTTTCTCCCTTAGAACTATTAGCTAGTTATGAGACTTCCGGTTTGGAGGAGATCGCGGCGGGACGTTTCTGGCAGGGCTCTGCCAGGCGATCCCTTCTACCCCCTCCGAAGGTCGCATTTGCGATCGGATCGGGCTCGGATGGCCCGATCCATGAACAGGGGGCTCCCCTCTGCCCGAGGACCCATCGCCAGGACTCCGGAGGCAGCGGTTCGCCCCGCAGCTTCGGAGACGGGAGAACCGCTCCTCTTTGCTTAAGAGGACCGGCCAGCGCTTTCTCCCCTCACCCAGCGGGAAGAAGAAAAAAATTTAAGAAGTGAAAGTACAAATTATTTTGACTGAAGAAGAATACAGCAGAGAAAGGACCTAAGGTAAACAATTTCCATTGTGTTTCGTGTTTAAAAGAAGAAGATCGCGAAAGCTTTAAGTGAAAGTTTTTTTTTCTTCAGGGCGAAAGTGAAAGTTTTTCCCTGTTTGAACTCATCCGCAAACAACAGCCGGATCTAATTTTTTCACTTTTACTTTTCCATTTTGAACTCGAACTTTGGAACCTATAAAATAATTTTTTGACTTTATGGTTTAACAAAACAACTTAAATTGGATATGACTATTTAGAAAATTCTAACTGCTAAAGGAAATTACTAGTGATGATTAGAATTTGTTTCTGATAGACTGTGGAAATTATAATGTTCTGAGCTTAAATTCTGAAAGCGGAGGAACACAGTCTTGCTGCCTTTTTCCTTTCTTGTTGTTCTTTTTCACAACATGAAATAATTCAATAACTGTGAAATAAATGGAATTTAGAAGAGATTGAAATCATTCTTTTTTTCTCTTTGGATTACCTATTACTGGATTAATCTATTTGGATTACTTGCTGAGCCTTTTTGGATTATTTGCTGACCCCTTTTGGATTATTTGTTGAGATTTTTTTTTTTTTTGTTAACATCTGCCCTGCTGCACGGAACTTAACTTGACTCCATCTTGGGATTTGTTTCTTTGTTCCTGCCTTTAACTTGGAAAATAAATTGACCTCATTTTGAATACAAGAAAGATTTTGATTTGTCTTTTCTCTTGAACTTGGAACTGAAATTAAATATAACTTCATCCTCAGAGACTTGGATTTTCATCTTCATTCTCTAGCAAAACTACAGGATTTATAAGAAGGATTTATAAGAAGAATATAAGTATACAATATTGATATTGTGTGTTGTTATTATTAAAAGAAGTTTAGTTTGAACCATATGCATTGTTAACAAGCCTTGGGTTCCTGCTCTATTCTAATTAGGTGAATTAAAATATTACCTCCTCTTCTTTTCTCTTTCCCCTTTGAACAATTTCTTTTACTTTTTTTCAATAACTTTTACTTTTTTCCTCTCTCCCTTTCCTTCTCTCCTTTCAAATTTTTTCTTCTCATGCTTTTCTTTCTGTTTTCTATATATAGCTGATATCTTTTTCCCCCCTTTTTTTTATTTCTTGCCTTCCCATCACATTACTTATTTTTAACTTTTACTTCTCTCTTATTCTCAAAAGTTAATACTTGTTTTTTTTTCTTTTCTGTGGCATTGAATATTTTAACTTTCAAAAATAATAATAATAATAATAATACATTTTGAATTCTGTTTTTCATTGAATTGGTACTGAATTGGTATAGTTATATTATAAGGGAATTTTTTTTCTAACAAAATATACTGAATAGATTTGGAATTTATAGCAATTTTTTTCTTTCTTACTACATATAAATTGAAACTAATCTAAATTTGAAGCAGTGGATTCTAATTTGACAATGTCCAGTACCTCAACCTTTGTCAAAACAGCAAAAAAACAAACTACACCAACTACTCTCTCTCCACAAGTGTCACCGCATTCTTCTCCCTCGCACCAGGTGTTAACTATGTCCACCAAAGATAAAGACAAAGACAAAATAATGCAGTCCAATTTTGCAACTTTACATGAGACTTTAAATACTCTGAAGGACTTTATGTTTAAATCACAAGAAGACGCCACTCAACAAAGAGAGGCTATAAAAGAGGACGCAACACAACAAAGAGAAGCTATAAAAGCCGAATTGGCAGAATTCAAAGTGGAGATGGCCCAATTGAAAGCTGACATGGGTGAGATGAAAGACCAGATAAAGCAGATTCAATAAACACTCCAAGAAAGTGATGAACGAGTCAAAAAAGTTGAAGAGCAATCCGACAAAAATGAGAAAAGAATGGACTACCTTGAAGGGAGAGCTGATGAAAGATACAGAAGATATGATGAATCAATCATCCAGCTGGAGATGCAACGAGCTTCGTACGGACTTCGATTTCAGAATATAAAAGAGGAAAAAGATGAAGATTTAAAAATGACTATGGCGGAAACTATTGGAGGTATACTCCAAGAGGATCCTACAGCTTTACTGAAAGAAATCGATGAAGTATACAGAATCTCGAATAGCTATATCCGTCGACACAACCTCCCAAGAGAGATACACATTAAGTTTACAAGAAAAGCGTTGCGAGACGAGATACTTCATTACTCAAGAAATTCCCAGCCTCAACATCATGGAGTAGACATAAAGATACTAAAACAAGTTCCAAGAAGCGTCAGAGAAAGCAGAAGAGACTATCACTTCTTAACTAAAATTTTGATCAAAGAAAACATCACTTACCGTTGGCTTATTCCACAAGGACTTTCTCTGACATGGCGTTCTACAAGATACAAACTGGAAAACGTAGAACAAGCTATGTACTTTTTGGAGAAGAGTGGCATCAGCCACTTTGATCACACAAGTAACCAACAAGTGGTCCAACTACAACCAGCTCAATACCAACCAGGGGAAAAATTACCAACTCAACAAGAAGAAGATTTGGGGGCTACTGCTCAAGTAATAGAGCAGGACCAAGGTGCTAGAAGAGTTCAACCTCAGCGAGAAACCAAAAAACCTACTAAATGACAACAAATAAAGACTTAAAAATTCTTTCCGTAAACGTTAATGGACTTAATGAATCAAGAAAAAGGAAACAAATCTTTTCTAAAATTAGAAACCAAAATGTTCAGATTGCGATATTACAAGAAGTTCATATTAAAAAAAATAATCAAAAATTACTGTTGAATCCCAAATTGGAAAAATGTACGCTGCATTAGCAGACCAAAAAAAAAGAGGTGTAGTGATGTATGTTAAGAATTCTATAAATTCCAAACAAATATATAAGGATAAAGAGGGTAGGATATTGATTGTACAAGTTGATATTGAACCTAGACCTCTAGTGGTTGTTTCTATCTATGCCCCTAATGAGGACCAAATGACATTTTATAAAAATTTACATCAAATGATAATACATTTAGCTATTGACAATGTATTGATAATAGGTGACTTCAATGCTATCGCGAATAGACAATTAGACCATTCAGGAGGGGGAGGTAATAAAAAAAGGGAAAAAGGTAAAAAAACAAGAAGGAATTTGCTACCTAGTACTTTCCAAAAAATGAAAGCGGAATTATTACTAAGTGATATTTGGAGGGAAAGACACCCCCACAAAAGACAATTTACCTTCTACTCCAACCCCCACAAAATTTGGACGAGAATTGACATGTTATGGGCACCAAAAACGGTTGCAGAACAAATAAGAGAGGTCGAGATAGATGTTAATACATGGGCTGATCACAACCCAATAATGGTCTATATGACGATGAATAATAAACAGAACAACTGGCGGATGAATAGATATATATTAAATGATAAGAAATACAAGGATTGGATTGAAAAGGAACTAAAAATATTTTTTGAAATTAATAAAACCTCAGACACTACTCCACAGAATTTATGGGACACAGTTAAAGCGTATATAAGAGGCTTAACAATATCTTACACAGCAAAACATAATAAGGAAAAGAAATTAGAGTACTTACAATTAACAAATGAATTAAAACAATTAGAATCCTTATCGCAGCAACACATTAAGAACAGAGATTTAAAGACAGAAATAAATGTAATTAAACATAAAATTAGAGTCATAGAACAAAACCAATTAACTGAAAAGATCAAAAGAGCAAAGCAACAATATTTTGAATACGCAAATAAACCCGGCAGATGGCTAGCATATAAACTTAGAAAACAGAGCCAATCAAAATTAATCCAAAAATTAGAGGACAAAGACGGTATAATAAAATATGATACAGAAGGTAAGGCAGACATTGTCTATAATTTTTATAAAGAGCTATATGCTAAAGATCATGTTACCGAAGATGAAGTTTTTAACTATTTAAAAGCTTCAAAATTACCACAAATAACAGAAGACCAACAGGCCACCATGGATGGGCCAATAACAATGGAAGAACTCCTAACAACAATTAAAAAACAGAAAAGTAATAAGGCCACAGGCCCAGATGCCATACCTGCAGAATGGTACAAGATAGAGAATGAAACAATAAGAAACCACATGTTAGAAACCTTCAATTTATGTAGACTTGAGGGCAAAATCCCCAAATCTTGGTCAGAATCACTGACAACTTTAATACATAAACAGGGCACAGATCCAGAAAAAATTAAAAACTATAGGCCTATATCATTATTAAATGTAGACTATAAGATATTTATTGCCATCTATGCAGAGAGACTTAAAAGAGTTATAAATGGAATAATACACCAAGACCAAAATGGGTTTCTACCAGGGCGACAAATTAAAAATAATCTTAGAATCGTAATAAATACACTAGAGTACTATGAACAACACTCAGACAAGACGGCATCTTTAATGTTTCTAGATGCTCAAAAGGCCTTCGATAACGTTAATTGGATATTCATAAAAATGCAATTAAATAAAATGAGATTTGGCCCAAAATTTGTCAACCTAATAGATACTATATACTCAAAACAAACAACGAACATAATACTGAATAACAATCAATTACCAACACTTGATATAAATAAGGGAGTTCGCCAAGGTTGCCCTATATCACCATTGTTATTTATCATGACTCTTGAAACCTTATTAATTAAAATAAGAGCGGACCCTAAAATAAAAGGTCTAACTGTAGGAGACGAAACCTATAAACTCCAGGCCTTTGCAGATGATCTAATGTTCATAATTGAAGAACCGACAACAACAGTTCCTACTTTACTGCAAACTATTGAACAATACGGAAACGTAGCAGGTTTAAAGATAAATAAAAGCAAAACACATTTTTTTGACCAAAAATATGAATAAAACACAAGAAACTAAATTAGAAAGTATTTCTGGAATAAAGACTGTAAAAAAAGTAAAATACTTAGGAATAAATTTAACAGCGAAAACAATAACATTAAAAAATAGAATAGAATAGAATAGAATAGAATTTTTATTGGCCAAGTGTGATTGGACACACAAGGAATTTGTCTTGGTGCATATGCTCTCAACGTACATAAAATAAAATATACATTTGTCAAGAATCATGTGATACAACACTTAATGATTGTCATAGGGGTCAAATAAGCAATGAAGAAGCAATATTAATAAAAATCTTCGGATATAAGCAACAAGTTACAGTCATACAGTCAACATGGGAGGAAAAGGGTGATAGGAATGATGAGAAAAACTAGTAGAATAGAAGTGCAGATTTAGTAGAAAGTCTGACAGTTTTGAGGGAATTATTTGTTTAGTAGAGTGATGGCGTTCGGGAAAAAACTGTTCTTGTGTCTAGTTGTCTTGGTGTGCAGTACTCTGTAGCGACGTTTTGAGGGTAGGAGTTGAAACAATTTGTGTCCAGGATGTGAGGGGTCAGTAAATATTTTACCCGCCCTCTTTTTGACTCGTGCAGTATACAGGTCCTCAATGGAAGGCAGATTGGCAGCAATTGTTTTTTCTGCAATTCTGATTATCCTCTGAAGTCTGTGTCGGTCCTGTTGGGTTGCAGCACCAAACCAGACAGTTATAGAGGTGCAGATGACAGACTCAATGATTCCTCTGTAGAACTGGATCAGCAGCTCCTTGGGCAGTTTGAGCTTCCTGAGCTGGCGCAGAAAGAACATTCTTTGTTGTGCTTTTTTGATGATGTTTTTGATGTTAGGTGACCATTTTAGGTCTTGAGATATGATAGAACCTAGAAATTTGAAGGTCTCTACTGTTGATACTGTGTTGTCTAGTATTGTGAGAGGTGGAAGGGTGGAAGGGTTTCTCTTAAAGTCTACCACCATTTCTACAGTTTTGAGTGTGTTCAGTTCTAGATTGTTCTGGTCACACCACAAGGATAGTTGTTCAACTTCCCGTCTGTATGCGGATTCATCATTGTCTCGAATGAGTCCGATCACTGTTGTATCATCTGCAAACTTCAGTAGTTTAACAGATGGATCGTATGAGATGCAGTCATTAGTGTATAGAGAGAAGAGAAGTGGTGAGAGTACACAGCCTTGGGGGGCACCTGTGCTAATTGTACATATATCTGATGTGATTTTTCCTAGCTTCACCTGCTGCTTCCTGTCTGTTAGGAAGCTTGTGATCCACTTACAAGTGTGTTCAGGTACCGCTAGCTGATTTAGTTTGGTTAAGAGAATGTCCGGTACAATGGTATTGAATGCTGAACTGAAGTCCACAAAGAGGACCCTGGCGTAGGTCATTGGAGATTCAAGATGTTGAAGGATGTAGTGTAGAGCCATATTAACAGCATCATCTGTTGATCTATTTGCTCGGTATGCAAATTGCAGGGGGTCTAACAGTGGATCCGTGATGGCTCTCGAATGGAACATCACTAGCCTTTCAAAGGTTTTCATAACTACAGATGTTAGAGCAACTGGTCTGTAGTTATTCAGTTCCTTGATGGAGGGCTTCTTTGGCACTGGGATGATAGTCGAGCGTTTGAAGCAGGAAGGAACATAGCACAACTCTAGTGATTTGTTGAAGATTTGGGTGAAGATGGGGGCCAATTGGTCAGCACAGACTTTTAAGCAAGAAGGAGTTATCTTGTCTGGGCCTGGTGCTTTTCCAGGCTTCTGTCTGAGAAATAGATCTTTCACTTCCTTTTCTGTGATCACTAGGGGTTGTAAACACAATGGGATGGGTTCAGTTGTAGAAGATTTAGCTGTTGTTGGTGTGTCTGGGATGGAGGTTGTGCACATAAGTGGTTGATAACTATATAAAATTATTAGCAGAAATTAAAAAAGATTTAGCAATGTGGAATAATCTGAAAATATCTTTTTTAGGAAGAATTGCAACAATTAAGATGAATATTTTACCCAAGGCTTTATTTCTTTTCCAGGTAATACCAATAAACCCAGGGGGAATTTTTCTAAAAACTTTAACAAACCTAGTTAAAAAATTCATTTGGCAAGGGAAAAAAGCAAGGATAAAAATGAATTGCTTAGAAGATATTAAAGAAAGAGGAGGATTTGGCCTTCCAAATTGGAAATTATACTATCAGGCTGCTGCATTAACATGGCTTAGAGAGTAGATAACCCTAGATAACAAAAGAATACTTAACCTAGAAGGACACGATTTAATGCTTGGATGGCACACATTTTTATGGTATGATAAGGACAAAAACCATTCATATTTTAAAAGGCATACATTAAGGAAATATCTACTAGAAGTCTGGAAAGACATAAAGAAAAATCATTTTTTAAATATCCCAGAATGGCTAGCTCCTTTAGAAGCAATAACGCATCCAAAGTCTATAAAGGACAAGAAAATAACTTATAGATATAAAGAATTACTAAATGATCAGATGAAGCTTAAATCTAGAATTGAATTACAAGAAGAAGGGATAATAATAGACTGGTGGCATTACGCCCAGATCCGATCTAGATATCAGAAGGATAAAACTCTTTACATTTTTAATAAAAGTAAGAATCCTTTAACTACTTTAATTACCACCAATTCAATAAAAATGATAGGGAAAATATATAAACTACTCATCGCTCATAAAAATATAGAGTTGACTTTAAAAGATACTATGATAAGATGGTGTAGAAATATTGGCAAGGAAATAGACATAGATACATGGGAGAAAGTGTGGATTAATAACTGGAAAATGACTAAATCAGTTTCATTAAAAGAAAATCAAATTAAAATGTTTTATAGATGGCATCTCCCACCAAATAGGATAGCAAAAATGTTTCCCAAAACATCCCCACTATGCTGGAAATGTAAGAAGGATATAGGAACCTATTACCATCAATGGTGGACATGTGGTAAAGCAAAAACATATTGGAAGATGACTGAAAAAATATTAAAAGAAATAATAAAGCAAGATATAGATAATACCCCGGAATTTTACTTACTAGGTGTTACAAATCAGACCTACAAGAAAGAAATTCTTTACTTAATTATACACATATTAACCGCGGCTAGAATAATATATGCGCAAAATTGGAAAGGGGAGGATATCCCCAAGGAAGAAGAGGTTGTAGCCAAAATACTAGATTGCGCTGAAATGGACATGATGACAAGAAGATTAAACGATCAAGAAGATACTAAATTTTATGAAACATGGAACAATGTTTATAAATGGATAGATAAGAAAAAATAAGACATTTAGATTGATTTTTAGTTAATTTTTTGTATTTGTTTTTACCTAGGTGATAACAATATTAACACTAGTTCAAAAGTATTTTTTGACGATTATGATATAGTAGTGTATGCATAAGTACAAGTAACATATTAAGATTTTTGATGTATAATAGTTGAAATTAGTTTAAATGTTTGGTTTGATGGTTTGATATTATTTTATCATAGTAAATAGGATTATATTAAAGGTATTTTTTGACGATTATGTTACACTAATCCTATCTAACATTCACATCGTTTTCAAGATTTCTAAAACTTCAACTTAAATTTACTAACTTTTTTTTTTTACAATAGTTAACATATATTTAACTATGTATTCTTTTTCTATATTTGATTGTATATTTTCAAAAGAAGCGGGGGAAATGCACCCCCACCAAAAAAAAAAGAAAAAAAGAACTATTAGCTAGTTATTATTGTATATTATTTTGAGACCCCTCTAATGTTAAGAACAGCCTCCTTTTCTCTCTTAATCCTGTTTTTCCTTTTTCTTTTTTCGCACTTTTTAAATTGCAAACTAACCAACACCAAATTCTTTTACTGATTTGCAAGCTAGGGGGATTTGCCTCTAGAATTGTGGCAATTAACCTGAGTTAATTTTGGGCTTGTTTAATGAATCCTTTCCACTCTATGGCCAAGCAGGGAAAATATTATGCAAAGGGGAAAATAACTGGGTTTTTTTTTTGTCATTGTGCTCAATAAAATGCTATTCACATATTTTACTCTATTGCATTCCAGATTCACTGTTTGAGGAAAGTTTTAGTGGAAATCGCTGGCGTTTATTCCTTATGGCCGGTGAGTAAGTTTCAACCGTGTGAAGCACAAAGTCTGTTTAATCCCACAGAGTAGGCCTTCTCCAGGTCCCGTCAACTAAGCACTGTCATCTGGCAGGGCCCAGGGGAAGAGCCTTCTCTGTGGCAGCCCCGGCCCTCTGGAACCAACTCCCCCCCCGGAGATCAGAACCTCCCCCACCCTCCTCGCCTTTTGTAAGTTGTTGAAAATTCACCTTTGCCGCCAGGCACGGGGAAATTGACGGCTCCCCAAACTACTGTTTTATGCATGGTTTGATTGGGTTGTGTGATTATTTTATTAATAAGGGTTTTCAAATTTATTTATTTATTTATTTATTTACTTATTTATTTACTTACTTATTTATTTACTTATTTATTTACTTACTTACCGGTACTTACTTACTTACTTATTTATTTATTGGATTTGTATGCCGCCCCTCCCCGTAGACTCGGGGCGGCTAACAACAATAGTAAAAAACATCATGTAAATCCAATACTGAAACTAATACTAAAACAATTAAAAACCCCTTATTTATAAAACAAAACATACATACAAATTGTGTTTTTAGATATTGGATTTGTACTTTGTTATTATTGTTGTGAGCCGCCCCGAGTTCTCGGAGAGGGGCAGCATACAAATCTAATAAATAATAATAATAATAAATAATAATCTCTCTTTTTTTTTAAATTTGATTGATTTTTTTTAAAATGCTGCCCTTCTCCTTAGACTCAGGGCGGCTTACAACTTGTTAGCAATGGCACTTTTTAAAAACAGCGCCAGCCTATTTGCCCCGCACAATCCGGGTCCTCGTTTGACCCACCTCGGAAGGATTTTAGTGCAAGGATCATAAATTCACCAACAAAAAAAAGGGTTCGCGTGTTTCACAATTGACTGACAGGTTCAGTTTGGTTCTCTCTGGAAATTTAAGATGCTTTTGAACTTTCTGCAGATCCCAAATTACAGCCGAGCCTGGCAATGTGTCGTTCTGGCCCCAATACTTTCTGGTGAGTATTTTGTGGGTGGGGTTGGTTGCCTTCATGCCATTGTATGAAAAACCAGGTTTTAGAAGCGAATTCTCACCTGCATAAATCTTCTTTTTTCCCCCCGAAGCTTTAGATCCACCCAGTCTCGATCAAGGAGACGCCTTTCGCGGGAGTTTCAAGATGCTTCTGATGTAAGTAGAGGAACATTTTTGGATGGAGGGGTATGTGTATGTGTATGTGTGTGAGAGTGTGACCGGGACATTAAAATAAAAATAATATTTGTAGTAATTGGAAACGGGAAGACAGACTCCTTCTGTAATCTTTTTTTTTAACTATATAAAGCAGTGTTTCCCAACCTTGGCAACTTGGAGATATTTGGACTTCCAAATATCCTCAAGTTAGGAAGGGTAAGGAAAATCAGTTTTTTCTTATCAGTAATAAAAAGAGAAGCCATCACTCTACTAAACAAATAATTCCCTCAACACTGTCAAGACTTTCTACTAAATCTGCACTTCTATTCTGGCATGAATGAATGGGACTATTTTAGTAATTATTGGAATGAATGGAATACTGTGAATGAAAATGAATGGGAGGGGAGTGATAGATGGAATGGAGTGGGTGGGAAGGATTATAATATGTATGGAATGAATGAATATGACATGAATGGAATTTTTGGCACACCTGACGCTGGAGGGGCAGGAGGGGAGGGGACACTTATCTCTGGGGTGGCAGAGGGTCAAAATATCCCAGTCTTGCTGGGGAGAGGCAGGTATGGCGGAAGCCATGGAGCTAGCCGTTCCAGGGGAAGGAGGAATCGCTGCTTAGTAGCGATCCCTTCTTCAGGCTCCATGAGCTTAACTCAAAGCACTGGTGATGAGTGTAATTCTGGCCCTGGGCTCAAGTTGTTGCTACTCAATGCCAGGTCGGTGGTAAATAAAGCTCTCCTCATCCGGGATCTGATCCTGGATGAGGAGGCCGACCTGGCTTGTGTGACCGAAACCTGGCTGGGCCCGGAGGAAGGAGTTCCTCTTTCTGAAATTTGCCCAGCTGGGTTTCGGGTATGGCACCAACCTCGACCCCAGGGAAGGGGGGGAGGAGTGGCTATTATAGCCAGGGAGAGTCTTGGCCTGCGTAGGCTCATTGCTCCAGAGGTTGCGGGTTGCGAGTCCCTCCTGGTGAAGTTGGACTTAGGGGTTCAGGTGGGCTTGTTACTCACGTACCTGCCTCCCAGCTGCGTGTCAACAGCCCTGCCTGTGCTGCTCGAGGAGGTGGCCGGGCTGGCGGTGGAGTTCCCCGGACTTATCGTCCTGGGGGACTTCAATCTGCCGTCGCTCGGCGGTTCCTCTGGACTGGCACAGGAGTTCATGGCCACCATGACAGCCATGGACCTGACTCAAGTAGTTCAGGGTCCGACTCACGAGGGTGGGCACGCACCCGATATGATATTCCTCTCTGAGCAACTGAGTAATGATCTGAGATTAAGGGGCTTAGAAGTGCTGCCTTTGTCGTGGTCAGATCATTTCCTACTGCGGCTTAACTTCCTGGCTCCAATCCTTCCCCGCAGGGAGGCGGAACCAATTAGGAGGTTCCGCCCCAGACGCCTGATGGATCCAGAAGGCTTCCAGATGGCGCTTGGGGTTATTCCAGATACACTTGTCCACAGTTCGGCAGAGTCTCTTGCTGAGGCCTGGAACAAGGCTGCAGGGGAGGCTCTTGACCGGATTGCGCCGTTGCGACCTCTCCGCGGCACTAGACCCCGTAGAGCTCCATGGTTCAACGAGGAGCTCCGGGTGTTGAAGCGCCAGAAGAGACGTCTGGAGAAGCGATAGAGGAAGAGTAAGTCCGAATCCGATCGAACACTTGTAAGAGCTCATATTAAGACTTACAAAGTGGCGCTCAAGGCGGCAAGATGCGCGTATCATGCCGCCTTGATTGCATCAGCGGAATCCCGCCCGGCCGCTCTGTTTAGGGTGACCCGCTCCCTTCTTAATCAGAGGGGAGTTGGGGAGCCCTTGCAGAGTAGTGCCGAGGATTTTAACACGTTTTTCGCTGATAAAATCGCCCGGATCCGAGCGGACCTCGACTCCAATTGTGAAACAGAGTCGACTGACAATGAGTCAGTCGAGGTGACTGGGGCTAAACGTCTTTGTCCATCTGTCTGGGAGGAGTTTGACTTGGTGACACCTGATGAAGTGGACAAGGCCATTGGAGCTGTGAGTTCCGCCACCTGTTTACTGGATCCGTGTCCCTCTTGGCTGGTTTCGGCCAGTCGAGGGGTGACACGGAGCTGGGTCCAGGAGATTGTCAACGCCTCCTTGGGGAGGGGGTCCTTTCCGCCACTTTATAAGGAGGCGGTTGTGCACCCCCTCCTCAAGAAGCCTTCCCTGGACCCAGCCGTGCTTAATAACTACCGTCCAGTCTCCAACCTTCCCTTCATGGGGAAGGTTGTCGAGAAGGTGGTGGCACTTCAACTCCAGCGGTCCTTGGATGAAGCCGATTATCTAGGTCCTCAGCAGTCTGGATTCAGGCCCGGCTACAGCACGGAAACTGCTTTGGTCGCGTTGATGGATGATCTCTGGCGGGCCCGGGACAGGGGCTTGTCCTCTGTCCTGGTGCTCCTTGACCTCTCAGCGGCTTTCGATACCATCGACCATGGTATCCTTCTGCGCCGGCTGGAGGGGTTGGGAGTGGGAGGCACTGTTCTTCAGTGGTTCTCCTCCTACCTCTCCGGCCGGTCGCAGTCGGTGTTAGTGGGGGGTCAGAGGTCGACTCCGAGGTTTCTCCCTTGTGGGGTGCCTCAGGGGTCGGTCCTCTCCCCCCTGCTATTTAATATCTACATGAAACCGCTGGGTGAGATCATCCAAGGGCATGGGGTGAGGTATCATCAATATGCCGATGATACCCAGTTGTACATCTCCACCCCATGTCCAGTCAACGAAGCAGTGGAAGTGATGTGCCGGTGCCTGGAGGCTGTTGGGGCCTGGATGGGTGTCAACAAACTCAAACTCAACCCAGACAAGACGGAGTGGCTGTGGGTCTTGCCTCCCAAGGACAATTCTATCTGTCCGTCCATTACCCTGGGGGGAGAATTATTGACCCCCTCAGAGAGGGTCCGCAACTTGGGCGTCCTCCTCGATCCACAGCTCACATTAGAAAAACACCTTTCAGCTGTGGCGAGGGGGACGTTTGCCCAGGTTCGCCTGGTGCGCCAGTTGCGGCCCTATCTGGACCGGGAGTCATTGCTCACAGTCACTCATGCCCTCATCACCTCGAGGCTCGACTACTGTAACGCTCTCTACATGGGGCTACCTTTGAAAAGTGTTCGGAAACTTCAGATCGTGCAGAATGCAGCTGCGAGAGCAATTATGGGCTTCTCCAAGTATGCCCATATCACTCCAACACTCCGCAGTCTGCATTGGCTGCCGATCAGTTTCCGGTCACAATTCAAAGTGTTGGTTATGACCTATAAAGCCCTTCATGGCACCGGACCAGAATATCTTCGGGACCGCCTCCTGCCGCACGAATCCCAGCGACCGGTTAGGTCCCACAGAGTTGGCCTTCTCCGGGTCCCGTCGACTAAACAATGTCGTCTGGCGGGACCCAGGGGAAGAGCCTTCTCTGTGGGGGCCCCGACCCTCTGGAACCAGCTCCCCCCTGAGATTAGGATTGCCCCCACCCTCCCTGCCTTTCGTAAACTCCTTAAGACCCACCTTTGCCGTCAGGCATGGGGGAACTAAAACACCTCCCACTTGCCCATGTTGTTTTGTTGATTGATTGACTGTGTGCCTGTTTTTTATATATACTGCTTTTTATGAGATTATTAATTTCAATTAGAACTGGATGGGTGGGCATTGGATTTGGTATTTTGTACTGTACTGTTTTTTATTATTGTTGTGAGCCGCCCCGAGTTTGCGGAGAGGGGCGGCATATAAATCCAATAAACCTAAACCTAAACCTACTAGTTTTTCTCATCATTCCTTTCACCCATTTCCTCCCATGTTGACTGTATGACTGTAACTTGTTGCTTGTATCCTAAGATTTTTATTAATATCGCTTCTTCATGGCTTATTTGACCCCTATGACAATCATTAAGTGTCGTACCACATGATTCTTGACAAATGTATATTTTATTTTATGTACACTGAGAGCATCTGCACCAAGACAAATTCCTTGTGTGTCCAATCACACTTGGCCAATAAAAATTCTATTCTATTCTATTCTATTCTATTCTATTCTTGGTCAGCCTACATACACACACACGAACATACGCAAACACACATTGTATTTTTTGGACTATAAGACACACCTAAATTTTGAAGAGGAAAACGACAACATAAAGTTTTTGGCCTCCATGCGCCCCATTTTCAGGCCTTTTTCCGGGGTTTTTTTTTGGGGGGGGGGGACTTTTCTGGCCTTTTTTCAAGGTTTTCTTCAGCCCCATTTTGAGGATTTTTCTGGCCTATTTTCAAGGGCAAAATGGGCTGGAATAAGCCTCCAAAAACCCCTCAAAAATGGGCTGAAAAAAGCCTTAAGGAACAGTCCAAAAAAAGCCTTAAAACAGGGCAAAAAAGCCTTGAAAATGGCCCCAAAAGTCCTTAAAACAGGGCAAAAAACCCTAATAAATGCCAATTTAAAAAGGCCTTAAATGAGGCGTGCAGAGCCCAAAAACCGTTCGGCAGGTGAGCGGGTTTCGGCAATACAGTGTTCCCTCGATTTTTGGGGGTTCGAACTTCGCAAAAAGTCTATACCACGGTTTTTCAAAAATATTAATTAAAAAAATACTTTGTGAGTTTTTTCCCTACACCATAGTTTTTCCTGCTGCCCCTCTCCACAGACTCGGGGTGGCTCAGAGCAATAATAATACAATGTAAACAAATCTAATATTTAAGTTAATTTAAAACCCCTAAAAACTCATAATTTAGACTTATGAATCCGGTTTCTTCGGCGACTTGATTTTTTCCCCGTGGCTAACGTAACCCTTTCCCGCCTGCCAACCAGGTGCCCCGTCTTGGCAGATCTGGATCTAACCGGGATCGCCAAGCGATACGCCCAGCTGGACCTGATGGGTTTGGCTTTAGGGTGCCTGGTGCTGGTTCCTCAACGGGAGAAACGAGCAGAGCAGATCCAGGTGAGCGAAGGCGCCCGTGCACGGGGGCCGCAATTCCCAGCCGGGTGACTCTTCACGCGACGAGATCCAAAGCGTCTCAGGCTCGTGACGCAATTTCACATGCGTGTTTAAAGAGACATGACCTTGTTTTTCCTCCCCGCAAAGGCCTTCCTGTCCTCGTCCGATCTCGAGCGGTTGTTGCACCAGGTGGAGGAGCAGCTGAGCTTGGGTGAAGCAGCCGGTGTGGCTTCCCAGGTAGGCAAAGACGAGGGGGGATTATAATAATAATAGAACAGAACCAGAAGGGACCTTGGAGGTCTTCTAGTCCAACCTCCTGCTTAGGCAGGAGACCCTACACTACTTCAGACAGATGGTCATCCAACATCTTCTTTAAAATTTCCAGTGTTGGAGCATTCACGACTTCTGGAGGCAGGCAGTTCCACAGGTGAATTGTTCTAACAGGATATTTCTCCTTAGCTCTAAGTTGCTTCTCTCCGTTTTTAATTTCCACCCACTCTGCCCTCAGGTGCTTTGGAGAATAGCTTGACTCCCTCTTCTTTGTGGCAACCCCTGAGATATTGGAAGGCTGCTCTCCTGTCTCCCCTGGTCCTAATTTTCATTAAACTAGCCATGCCCAGTTGTTCATTTGTTTTATCCTCCAGTCCCCTAATCATCTTTGTCGCTCTTCTCTGCACTCTTTCTAGAGTCTCCACATCCTTTCCGCATCGTGGCGACCGAAACTGAATGTAGATATTCCAAGTGTGGCCTTATAAAGTGGTATTAACCCTTCACGTGATCTTAATTCTCTCCCTCTGATGATGCAGCCTAGAACTGTGTGGGCTTTTTTGGCAGCTGCTGCCCACGGCTGGCTCCTATTTGAATGGTTGTCCACTAGGACTCCAAGGTCCCTCTCGCACTTACTATTGTTGAGCAATGTACCACATACACTGTACCTGTGCGTTTTGTTTTTCTTGCCTAAATGTAGAACCTGAATTTTTTCACCATTGAGTTTCATTTTGTTAGATGGCGCCCTTTGTTCAAGCTTGTCAAGATCCTCGTCTCCCAGAGTCACTCCCCTCCCTCTTCCTGCTTTGTAGGTGAGGCGTTCCATCCTGGACCACATCTTTCGCCAGGCGGAAAAGGACTTGGCAGACGTCAAATATTTATTAAAGTTATTAAAGTTATTAAAGTTACAAGACAGGCATCCTGGACAGGTGAAAGTCCTGGTGGAAAAACTGGTAGCTGAGAACAGGTAAGCAAAGAGGCAGAGGGGAGGTGTTCTGTCTCACACGGCACATGAGCAGCAAAGACGGAGTGGCTGTGGGTCTTGCCTCCCAAGGACAATTCCATCTGTCCGTCCATTACCCTGGGGGGAGAATCACTAACCCCCTCAGAGAGGGTTCGCAACTTGGGCGTCCTCCTCGATCCACAGCTCACATTAAACATCTTTCAGATGTGGCGAGGGGGGCATTCACCCAGGTTCGCCTTGTGCACCAGTTGCAACCCTACTTGGACCGGGATTCACTGCTCACAGTCACTCATGCCCTCATCACCTGGAGGCTCGACTACTGTAACGCTCTCTACATGGGGCGACCTTTGAAAAGTGTTCGGAAACTTCAGATCGTGCAGAATGCAGCTGTGAGAGCAGTCATGGGCTTCCCCAAATATGCCCATGTTACTCCAACAGTCCGCAGTCTGCATTGGTTGCCGATCAGTTTCCAGTCACAATTCAAAGTGTTGGTTATGACCTATAAAGCCCTTCATGGCATCGGACCAGATTATCTCAGGGACCGCCTTCTGCTGCACGAATCCCAGCGACTGGTTAGGTCCCACAGAGTGGATCTTCTCTGGGTCCCGTCAACTAAACAATGTCGCTTGGCGGGACCCAGGGGAAGAGACTTCTCTGTGGCGGCCCCCGGCCCTCTGGAACCAACTCCCCCCAGAGATTAGAATTGCCCCCACCCTCCTTGCCTTTCGTTAGCTCCTTAAAACCCACCTCTGCCGTCAGGCATGGGGGAATTGAGATACTCTTTCCCCCTAGGCCTTTACAATTTTATGCATGGTATGTCTGTATGTATGTTTGGTTTTTATATTTATGGGTTTTTAATTGTTTTTAGTATTAGATTACTATTGTACACTGTTTTATTGTTGCTGTTAGCCGCCCCGAGTCTCCGGAGAGGGGCGGCATACAAATCCAATAGATAAATAAAATAAATAAATAAATAAATAAACTTCCAATTAAGGCTCAGACACAGCGTGTTGAAATGAAATAGTCTATTGTAGTATCAGGTTTGTTGAAAAACACAAAATAGAACAAAGGAATGTCCTTCTTTGGCTGCCAAACTTTAAAGCGATTGGAAGAACTGATAAGCAAGATTTCCAAAACTTTAGTTAGTTAGTTAGTTAGTTAGTTAGTTAGTTAGTTAGTTAGTTAGTTAGTTAGTTAGTTAGTTAGTTATTGGACTTATATGCCGCCCCTCTCCCTGAGTCTGTTACTCACAGATTTAACACTGTAATTGTTGACAACTGCAAAATTATGTTTGTACGAAAGGCAAAAATTCTTAGCGTGCTCTTTTCCTTTGGAGGATCAAACGTTGACTTTCTGCAAAGGGAACCTCCCAATCTCCATTCCCCCTGGGATTATAGACTGCACAGCTGTGCTCAGGTCCTCCTTCTGAGTCTGCGTAGCTGCTCTTGCGTCCCCTGCATCCTTCTCACTCTTGCATCCAAGATAGGGGCCCTCACCTCTTCCTCATCAGATCCAGGCAAAGCCCCAGTTGGGGGTTCTGTAGTCTCTGCAGGACCCTTACACCCTCATCCTCACTGTCCGACTCCTCGGACAGCCACACAAGTCGACCAGGCCCAGACGGACCCAATTCATTTGGCTCGGAGTCTGTTATCAAAGGGCCTGGCTGGTTCCTAGATTTACATCTCTGTTTGGGTTTTGTACGGAAGAAAACACTTATGAAACCCCAGGGGTTTTTAAAAATTAAATTTCCATCATATGCGATGTGTGTCTTTGACCGTTGCAAGACAAAGGGGTCTCACCCGAATCACTCACCGGCTCCTTTTGTGGCTCTGCAGGATGGAGGATGCAGCGTCTCTACTAACAGAGTATCTTCAAAAGCCCCAAACGTCTCTTCCGTCAACGGCGACGGCTTCTGAGGTGGTGAAGGTACACACTTTTTATGTTTTCAATCAACCTGAAAGGTAAATTTTGCTATTCTGTTTTTCTGCCAACCCCCCCCCCCCTTCTGCTGGCTGAAATTTCTTAGGTCCAGTTACATCCCTGGACTCCTCCCGAAAATTCACAGGTACAAATTTCAGACACACACACGTTTGAAAATTCAAAACAATGTTCTTTGTACTGAAAATTCCCTTAACCTAAGCCCTCTTTTGGTATAGCAAAGAGCACTGGTCTCCAAACAAACTGGTAATTGGTACAAGTCCCTTATCAGTTCTGTGATACTTAGCTTGCAGCTGGGAGGCAATTCACAGTCCTTCTTCTTTCACAAAGTGAAACACACTTTGCTCTGGTTTAGTTTCCAAGCGGGGAAAAATCAGCACACAAAAGGTCCAAGTCAGTAAAGCAGTCATGAAACACAAGGATCAGATAATCCTCCACAATGGCCAAACCCATGGGCTCCTATTTATAGCAGCCTCACTAATGACCACAGCCCCACCCAACCACAGGTGGCCTCATTTTCTTTGATAATAATCTCTCAGTTGTTGCTGCCTATGCATCGCTCTCCGCATGCGTGGCTGTATCATTAACTCTTGTTCTGAATCCAAGGAGGAGCTAGATAATTGATCTCCTTCTGAGCTGTCTGCCCCACTCTCCTCCTCCCTGTCACTCATGTCTTCTTGGTCAGAGGAGCCTTCATCAGCAGATTCCACCGGGGGCAAAACAGGCCTGCAGCATGTGGATGTCTCCCCCACATCCACAGTCCTTGGGGCAGGAGCTGGGCCAGAGCTAACCACAACATGTAAATAACGTAGTTTTAAGAGAAACCTCTCTTTATCTGATCCTTGGATCTTACCTTGGTCATTTTTTATCTCCTTCCAGATGTTCTTCGATGAGCTGGCATAAACCCTACCGTAAATTGCCCAAAGATGATGATGTTTCTTGATAGCCTTCTCTGGATGCACAAAACCTAAGATTTTTATCCTCAATTCTACTTGAGACTGATGTGATCAATCCGTCATTTGTGTGTGTACATATACTAATTTTATCACAGGAAACATGGGTTTCCACGTCGTGGGCTTTTATACAAAATATTTCTTTATCCCTTTGATAGCCCCATATAATAATTACTGAAAGTTTTTCTATGAGGAGAGAGAGATGCTAAGCGTCTCCAGAGCTTTATAAATCAATAAATCTGTGAAGGTATCGCTCTCCGGCTGTTTCATTCGACATTTAATCAGGGTGTCCAGCTACCTGGGAAATTGACGGTTCGGGAAATAGCAGGGAATTTGTGGAAAAAAACTGAATAAATCGGGGGGGAAACAAACTATTAAAATGTTTAAAAGTCAGGGAAAAATCATGTAAAAAACCCGGATCGTGCTGCCTGGCAGAGTCAAGCAAAAATGAGCATAACTTCCTCAGCTACTGATATTTCTCCACGGCTTAGCCATTTGGTGTGAAGTCATTTACAACCGTGCCTTAACTAGATCACAAATTACAGGGAAATATCAGGGAATTTCAAAATGCTTTTCCCCCTGGACACCCTCTTAATGCTCAGATCTGCCTTGCACCCTTTAAATTAATGCTCTCTAGGGCTCAAGGGGCTTGGAGATGAAGCATGTTGGAAGGGGGGGCATTCGCCCAGGTTTGCCTGGGGCACCAGTTGTGGACCTATCTGGACCGTGAGTCACTGCTCACAGTCACTCATGCCCTCATCACCTCGAGGCTTGACTACTGTAATGCTCTCTACATGGGGCGACCTTTGAAAAGTGTTCGGAAACTTCAGATCGTGCAGAATGCAGCTGCGAGAGCAATCATGGGCTTTCCCAAATATGCCCATGTTACACCAACACTCCGCAGTCTGCATTGGTTGCCGACCAGTTTCCGATCACAACTCAAAGTGTTGGTTATGACCTATAAAGCCCTTCATGGCACCGGACCAGATTATCTCTGGTACCGCCTTCTGCCGCACGAATCCCAGCGACCAGTTAGGTCCCACAGAGTGGGTCTTCTCCAGGTCCCGTCAACTAAAGAATGTCGCTTGGCGGGACCCAGGGGAAGAGCCTTCTCTGTGGTGCCCCCGGCCCTCTGGAACCAACTCCCCCAGAGATTAGAATTGCCCCCACCCTCCTTGCCTTTCGTAAGCTACTTAAAACCCACCTCTGCCACCAGGCACGGGGGAATTGAGATACTCTTTCCCCCTAGGCCTTCACAATTCTATGCATGGTATGTCTGTATGTATGATTGGTTTTTATATAATGGGTTTTTAATTGTTTTTAATATTGGATTATTATTGTACGCTGTTTTATTATTGCTGTTAGCCGCCCCGAGTCTCCGGAGAGGGGCGGCATACAAATCCGATAGATAGATAGATAGATAGATAGATAGATAGATAGATAGATAGATAGATAGATAGATAGATAGATAGATAGATAGATAGATAGATAGATAAGATAGATAGATAGATAGATAGATAGATAGATAGATAGATAGATAGATAGATAGATAGATAGATAGATAGATAGATAGATAGATAGATAAAGACCAACGTATCAGAAAAGTTGCCATAAATAATCTTAATAATAACCTTTATCAAATCGGAGTCGAATAATATATTTTATTATAAGACAATTCACAGGAACAGGTAGAATTCTGCTGTGCATGTTGAGTAGTATTTACAAGCAGGAGCCATTCTGGGGGGCCCGAGAGGAAGACAGGAAAATTGAAGACAGAAAAAGCAAGCTAAACCGAGGCAGAAGTCGGGGGCTGTAAACGTAAGATGCCTATGACGATATAAGCGAAAGCCCCTCGTCGGCTCACAAGGCTGCAAACACTGCGGACTGTTGGGTGGGTATTGCAAAAAAAGAAGAAGCTCGGAACGAGTTAAGGGAGGCCCACTTGCTCTTAAGACTTCTTGTACTCGATTCTTTCCACTTTCACGTCATCGCCAATCAGCTGGTAGACGTAGGTGACAACTGTGGAGGCCTGGATGTCCATCAGAACAAAGGAAGGGATGATGTTGCTGGAAGCAGAGGAGAAAAGGAAAGACTTCATGAATAGTCTGAGGACAGAAGGGAAAGGGGGCACAGTACCTCTACCTATGAACGCCTCTACTTATGAACTTTTCTAGGTAAGAGCCGGGTGTTCAAGATTTTTTTGCCTCTTCTCAAGAACCATTTTCCACTTACAAACATGAGCCTCCGAAACTGACCGGAAAAAGTGGGGAGAAGCCTTCGTGGGGCCTCTCTAGGAATCTCCTGAGAGAAAACAGGGCTGGAAAAGGTGGGGAGAAGCCTCCGTGGGGCCTCTCTAGGAATCTCCTGGGAGGAAACAGGGCCGGAAAGGGCGGGGAGAAGCCTCCGTGGGGCCTCTCTAGGAATCTCCTGGGAGGAAACAGGACTGGAAAAGACGGGGAGAAGCCTCCGTGGGGCCTCTCTAGGAATCTCCTGGGAGGAAACAGGACTGGAAAAGACGGGGGGAAGCCTCTGTGGGGCCTCTCTAGGAATCTCCTGGGAGGAAACAGGACCGGAAAGGGCGGGGAGAAGCCTCTGTGGGGCCTCTAGGAATCTCCTGGGAGGAAACGGGGCCTCCACCCTCCCTATGGTTTCCCCAATCGTACGTATTATTTTCCTTTACATTGATTCCTATGGGAAAAATTGCTTCTTACAGACTTTTCTACTTAAGAACCTGGTCACGGCACAAATTAAGTTCGTAAGTACAGGCGCCACTGTATAACTTACTTTTCCAAAGCGGTGTAAGCTCCTGTGGCTGACCCTGGGTTAATGTAGAACTTGTTTTCGTGTTCAAAGGCCTCGAATTTGTGTGTGTGGCCCGAAATCAAGATGTCGACGTCGAACTGCCTCTGGAGCAGAGCGAGGCTGGCCACGTCGCCCCAAGGGATGACTTGATGGCCGTGGATCAGCCCGATCTTAAACTGCCCCACGGTGACCACCTTCTGTTCGGGATAGTTCAGGTTCTAGGGTTGAAGGCAGAGCGTGAAAAAACCCGCAGAAAAGATCCTTGGTGTTATTTTCTTTCAACCCGTCCAGAGGAAAATGTACTCTTTTAGGGGGGGACGAATCTCCAGCCACTGACCCTTGTAACAAAGTCGAATCAAGAACATTAAGCAATGCACCACATTTTTTTTTCTCAGCCTACAGTAATGGCACAAATGCGAAACTTTAGATATACATTATTTGAATGGTCAGGAGTGTGTGTGTAAATTTTGCCTTTCTTTAGACAGACAGTGTAGTTGCAGCCGTGTTTCGAAACGGCGCCTGTAAGTGATGTTACGTTACAAGCAGCGCATCGTCATTGGATTTCTCACTGCGGAGAAAGAAACTGTTGGGAACATTCACAAATGTTTGTGTACAGTTTATGGAGAATCTGCAGTCGACAGAAATACTGAGCACAGAGGGTGTGAGGCCATTAGAAGACAGAAGTGGCTTTTTCACGACCAGAACAAGGAGTGGTACCGAAAGGGCACAGACGCCCTTGTGTCTCGCGGGAGGAAGGCGATAGAACGGGACGGAGACGACGTGGAAAAATAGGGAGTGTAGAAGAAACATCGTTCTTTCCTGTGTGTAAGTTTCATTGCGTTCAATAAATTGTTTATGTATGGTATGTTGTGTGCATGTTTTTTTAAATTATGGGTTTTTAGTTTTAATTATTAGATTTGTATTCTACGTTGTTTTTTCTATTACTGTTGTGAGCCGCCCCGAGTCTACGGAGAGGAGTTCGGGTTTTGCCCCGTGTAATATTTTGAGTGTCTATGCGACGTTTCGGTGAAATCACATTCACCATCCTCAGGCTGAAGTTATAAGCTTCGTGCTGCTGTAAATATAGAATGTTTGCAACTGCCATTTGTTCCTTATATATAGTGTTGGGGGTGGAGATTTGGTTTGAATGTAGCAAATAGATTGGGTGACTATGTTTTAATGATTTGATTGGTTGGTGGATTCACATTTAGTTGAAGGATTGACACGGTGATGATTATGATATATTTTTTTGTTTAAGGCTGGTTTCCAAATCTCTGGCAGGCGGGACGTGTCATCTCGTCTGTTCATGCTGAGGGGGTGCCTTTCTATCTCTATGGCTTCCATAATTATTATTCTTCTGTATACATTTTCTGTTTTGGAAAGTAATTTAGTTTTTTCAAAGTCAATTTCGTGCCCTGTTTTTTTAATGTGTTGGACAAGGGAGGAAGTTTTTTCTTCTTTTTTGACTGCATTCTTATGTTCTGCAACACGTGCACTATATATATAAAGATATAAATAAATAAAGATATAAATAAATAAAGATATGAATTAATTAATTAATTAATTAATGTTGAAGAAAAGAAAATGTGGTGCATTACTTTCTGGGCGACAGCTTGATCAATTTTCCAGACAGAAACCTCGTCAGATGTCACTTACCTCATCAAAATCTCCCCTCACGACGTGAACGTCTCCGGCCAAGGTCTTGAGGTAGTCATAGCTCTCCTTCGTGCAGAGGTTCCCGGTGCAAAGAATGTGCTGGATTTTGCCCGGAACCAGCAATTTTTTGAATTTCGCCGGTAGGCTGTTACAGCGGTGAGGAATCTGCAGGTCACCCAACACTAACACCAACTTGGAACGAGAGAGAAGAGGCGGTCAAGGTTCCCGCAATGAATCCACAGTCTCCCCACCACCGGAGAGGAATAAATGCCCCTCGAATCAAGGCAAACCTGCTAACTTCTAGAAGCTTTTTTATTGCAAATTCCGTTGCAGTGGTGTATTAATTTTTAAAAAGCAACAACATTGGATAAAACCATGAGGAGGACGACCCATTAGACTGGAGGAAACTTAAAAATGACGACTTTTAAAACATCACTTGCTCCAGGTACATCCATTCAAACGAACAGGCCGTAAACTTTGAGACAGTTTCAAGTGGACAGTTGCAGGGATTATCCAGAGCTACTTTTTCAGGGGGGGGGGAATTCCTGTAGCCTGAAGTGTTTAATTTTAAATAGTTGCCTTTTTTGCACCAAAGCTGGAAGCTCCCGCAGGCTTGAAAATTAGCTCTAGGTGGCTCTCGGTCCTCAGTTGGCCTCTGGTGAAGAATGGCAGGATTCGAAAGGGAAGCCTCAATGTTTGCACCATATATATGTATCTTGCTGGGTGGCTGTGCCAATCTGCCAATCACATGGCTCTATGATTGATTTTATTCCGGGTGAAGAGATTGAGGATCTAGGGCGATCTTTCTCAATTGTGGCAATGTCCTACAAGGCACTGGACCAGATTACCTCTGGGACCGCCTTCTGCCGCATGAATCCCAGCGACCGGTTAGGTCCCACAGAGTCGGTCTTCTCCAGGTCCCGTCAACTAGAAAACGTCGCTTGGCGGGGCCTAGGGGAAGAGCCTTCTCTGTGGTGGCCCCAGCCCTCTGGAATCAGCTCCCCCCAGAGATTCGTACTGCCCCAACCCTCCTCGCCTTTTGTAAGAATTTGAAAGGTTATTTCTGCTGCCAGGCTTGGGGTCATTAGATCCCAGCCTCTGGTCACTGAATGAATGTTTTTGATATTTCGCTTTTATAATGATTTAAAGTAACTATATTAATTGGATCCAATTGTATGTTGTATGCTGTTTTATTGTTGACATGTCGTGAGCCCTGAGTCCACGGAGAGGGGCATCATACAAATCCAATAAATAAATAAATTTTAGGTTCTATGGATTTAAAGTCCCAGAATTCCCCAGCCAACATGGTGCCCTCCAGATGAGTTGGAAAAGCTGGAAACCCCAGACTGGAAAAGGATGAGTTTAAGCAGAATGATCGAAACAAGCAAAGCTTTGACTTCCAACAATCTTTAAATGCTGCCACCTTGAAAGCCACTAAAAGAGTTTTCACCTACCACCGCCGTCGGCAAGAGGCCAAGATGAACCAACTTACTCTGTGCCCAGCCTTATTGGATGAAGAGGTTGATTGCAGACAAGAGCAAAGGATGTGGGGCAGCGTGGGTGGAGAATGGGGATGGAAAAAAATAGGGGTGAGACATGAATAGTGTTAAAATTAAAAGAAAGCAACAGAAAAGGAAACATCTCAAAGCCAAATTAATAGGCAAAATCACCAATGAAATCTGAATGTTAGCGAAGGAAATGTTAAAAATAAATCTGATTTATGCAAGTAATGGGTTATCCAATCAACTCTCCCAGCAGTTTCCCATTTTAACCACCGATTTGCAGAATAAGCCACAAAAATCTTACATGCATATGTTGTTACAATCTACGGTAAAATATTTGGTAAAAAGAGCAGGTTTGCAAATTTCAATGTGGATTCTGTTCATTTCAGCAATGGAAAGAGTTATTTGTGTAGGTAAGCATGGGGTGGAAATGACCCAAAATATCCTAAACAAATGTAATTAAAAATGGTTAGTTGGTGGGGTAGCATCAATTACTTAAGGTGTTACCCCACCAACTAACCAGGAAGTTTCAACACAGCTTGCAGCAACTGAGCCAGCACTCCACACCCACCCACCAGTATTTACAGAGGGAAGGCAGCCCAGACCATGCTTTGCTCGCCCTAGAACAAAGCCAAAAACATGAGTGGGACCTCCCTCGTTGAAACGTCGCCAGAAATATCTGAAACGTACACGGGAAGAAACCCAAATATGCCAAGACCTACCTACCTATCTACATACATACATACATATATACATACATATATATATACAGACAGAAAATCAACCATATGTATAAACCGCTCAAAAACACTTAAACAACACCATATAACTCCAAGTCAATCAAACTTCTGTGAAATCAAACTGTCCACCCAGGAAGCAATGCTGATTGACAATCAATTTCACCTGCTGTTGTGCACATTCACATACTCTGTACAGAACAAAGTATTCAATGAGAATATTTCATTCAGATCCAGGATGTGTTCTTTGAGGGTTCATTTTATTTTTTTGAGCAGTGTGTATATATATATACCTGTATAGTTATTTTCTGTCGAAATATTATATACATACACACATACATACATACACATATTATTGCTTATTTGACCCCTATGACAATCATTAAGTGGTGTATCTCTTGACAAATGTATTGTATCTTTTTCTTTTTACGCTGAAAGCATCTGCACCAAAGACAAATTCCTTGTGCGTCCTATCACACTTGGCCAATAAAGAATTCTGTTCTGTTCTGTTCTATTCTGTCTAGTCTAGTCTACAGTCTAGTCTTCTCTTCTACTCTTCTACTCTACTCTTCAAGTCTACAGTCTAGTCTAGTCTTCTCTTCTACTCTCCTCTATTCTTCTATTCTATTTTATTCTTGATGAACTGATCTTTTCTTTTATGTCCACTGAGAGCATCTGCACCAAAGACAAATTCCTTGTGTGTCCAATCACCCTTGGCCAAGAAAGAATTCTATTCTATTCTACTACACACACATAAACACACATACATATGTACACATATAAATAATATATAATTTGAAGTAAGAAGCAGAATATTTATGGAAAATGACCAAAATTGAATGTTTTCTTCCGGGGTGTGGGGTGGAGATGCAGGAGGAAGAGGGGGAGCTCATTCAATGCAACCCATTGACTGCCTGTCTGGGTTTGGGGGGATGAATTTGGGGCTGGAGCCAGACTGAAACAACATTCCCCCCCAAGAGCACCCATGCTCCCCTCCCAGCTGGGTGAGGAGGATGGGAGTTGTAGTGCCCCGCAGCTGGAGGTTCCCCGGGCTGTCAGCGCGGCCGGGACAGATCCAGGCTGGACTTCCAGGCCAAGGCCCGGCTCTGTTGGGGGTGGGGGTGGCTCTCCATCGCCCCCCTCCCAGAACGACTCACCATCTTGGCCGCTATTTCGGACACCCCACTTTCTGCCGCTTCCGGTGAGCCTAACCTAGGAGGCCGGAAGTGCTGACTACGGAAGCCGAGAACAGGCAAAAAGCGCCCACTACAGTAGAAAAGGGGCTAAGGAGGCGGGGCTGCCAGAGTTCTTCGGTAACAACCCTACATGAGCGGCGCTGTTAGGTCGCTGAGTGAAGGGTGGAAGCCCCAGGAAGGAAAAAAGGGCTAAGCATGACTTTGTTCAGGACGGTCTTATTCTACGTTGCGGAGGATAGGCGCTGTAATCGGGGCTGCTGGGAAAAAGTCATTAAACGGAGCGGGCTTGTCAACTGCTCCGCATATGGTGGCATCGCAAAAGAGCCGGAAGTGACGGCTCCACCTTAGAAAGTCCCTTTCACCATCCTTCCTACTCTCTAAAGCAGGGGGTAGGTAAAGTTGGCCCTTCTATGATTTGTGGACTTCAACTCCCTGAATTCCTGAGCCAATCATGCTAGCTCAGGAATTCTGGGAGTTGAAGTCCACATGTCATAGAAGAACCAACTTTGCCTACCCCTGCTTGTCCAGCCTGCCTGAGTTCTCGCGATGTTTCTTCCAGTCGAGATTTCCCGCTTTTTTTCCCTCTGAGGCGAGGACTTTTCAGACGTTTTTCAGACACGCGTGTTTGTGTGGGGGGGAGGGGAATCACCCTTCGTTTCACGATGAAGTGTGTCATTGGAGGCGCCCGTGTCAGAGGTAGAGCACCTCAAGACGGAAATGTAATCTTGCCAATTTCCCCTCAAATTCACACTCTCAGCCATGAATAATTTAATTTAATTTAATTGATTTATATGCCGCCCAAATTTAGGGCGGCTCACAACAATAAAATAATACAATACAATATTACAATAAAAGTCAAATAGTAAATAGTAAAAACAGTAAAACCCCATTAAATATATGTGTGTGTGTACATATATACTGTATATGTAGACACACACATGGGTGTGTAATTTTTTTAAAAAATTTATCAGATTGATAATTCCCATTTCCTTGTCCAAAGCAACTGTAACAGTTTACAGTTCCATAAAATCATAACATCAAAAGCATTAAAATTTGCAACAATTAAATTTATTGGTAAGTGTAAGAAGCAGAATAAAGTGCAACCCAAAAGATAGTATATAAATCCAATGGATAGGCAGGTAAGTAAATAGATACATAGAGATATAGAGAATCAATAGATGATAGATAGATAGATAGATAGATAGATAGATAGATAGATAGATAGATAGATAGAAGATAGATAGATAGGTAAGTAGGTAGGTAGTAGGTAGATAGATAGATAGATAGATAGATAGATAGATAGATAGATAGACAGACAGACAGACAGACAGACAGACAGACAGTGTAGATAGGTAAGTAGGTAGGTAGTAGGTAGATAGATAGATAGAAGATAGATAGATAGATAGATAGATAGGTAAGTAGGTAGGTAGTAGATAGATAGATAGATAGATAGATAGATAGATAGATAGATAGATAGATAGCAGTGATAATAAAATAGGGGTGAGGTGGGGGAAGACACATTAAATGGTTGTGGAATGAAGTTAGGTTATACCTGTTTTAAGGGGATAAATCGAAATAAGCAAAAAAAATTGCTGAGTTGAGTTTACAAATTAATTGGAATTGGGCATTCCCAGTCGGCTTCCTCATTGTGCAGCACTTCAACCAGATATATTGAAGTTCCTTGCACAATTAAAACTATAACCTTCATCGTGTATTTTACTATGAGTATGCCCACTAAAGCCCTCATTGTGTATTGGACAAAATCAATCAATCAATAAATTGGGCTGTCATCTAAACATGTTTAGCTAAAAGTCGCCCCCTTGTCCCCTTCCCAAATAGTTTTTGCATCGTGCAACATTAACGCCGCTTCCCAAATCTTTCCCGCAGTGTTTGGAAGAGCCCTGCATGCCATTGCGAGAATCAGCGATGAATTTTGGATTGACCCCAAGGAAAAAGGAGTGAGTAAATCTAGAAGATACAACTTTGGAACTGAGTCATAGGTTCCAGAGAAATGCACTGTCAATTGCCAGGCCAGGGTGCGGCTACCCGAGCATCCGTTGTGAATTAAGGAAAACCCCTGTTTTGCTCAGAAGGGCCTCATTTGGATGGGAGCCTTTGTACCAACTGCACAATGCCGTTTTCTTTCCCTGCCTTCTGCTTAAATGTTGCCCAGAATTCAATGTGTGATATACAAACACACACTGGACATTTGTGCAAAATGTGCTAGGATTTCCTCTGTTAAGTAATAAGAGACCTGTATTGCTAAATCTTGTGTTTTTCCTCTCACCGTCTGGAAAAATCCTAGCACAGTATAACAAAGATAACAGTTGGTTTTGAGAGTTGTTAAGAGTTAAGTTGAAGCAAGCAACCACTTTCAATGTTACCATATTATACATTATTTTTGCTTCTCTGTAACCAGCAGAACACCTAGATGCAATGACAGTTTTGCCCTGACTTCCATTACACTGCTAATTCCCATCACTGTTAAATAACTTACGAAAACTGTACTATTATTTTTATAATTCTTACAAGTACCTATCTCTTCCCACTTATGACTATATCTATAACCATGTTGCTTGTATGTCTCAATTATATTGTATTTATTTGTTTCCTAGTACGATTTGTTAGCTTATTAATAACCTTGACTAAGTGTTGTATCTTTTAATTCTTGATTAATGTATTTTATTCCCCTTATGTCCACTGAGAGCATCTGCACCAAAGACAAATTCCTTGTGTATCCAATCACACTTGGCCAGCAAAGAATGCTACTCTATTCTATTCTTAGGAGCAATAGAGTTAATACAGATACATCATTTCATCCTGTCCACAGCTTTTCCTGAGGACGGTAAATAGTTCTAGGTCGGCCTATGCCTGCGTCTTCTTTTCATCCATGTTCTTCCAAAGTTATTCCTATGGAAATGCCGCTGAACAGAGCTTGAATGGAGACACTGTTCAATTCACATGTAAATTAATAATCAAAGTAAGTTTCAACCAAATGAACGAAAAGCTGTTTCATTGCTACAAAAATACAGTTCTGTTTAGTTATGTATGTATGTATGATTAATTAATTAATTTTATTTATTTATTTTGTCCAATACACAATGAGGGTTTTACTGTATACACATAGTAAAATACATGATGAAGGTTATAGAGGAGATACTCATAGTAAAATATATCTAAGAATAATAGAAAAGAAGGTATAGGAATAGAACATATCAATGAAAGAATAGAAGAAGAGATATAGGAATAGAAGAAAGGTAGAGGAGATATAGGAGAGCAATAGGACAGGGGACGGAAGGCACTCTAGTGCACTTGTACTCGCCCCTTAAATGTATACTTTACCTCAAATATATATTTGGCCATTGTGTACTTTTCTTTGAGGAGAAGAATAATTTATTGCAGCTAGTAAAACTTTGGAAAAGGAGGATATATCACTTTCTAACATTAGTAATGGGGTGTGTGTGAAATTCGAATTACTATGCCTAAGAAAACAAGACATAAGCTGATTCATACGGTTGTGCTGCGAGAGGATTCTGTAGTCATTATTTTCCCCCTTGAAATCCCTGCAATTAATACCGTTTTTCATTTCAGGCCGTTCTGCCTTTATTCCGATGCTTGCACACAATGGAAAGAAATGTGGAAAAGTGCAACATTTACACAGACGCGAACAATTGCCATATTGTTTTTAAGCTATTCTGCAAACATGGTACGTGTGTGTGATCTTGCCAGTCTTACATGAAAGGCAACATTAAAAATGTTATCTGTCAGGATTTAAAGAACTCCTCCCCGCCTTGGCTTTGGGTGGGAGATATTTTGACTGTGGAATTTTCCAAATATCCCCAAAAATTGAATGCACAAAAGGAGGATTTGAAATTAAATTGCCCCTGGATTTGATCCTCTGAAAAGCTTTTGAGATAAAAACGGGCTCGTTTACAAAGATGGCTCACTTACAACTCAACACCCTGGGATTAAATCAATCAACGGCATTTACATCAGTTATAGTTATTAACTATGCTACAGCTGGATCAGGTGGCACTATATTTTTAATTAAGTCTGCATGCTGTGGAAGCCATTACTGGGAAAAAAAAGAATCCTAGCCCTTTAGAAAAATTCAAACTCTGTTGTATGTTGTCCACCAGAGAGCAACCAATGGCCTCTTTTTATCAGCACAGGTCTACAATGGAGTTGGGTGGTCAGATGCTATGAAAAGCAGATGATTGATTTTCCTTTATGAACAGGTGGTATTTTTTTAAAAATCGCCATTTTATTAAGGTTCTTTTCGGACAGCTGCTAAATTCAGCAAGCTTCTACATCCACCACTTCTTGCTTTGGAGAAGATGGGCTCAGGCAGAGAAATTGTCAAGGCCATTCTCAAATCTTTTTCTTTTGGATAGTTATTTTTGTTTGACCTCCTGAGCCCAGAATGTTTTTGCTCTCAGATTATATGGCAGATAGATAACCCATTTGGATAAAGGGGAATTTTTGTAGCTCAGGATTGAAAAGAAGGGCCCTTGGTTCTCTTCTGAACTTGGTTTTCTTGCAGAAGTTTCATGAGCCAAGCTAAAGTAACGCCATCAGTGATAATATTAGTATACAGTGTTCCCTCGATTTTCGCAGGGGATGCGTTCCGAGACCGCCTGCGAAAGTTGAATTTCCACGAAGTAGAGATGCGGAAGTAAATACACTATTTTTGGCTATGAACAGTATCCCAAGCCTTCCCTTAAGACTTTAAACCCCTAAATTACAATTTCCCATTCCCTTAGCAACCGTTTAGATTATTACTCACCATGTTTATTAAAGTTTAATTTAAAAAATATTTATTAAAGGTGGATGAAAGTTTGGTGATGACATATGACGTCATCAGGTGGGGAAAACCGTGGTATAGGGAAAAAACCGTGAAGTATTTTTTAATTAATATTTTTGAAAAACCGTGGTATAGACGCTCCGCAAAGTTCGAACCCGCGAAAATCGAGGGAACACTGTACTTCCTATTTAATCATGCTGAAATAAACATAACTCTCAATCAATTCATTTCACGCTGGTTTCGGGTAGCCTGCAGGGAGACTTGGATTTCAATCCCTATTCTTTTCCATCAGGTGTCGTGAAAACTCATAGTTTGGCTTTCCAGGAGTGTCAACCTCTTCAAGCTGTGTTTGCAAAACATTTGTGTACCAATGTATTGAGAGTCCATTCCAGGTAACATAATAGGCCCATTAGCAATTGGCTTATTTTGTCATGGTTAATCTTGTGTATTGAATGAAATGAAAATGATTGCTTGTCACTCACAGGATCTTGGTCTTATTAATTCAGAGGGGGGGGGGGATTTAATAGGAGCTGCCCAATTTGTAAGCGGAATTAATTATCCATGTTTTTGTAAATTTCAGGCAGCTGTCTAATATGCTGATTCACTTTCCGACGTACCAAGAAGAAATAACTTTAGGTGTTACGCCAATGAAAGTTTGCTTCAAGACTTATATAGAGGATGAAATTGGTGAGGATTGTGCTTCCGTGAGATACAATTTTGAATTTGTAAAATCCCTGAATGCAAGAAGTTTATTTATTTA
Source organism: Erythrolamprus reginae (assembly GCF_031021105.1). Lineage (NCBI taxonomy): Eukaryota > Metazoa > Chordata > Lepidosauria > Squamata > Dipsadidae > Erythrolamprus > Erythrolamprus reginae. The sequence goes on from NC_091959.1 coordinate 48,811,957, forward strand.
TTTTGTCAAGTACCAAATAATGTCTACTAAATATTCAAAAAGCAGAAAACTTAAAAACTTTTTAAAAAATAAACAATAGTGAAATATACCCTGTTCACTCTTTTATAAACAGAAGCCACAATGAAAGAAACATTCAAAATTGCTCTAATAATGGCGTTCAATTTTCTTACAATTAGATAGGTTTAATAGTTAGGAAGCTGTCCATTTCTGCACCTAAATTCAGCATATTAATCCGATCTATGATTTAATTGTGGTGATGTTTTCTTTTCTGATATTTGCAGTGGTTCTGCATTCACTTCAGATATATTATTTTGTGCCATGTATTTGTTGAAAGTTCACCCTTTGGGATGGAAATGGTCACCACCAGTCCTGCGTTGTACGCTAATCAAATTTTTATTAACCATTCTCAAGAATTCTCAACCAACCTTTGTTTTTTAAAGGTCATTTTTTAATCCCACATCATTCTTATTTCGACAGACGTTGCAAAGGCACCGCATACAGAAATCCATCTCAGTCCTGACGAATTTGAATATTTTCAAGTTGGAGTAGATTCAGAGGTCACTTTTTGCCTTAAAGAACTGCGGGTAATATGGCTGATTCTACTGTTTTGATCGTAGCGTGTACTTCATAAAAATCTGATAGAGCAGAGGTCTTCAAACTTGGCAACTTTAAGACTTGTGGACTTCCAACTTCCAGAATTCAGGGAGTTGAGGTCCACAAGTCTTAAAGTTGCCAAGTTTGGGGACCCCTGTGCTAGAGTGTCTCATTTGCACAGCAGCATTAGAATAGAATAGAATACAATAGAGTAGAGTATAGTATAGTAGAATAGAATAGAATAAATATAATAGGATAGAATAGAAAAGTAGAATAGAATAGAATAGAATTTTATTGTGATTTTATTCACGTGATTGGACACACAAGGAATTTGTCTTGGTGCATATGCTCTCAGCGTACATAAAAGAGAAAGATATATTTGTCAAGAATCATGTAGTACAATGATTAGGAAAAGAGAGATAACGGAGCAAAAGCTACTCCGATATTCTTTTAATGCTGTTCTTGTATCCTACGGAACTCAGCATTTTATATGCAGCCACAAAGGGCCAGATGTCTCCCCCTCCCCCTTAAATCTTAATTTAATTTAACTTATTCAATTTCTGTGTCGCCCAATCCCATAGGACTCAGGCCGGATTGCAGCAATAAAAAAATACAATAGTACAATAATTAAAAAAGAAGTCAAGCATCAACAGTAAATAAAACCCCATTATAACTCAAACAAATCCATTATGAAACCCCCAAAATCCCCCCCAATCTAATCTTGTAATAAATGCTGCAGGGGCAAGCATTGGAATGCATTATCTTCTACCCCCCCTGAGAGAGCTGAATTAACTCCCCTCTTTCACTTATGTTTAGGGTCTTCTGGTGTTTGCAGAAGCTCTCAGCGTCCCAGTCTCTGTTCATTTTGATGTATCTGGAAAGTAAGTGGATCTTTATCCTTTTAAGAAAGCGGTGCCCTATTTTATGGCCTCGTTTTAAAACAGTGTTTTTCAACCAGTGTGCCGCGGCACACTAGTGTGCCGCGGGACATGGTCAGGTGTGCTGCGAGCTCGGCCCGGCTGGGGCTTCCCTGGCGGTGACGGCAAGTGAGCATTTGGGGCCTGGTGGGAGGGCACCGGCCACTGTTGCCTCTAAGCTGTGTGGGCGTGCACCCACGCAGCCACTAGGAAACCCCCTCCCCCGCAAAAACTTTTGAAGGGGTGCAAAGCCACGCAGTCCCGAATCACTCCCTTCTCCGGCCAGCAAAGCCACTTTCCCAGGCAGCCGGCTTGCTGGCTGGGACTGTGTGGCTTTGCACCATGACGACAACAACGGTGCCGTGGCAGCCTTCAAGTTGGGCATGCTACTGGGAGGCGGAGGTGGTGCGTGGCCGGGCGCTGAGTGCCGTGGACGCCTGGGAGGGCAAAGGGGTGGATGTGGCTGCTGCCTCTTAGCTGCAGAGCTGGAATGGGGTGGAGGCGAAGGTGGAGTCCGTGCTGGGGCCATTCAGGGCCGCTGATCCAGGGGGCCGCAGACCGCCAAGTCGCCCTCCACTCTCTCTACGCTCTCGCTCTCTCTTTCTCTCTCTGTTGCCTGCGTGGTGTACGAGAGAGAAAGAGAGAGAGGAAAAGGAGGAGAGAGAGAAAGAAAGAGATAGAGAGAAAGAAAGCAAGAGAGAGAGAGAGGAAGAGAGAGAGAAAGAAAGCAAGAGAGAAAGAAAGCAAGAGAGAGAGAGAGAGAGAAAGCAAGGGAGAGAGAAAGAGAGAAAGTGTGTGAGCGAGAAAGCAAGAGAGAATAAGAGAGATTGCAAGAGAGACAGAGAAAGAGAGAAAGAGAAAGAATGCAAGAGAGAGAAAGCAAGAAAGAGAGAAAGGGGGAGAAGGAGAGAGAGGGAAAGACATAGAGGGAGGGGAAGAGGGAGAGAGAAAGAGCAAAAAAGATAGGAAGGAAGGAAGGAAGAGGGATGGAGAGAGAGAGGGAAAGAAAGAGGGAGGGAGAGAGAAATAGGGCGAAAGGGAGGAAGAGAGGGTATTTTTGTCCAAACTTTTTTTAGCCGCCCCCCCCCTGCTCAATGTTCCCCATGATTTTGTAAATGTGAATAATGTGCCGCGGCTCAAAAAAGGTTGGGAAACTTCGCGAATAGCCTATACCACGGTTTTTCAAAAAATATTAATTAAAAAATACTTCATGGTTTTTTTCCCTATACCACGGTTTTTCCCACCCGATGACGTCATATGTCATCACCAAACTAATAATTTTTGCAAATAAATAACAAAAAAAAAAATTATTGTTAATAAATAATTATGTTTATAAATATCAGGATCACTAAGTGTTTTATTCAATGGTGAGTACCAGTAATAATGGTGAGTAAAGGGTTGTTAGGGGAATGGGAAATGGTAATTTAGGGGTTTAAAGTGTTCAGGGAAGGCTTGTGATACTGTCCATAGCCAAAAATGGTGCATTTACTTCCGCATCTCTATTTTGCGGAAATTCAACTTTCGCGGGCGGTCTCGGAATGCATCCCCAGCGGAAATCGAGGGAACACTGTACACTTCTAAGGATTGCCGTATGCGCGCTGTACAAGAAGCATGCACGCTAATAGCATGGCAGCACCCAATTAAGGTGTGGAATTTTTTCTGGAAGAAAGGAAGGCTGTGCTGAGAACTATCCTGTTTATTGCCACGATCCTACTGTCCCTCTTTTCCAAGACATACAGACCGTTGCAATAGAAAGACATTCTTATATACACTGCTCAAAAAAAATAAAGAGAACACTTAAAACAACACAATAGAACTCCAAGTCAATCAAACTTCTGTGAAATCAAACTGTCCACTTAGGAAGCAACACTGATTGACCATCAATTTCACCTCCTGTTGTGCACACTCAACTTCGTACAGAACAAAGTATTCAATGAGAATATTTCATTCATTCAGATTTAGGATGTGTTATTTGAGTCTTCCCTTTATTTTGGGGGGCAGTATCTTTTGAGGTTAAGAGGCAGGAAACCAGATTCAACAGGTTTTGGGGACATGTCTGAACAAAGGGAAACTTTTCTATTTGCAAACAAAAGTTCTGCTTTTGTGGCAAAGCGGAAACTTAAGGGTTCCATTGTTAAGGAGATAAACCGGCATGTGATCGATCTTGATCTGAATGGAATTCCTGGCTTTTGGAAAAAAGAAAAGTACCTTTTTTAAGAAACATAGAAGCATAGAAGACTGAGGGCAGAAAAAGACCTCATGGTCCATCTAGTCTGCCCTTATACTATTTCCTGTATTTTATCTTAGGCTGCCTTGTCCTCTAAACCAGTGTTTTTCAACCAGTGTGCCGAGGCACACTAGTGTGCCGCAAGACATGGTCAGGCGTGCCACGAAGAAGGAAGCTCAGGTTCCAATCTCGCAACTTTTTGCTTAGAGCAAGAGAGAGAGAGAGAGAGAAAGAGAGAGAAAGAAAGCAAGAGTGAGTGAGAGAGAGAGAGAGAGAAAAGGAGAGGAAGGGAGAGAGAGAAATGAGCAAAAAGGGAGGAAATAAAGAAATGAGAAAATGATTGAGGCAGAGAATGAGAGGAAAGAGAGAGAAACAAAAGAGAGAGAGAAGTGACTCTTGATTTAAAGAATATGATAAAAAAGCACCCAAAGAATAAGAGAGAAAAAAACCCCAGCCCTCACTTAATTTTGGAAATGGTTCAAGAGTGTGTATACACACACACACAAGGGGGGAGGAGACAGGGATGGAAAAAAGAGAGGAGAGTGTCTTAGAGTGTCATTTTGTGTCATTTTGGTTGGTGGTGTGCCCCAGGATTTTGTAAATGTAAAAAATGTGCCGTGGCTCAAAAAAGGTTGAAAATCACTGCTCCAAACCAGTGTTTCCCAACCTTGGCAACTTGAAGATATCTGGACTTCAACTCCCAGAATTCCCCAGCCAGCAGCTGGGGAATTCTGGGAGTTGAAGTCCAGATATCTTCAAGTTGCCAAGGTTGGGAAACACTGCTGTAAACAGACAGGTAAGCCTCTAGCCATTATAGCCCTGATAGGATTACAAAACCTATTTCAGCAATCAGAACATGAATCCCCTGGGGCTGATTCTATTTTGCATATGCAAATAAGGGAGCGGGAAAGAGGGAAGAAGGAAGAGGTTGCAAAAGGAGGCAGGAGGGGGAGAGAGGCAGGGCAGAGGGTGGGGGAAGCTACAAACATTCCCCTTTATTGGTGGTGGGGGGAGAATTTGCAGCTTTCTTTCATTATCTCAGCACCTCCAGGCCTGCAATTGGTAAATGAAAAATTGAATGCGAGTAAGGAACATTGTTAGTGCTCACGGTCACTCATGCCCTCATCACCTCGAGGCTCGACTACTGTAATGCTCTCTACGTGGGGCTACCCTTGAAAAATGTTCGGAAACTTCAGATCGTGCAGAATGCAGCTGCGAGAGCAATCATGGGCTTCCCCAAATATGCCCATGTTACTCCAACACTCCGCAGTCTGCATTGGTTGCCAATCAGTTTCCGGTCACAATTCAAAGTGTTGGTTATGACCTATAAAGCCCTTCATGGCACCGGACCAGAATATCTCCAGGACCGCCTTCTGCTGCACGAATCCCAGCGACCGATTAGGTCCCACAATCGGCCTTCTCCGGGTCCCATCAACTAAACAATGTCGGTTGGTGGGCCCCGGGGGAAGAGCCTTCTCTGTGGCGGCCCCGATTCTCTGGAACCAATTCCCCCCAGAGATTAGAACTGCCCCCACCCTCCTTGCCTTTCATAAACAACTTAAAACCCACCTCTGCCGCCAGGCATGGGGGAATTGAGATCCTCTTTCCCCCTAGGCCTTTACAAGTCTATGCATGGTATGTATGTTTGTATGTTTGGTTTTTATATTAATAGATTTTTAATCATTTCTAATACCCAATTACTATTGTACACTGTTTTTTTATTTTTTTATTTTTTTTATTGATTATATACAAAAATATACACAGAAACGATACAAAACAGTATGAACAAGACAAGGTGTTCTTATCATATGCGTCTAATTGTTGTTTTCATTAAGATCGAACAAACCACATTCAACACTAACAATGAACATAAGACAACCCTTTCCCTCCCCCCCCCCTCTGCCAACCTGCAGTTATATTTGTTTTTTATTTTTCCGGTTGTTCTGTCAGCGGAATCCTACACTGTTTTATTGTCGCTGTTAGCCGCCCCGAGTCTCCGGAGAGGGGCGGCACACAAATCCAATAAATAAATAAATAGTTATATCGTGCTAAGATGGATTGGCAAGCTGTACTTTAGTCATGGATGGGGGGGGGGGGAGTTGACACATGGATGCAATTTAAGAAACGGTTCCCTTTGTGCATCTGTCTGCGAGGCCAACCAGCCCCTGCGTGGGTGCAGATCCTGCCCTTTCGTCTTAGCTGCATAACCTTTTTTTAAATATTTTTTTTGCATTTCAAGGCCAGTCGCCTTCAGCATTGAGGACACCGTAATAGAAGCCCTGTTTGTTTTGGCCACTTTGTCCGATACTCCCGAAAGCTACAAGACGGCCAGTAAACCAACATGCCTTGAACAAAGCCAAAACAGGTAACCAAAGCGGCCAAAACAGGTTACTTTCAGGCCAAGATTTCTTGAAAAACACTCCATTTTAGATAAGGGGGGGGGGTCTATCGCAGCAGGGAGAGAGGAGGGGAAAAGTCACGTTCCTGGGAGCCAACTTCATAGAAGGATATTTTTGTCATCGTCCGAAGAATATCCCAAGCAGCCGGCAGTATTCCAGGTTCTGCAGGCAGCCAAGTCAGGTCTGTCTACATGCCAGAGCTTAAGCCAGATGAGAAAAATGTCCCTCACGGTGACCTTTGGGGAAAATTACCTTTTTCGTCCAGTCAAACGCACTTACAAACAATCCTAATAATTTAAACTGCTCCTCACAGTGTTCAACAAGGGCTCAATGTGACTGAAAGCAAGTGGAGTTTGCAAATAAGCCCAGCTGTTTATCAGCAACTTGCTTCTGGATATTGATCAAATTGAAGGGGTCCAAAGACGGGCTACAAAAACGGTGGAAGGTCTTCAGCATGAAACTGATCAGGAAAGACTTCATGGACTCTATCTGTATAGTCTGGAGGACAGAAGGAAAAGGGGACATGATCGAAAGATCATTTAAATAGTTTAAAGTGTTAAATAAGGTTCAGGAGGGAAGTGTTTTTAATAGGAAAGTGAACACAAGGACAAGGGTTAGTTGGGGGAAAGATTAAAAGCAACGTGAGAAAATATTATTTCACTGAAAGAGTAGTAGATGCTTGGAACAAACTTCCAGCAGACGTGGTTGGTACATCCACAGTGACTGAATTTAAACATGCCTGGGATAAACATAGATCCATCCTGAGATAAAATACAGGAAATAGTATCAGGGCAGACTAGATGGACCATGGGGTCTTTCTCTGCCGTCAATCTTCCATGTTTCTATGCTTTGCAAAGCAACTCAGAGCCAGGTGCAATCTATGTCTCTGTTGCCCGGAGCTGAACAAGACTTGCCTTTACAAACCTCTCCCCTCCTTAAAACTTAAAAAACTGTCAGATGGTGCCAACATCTTGCCCAAATATGGTGCGTGCCACACATCTATTGAGCCTCCACTCAACGGAAAGAAGATAATCTTAGAACAGGCCCCAAGGGGCCCTTAGAGGCTCTCCAGGACACAGCTCCAGGGTGAGGTTTCTAAAATTTATTTATTTATTTTATTAGATTTGTATGCCGCCCCTCTCCTTAGACTCGGGGCAGCTAAGAACAGCAAAAAGACTATATGAACAAATCTAATATTAAAAGTAATGTAAAAAACCCCCAATTTAAAAAACCAATCATACATACAAGCATACCATGCATAAATTTTATAAGCCTAGGGGGAGGGAAAGTCTCAATTCCCCCATGCCTGACGACAGAGGTGGGTTTTAAGGAGCTTACGAAAGGCTAGGAGGGTGGGGGCAACTCTGATATCTGGGGGGAGTTGGTTCCAGAGGGCCGGGGCCGCCACAGAGAAGGCTCTTCCCCTGGGTCCCGCCAAACAACATTGTTTAGTCGACGGGACCCGGAGAAGGCCAACTCTGTGGGACCTAACTGGTCGCTGGGATCAGCCACCGGTAGGGGAAATCCTGACACGAGTCCATCTTGATGACGTTTTAGGGGCCCTGCTGTAGAGAGAAGTAATCAACACATCGCCAGTTGCAGGAGAAACACCTCCACGCCTCCCTCGCAGGGCTGTTCCACAGGACAGGAACCACCTTGTCCCAACTATAATAAGGTAAAAAAAGAAATCAAGGCCCCCCCCCCAAAAAAAGTTTCACATTTTATGCTGCTGCCTCTTAGCTTTTACAGGCAAAGTGGAAGCTGCTGATGAAAGGATTGAATTGCCTTAGTGAATTCAATCCAGTGGCTCTTTTGGAATAGAATAGAATTCTTTATTGGCCAAGTGTGATTGGACACACAAGGAATTTGCCTTTGGTTCATAGGCTCTCAGTGGACATAAAAGAAAAGAGACATTTGTCAAGAATCATGAGATACAACACGTAATGTTTATAGAGGTCAAATAAGCAATGAGGAAACAATATTAATAAAATTCTTAAGGATACAAGCAACAAGTGACAGTCATACGTCATAAGTGGGAGGAAATGGGTGATAGGAATTATGAGAAAAAACTAATAGTAATAGTAGTGCAGCATTAGTAAACAGTTTGACAGTGTTGAGGGAATTATTTGTTTAGCAGAGTGATGACGTTCGGGAAAAAACTCTTCTTGTGTCTAGTTGTCTTGGTGTGCAGGGCTCTGTAGCCACGTTTTGAGGGTAGGAGTGGAAACGGTTTATATCCAGGATGCGAGGGGTCAGTCAATATTTTCCCTGCCCTCTTTTTTGACTCGTGCAATATACAGGTTTATCCTAATGAATCAGCTAAAAAAGAGAATTGCAAAGAGCTGAGTTTGGCCTGGCCTTCCAGTAATTACAAGAGATTCAACGTGATCCGTTTTTTGATCCCAGGTGGTTATGGCTACATGCAGTTTCTAGACTTGGCTCAAAGTCCCAGTGATGGTTCCTTTTTTCCCCCTTCTCCCCAGTTTTATTCCTTGTTCTTTGGAGCAGTTTCCCCTAATGAGCAAAACGATGCTAATTTGCTTCACAACCTGGCATCGGTGAGTGACACAGAAGATGGCGCCCACGGGCAGTTCTCCCCGACGTTTTAACTAGAGGAAAGTGCAATTTTTGCTCAGTTTAGGTGTTGAACATATGCTGCTAATGCTTCCTACTTGACCAACTTGTTTTCTGCCAAATGTGTTGTTGTTGTATCTCCAGCCTATGGATGTTGTCGTAACTTTGTTCAGAATCCTTTAGTTAGTTGGATGAGATTAAACAAAAATAAACCTCTTTTGGTCTAGGTGTGTATAATATTCAGTGGTGGAAGGTCTTAAGCATAAAACGTATCAGGAAAGACTTCATGGACTCCATCTGTAGAGTCTGGAGGACAGAAGGAAAAGGGGGGACATGATCGAAAGATTTTAATATGTCAAAGGGTTCAATAAGGTTCAGGAGGGAAGTGTTTTTAATAGGAAAGTGAACCCAAGAACAAGAACAATCTTGAGGTTAGTTGGGGGAAAGATCAGAAGCAACGTGAGAAAATATGATTTGACTGAAAGAGTAGTAGATCCTTGGAACAAATTTCCAGCAGACGTGGTTGGCAAATGCACAGTAACTGAATTGAAACATGCCTGGGATAAACTTAGATCCAACCTAAGATAAAATACAGGAAATAGTATAAGGGCAGATGAGGTGGACCAGGAGGTCTTTTTCTGCCGTCAATCTTCTATGTTTCTATGAATGAGGAAGGAAGGGAGGAAGGAAGGAAGACAAATAAGGAAGGAAGGAAAGAAGAGTCCACAGGAACTGAATTGAAACATGCCTGGGATAAACCTAGATCCACCCTAAGATAAAATACAGAAAATAGTATAGATGAGGTGGACCAGGAGGTCTTTTTCTGCCGTCAGTCTTCTATGTTTCTATGGCCTTCCTTCAATGTGTGGAAAACATGCGAGTTCCATTTTGGGGGGGTTTCAAAAACCAGAGTGAATATATTACAATTAACTTTAAAAAGCATCGTAGGGTGTATCCCGTGTGCCTCTGCAATGTTTCGTAGAGCGCGTTCAGCCATTCTGTCGTCAAGAGGCATTCAGCAGCTTTAAGCCTTCCTGGCTGGCAGTTACCCACAGCAACCTAACAAAAGGCAATTAATCACACAGTGTTGCTGCTGCCTGGGCTCCTTCTTTAAGATCTGCTCCAGAGAAGAAGAAGAAGAAGGAAGGCCGCTTTTGAAAGCAAAGCGAAACCAGGAATGGAGAATGGAGACCCTGTTTCTCTAGCAGCAGAGCGCTTATTAAACTCCCCCAAACATCCATAAAATGCCCTTCTTCTTTTTTGGAGAAAGACATATGTCCCTTTGCTCCTTCCACTGAATTCCTCATTGGACAGAGATATTTAAAGTTTAAATTTTAGTGTCTTGCTGAGGACGTGTGACCTGCCAGGATAAATATTGCACAACAAGCAGATAACTGTACGAAAGATCAAGATATTCCTTTTTATTTTATTTATTTATTTGCTTTGTAACGTGTCAAGCTCCCATTTAATTTTCTTAAGTCAAAATGTTCCGTAAAGAACATGGGTTAGCCTCTGATAGGAGAAAAGCCTTCTCTGTGGCGGCCCCGACCCTCTGGAACCAGCTCCCCCCAGATATCAGAGTTGCCCCCACCCTCCTAGCCTTTCGCAAGCTCCTTAAAACCCACCTCTGTCGTCAGGCATGGGGGGAATTGAGATTTTCCCTTCCTCCTAGGCTTATAGAATTTATACATGGTATGCTTGTATGTATGAGTGGTTCTTTAAATTGGGGTTTTTTAGATTATTTTTAATATTAGATTTGTTTACATTGTCTTTTTTATTGTTGTTAGCTGCCCCGAGTCCTCGGAGAGGGGCGGCATACAAATCTAATAAATACCAATACAAATTCCTTTTATATTACATTTTTAAAAGGAATTTGCTTAGTGAAAGAAAATAAAAGGTCAGCATATGCTTGGAACAGCTCTTTCTTGGCTTTCAAAGGAGCTGTTTTGAGACCTGTGGACTTCGATTCCCAGAATTCCCCATGCTGGCTGTGGAATTCTGGGAGTCGAAGTCCACACGTCTTCAATCTGCCAAGGTTCGGAAGCAGGGATGAAAAATAGAAGGGGAAAGACAAAATCGCAAGAGACCAAGCACAACAGTCGCAATTCAAGGAAGCCCCCATATATATTGTATAAATACTATATTTATTAAATATCTTTACAGTTCATTTAAATGTATTTACAGATACTATTCTCGCACAAATTATACTCCAGACATTCAATTCACATAATTTAAATTTCCTCTTTTTTTTAAAAGGTAAGTTATACAGGTCACGATAGTCTCACTTAACAAGAAAAACGGCATCCTCATTAGATCAGTTATCCTCGTCAGGAGAAGGAAATTAAAACAAAACAAAATAAAAAGGCAAAACAAACCCAGGTCTGGATGGAGTCCGGTCTCCCGTAGGAACAAGCCCTTCCCACCATTTCTTAGTTCTGCTCCCACCGTGGATGGTTTTGTTCCCCCCCCCCCAAATCCCTTTCTCCTTCCAAGTGGCCTCCTTTTCCCATTTGATCTTTGCTGCTGCAAGAGAGATCGAATGGGAAAGTTAAGCAGGATCCGGAGAGGCTCCCAAAAAAATGGGAGAGAACTTTCTGCAACGGGGGGGTGGACTGGGAGGCTGGCAAAGCCCCCCTCACTTCAAGGAAGAGATGGGTAAAGATGTCCAGCATCCCAGGCCCAGCTTTTTTTTGGGGGGGGGGGAGGACAGAGTCCCCCTCTGCCACACAGCAGACTTGGAGGGAGGGCAGCGGTGCTACAAAGAAGGGGAGGGCTGGGAAAACCTTTGCCCACCCCACCCTCAAGAAATCCAGCCAGCTCCGGATCCCACTGGTGATGCGGCCACCCCCACCCTGAGAAAAGAAGATGCAAAGAAGCCCCCTCCTCATTTAAGAGCATCAGAGTCCCCTTCCTTCCCCTTTCACGTCTGGGCTGGCAATTTTCCAAGACCCCGGAGCTGCTCCAATGACCCAGGGGGTTCCTCACACATGACCCCCCCCAAAAGCAAGCTGGGATCTGTCTCTCCTCCTCAAGGTGCCCCCCCCATTTTAAGAGGAGAATTCCTAAGCCCAGATCGCGCTCCGGGTAGAAGCGTGTTACCAAGGCCAGGAGACTCGCCTTTTTTCCCCCCCTTATTTTTTGCTCTCTTTTTTGTAAAAAAAATAAAATTCTTGTGCGCAGACAGCTTCAAGTTCCTGGGGAAGAAATCGGGGGTCTCTTAGGATTGAAGGCTCACGTCTTCAAATAAGGGAAGGGAGCCGGGATATCTCAAAACATGCAATAGGATTTATTTATAATACAGTATTGCTTTTTTAAAAAAACAGGTGGCTGGAAAGCTATAAACTCCACGGGGGTCTTTGGTGTCCCAAAGGGGAGGATTGGGGGGGACGGGACGATGCACGTTTTAAAAATCCAATCTGATCATGGCTAAAAAAAACCCCCGGCCCGAAGGAACCAATGGCTTTACAGCTACTGCTAAGAGTAGAAATTGCTTTAAACGAAACAAAGCCCGAACTTTTCATTCAAGGCTTAGGAATCCATCCGTGGCTACTTCTAAATCAATGTTGCTCAACCTTGGCAGCGGTCAAGGGGGTGGACTTTGACTCCCAGAATCCCCCCACAGCTGGCAGGGGGAATTCTGGGAGTTGAAGTCCACCCGTTTTAAAAAGCTGCCAAGGTTAAGAAAAAAAGTGTTTTAAAGCACTTCCCCCCACCCTCCATAGCCAGCCAACCATTGCAGAAATGGCAGGAAGAATATAACCCCTGCTTGATGATCTCTAGAGATCCAGGACAGTGGGAAAAATGGGGGGGGGGGGGGGAGTTGGTAGCTCTTCGGGGTTTGCTCTCAAAATAAAGAGATGGCACCAGCAACACGCAAATCCCCAAGGCAGAGCGTGCCCACCCCTCCAACGAAACGGGAAAGGGGTTGCATAAAGACCTATTAATATACAATTTCTAGCAGAAGGTACTTAGGCCCAGCTGGTTCAGGGTCAGGATAAGGGGAGGGGGGTTTGAAATGGTTTGTACAACGTTATAACAGGCCGTGGTTGTTTTTTCTCTTAATATATTATGCGATTTTCATAATCCATTCATTGTATGCCACCCTGTATCCGTACCCCACAAAACCGATCAGTTTCGACAAGCTACGTTGTTAAGGCAATCTGGACAAAAGGAAGGGGGGGGGGGGAAGTGATTTTTAAAAGAAAACTGGAAAAGTAAGTTGGTTGGAAAGGCTTCTAAAAAAATGAATTATTATTATTATTATTATTCTTTTTGCCCCTTATCATCGCAAAATGAAATGCCTGTTGGAAGCAGGATGCCTTGAAACAAACCACATGTACATGGTACATGTTAAATTATAAATAAAAGCCTCGACACAATTATGCAAATGTACAACCACCACAAATAATTTTTTTAAACCGGCTGAGGTAACCTCAAACATATACAGTTTTAACAGAATAAACCTGGCAGTTTAAAAAAAAAGAACTATTTTTAAGTTTTTCTTTTTTTTAAGAAAAAAGGACGGCTGCTCTCACTTTGACCAGATGGTCAACTAAACGTCAACGTGACCCAACTTACGGTATAAAACATGGCTTTTCGTTGCGAAGGACTTTTTGTTTCTCCCACAGGCAGAAAAGAACAACAGAAAATTAATGGAAAAACTGACCGAGATTTTTATACATACCTCTAGGCGTTATGGGTGTAAATAAAAACAGCTCTTTTTGTTTTTTCACACCAGCTTAGAAAAACGGGGTAGGGGAACTTATCAGCGACTGAGGAATTGGACTGAGTGTGTGTCGATGCAAAAAAAGTAAATATATATATATATATATATATATATATATATATATATATATATATATATATATATATATATATATGTTTTCGTAAATTTTCACGGGTATATGTATGTAGATTGTTCTGAGTTCGGGTTTTGCCCTGTGTAATGTTTTGCATGTCTATGCGACGTTTCGGTAAAATCACATTTACCATCATCAGGCTGGAGTTCCAATCTCTGTGTTTTTGCAAAAACACAGAGATTGGAACTCCAGCCTGATGATGGTAAATGTGATTTTACCGAAACGTCGCATAGACATGCAAAACATTACACAGGGCAAAACCCGAACTCAGAACAATCTACATATATATATATATATATATATATATATATATATATATATATATATATATATATATATATATATATGTTTTTCTTATGTCGGATCACCCTGGTATATTTTTAAGGAACGTCACAGCTCCTTTTTTTGCCTCTAGGCCCAACCCAGGGCCACTGCAAGGCAGTAATATATTTATAGCCGACAAACTATATTTTGTATGTGTTAAATGTTTTTAGCTGGAATTTTAAAATTAAGGGACACTAGGAATGGATCTATCCTAGTCTCCCTTAATTTTAAAATTCCAGCTAAAAACATTTAACATATATATATATATATATATATATATATATATATATATATATATATATATATATATATGTTGAATGTTTATAGCTGGAATTTTAAAATTAAGGGAGACCAGGATAGATCCATTCCTAGTGTCCCTTAATTTTAAAATTAAGGGATCCTATAGATCCTATAGGCAAAAAAAAGGAGCTGTGACGTTCCTTAAAAATATACCAGGGTGATTCGACATAAGAAAAAACATATATATATATATATATATATATATATATATATATATATATTTTTACGATATTGCCAATCAGCAATTCGAGCCCTGTAAACATGGACGTTCTCTGGGAATCCTGTAGGCAGCCCCCACTCCATCTTGAGCGTTCTCTGAGTGTTAGGCGATGATCTGGCAGGGAAACTCAACGCTGCGGAAAGGGCCCCGTGTTGCCACAGGCCAACGTTCCACTGGTATTAACAGTTTAGCACCTTCAAAAACTCTCCCGCACACCTGCGCACCACAATCAATACAGGTTGTGCGTCCAAGCTGAGTAACAAAGCTCCTGGCTAATACCACACAGACCAATATTTTTCGACCGGGGAGACTTGAAGATGGGAAGGCGTCGACTCCCAGAATTCGCCGGCCGGGACATCTTCAAGCCGCCCAGGTCAAAAAACAGCGAGAGAGAAAGAGAGAGACTCGCTGCGCTTGGAAAGCCTCAGCTACAAACACACGCTTTCCAACGTGTTAAGCCAGGGAACAGGACGTTTTGACCAACCACCGATGAGAAATGGACTCTTCCCAGCGACAGGACCTCGCGGAGGTTCTCTGTGCCGATGTGGAACAAACAAAAAGGAAACCCTTCCCCAGAATGAAACTACGCAGAGCCAATTCGGCGTTCTTGCTTGCTCGCCATCAAGTAAAGGTTATCCCCTCTCCATCCCCCTTCCCCGCCCCGCTTTCTACGTTAAATTTTGAAAGACAGGCTTCAAGTATTGAAAATTCTTCATTTCTTGCGTGGAGGCGTGCCCCAGGTGTCCTCCAGCTGAGGTTCCGGTCCGGGGGGTCTTGACTGCATCTTCAAACAGGCGATGGACGTAAGGTGTGTGTAGCCACTGAGGTCAGATGCAGAGAGAGAGAGAGAGAGGCTTCCTGCCCGCAGGAAAAACAGTACGTGTGAAGCTGAGAACAGCTGGAGACATACCAGTCTTTAAAAGCTGAGTGTCACAATTGGTCAGTCTGTGTACTCAGCTACTATAGAGAGAAGAACAGTGATGTCATCAGGTTTCCCACCTAAAAAGCAAGACACGGAGAAGTATTTAAAGTATTGTAAAAAGATGCTGAGACTCTAGAAAGAGTGCAGAGAAGAGCGACAAAGAGGATTAGGGGACTGGAGGCTAAAACCTATGAAGAACAGAGGCTGGAATTGGGCACGGCTGGTTTAAGGAAAAGAAGGACCAGGGGAGACATGATAGCTGTCTTCCGCAATTTCAGGGGCTGCCATAAAGAAGAGGGAGTCAAACTATTCTCCAAAGCACCTGAGGGTAGAACAACTCCCTCCAGATATCAGAGTTGCCCCCACCCTCCTTGCCTTTCGTAAGCTCTTAAAAACCCACCTCTGTTGTCAGGCATGGGGGAATTGAAATATTCCCTTCCCCTAGGCTTATAAAATTTATGTATGGTATGACTGTATGTATGACTGATCTCTTAAATTGGGGTTTTTAGATTTTTTAATATTAGATTTGTTTATGTTGTCTTTTTACTGTTGTTAGCCGCCCCGAGTCTGCGGAGAGGGGCAGCATACAAATCCAATAAATAAATAAATAAACAAACAAATAAATAAATAAATAAACAATCAAGAAGCGATGGGTGGAAACTAAACAAGGAGAGAAGCAACTCAGAACTAAGGAAAAAATTCCTGACAGTGGAGACAATTAACCAGTGGAACCAGCTTGCCTCCAGAGGTTGTGGGTGCTCCACCACTCAAGGCTTTTAAGAAGAGAGTAGACAGCCACTTGTCTGGAACAGGACCTTCTGCTTGAGCAGGGGGCTGGAGTAGAAGACCTCCAAGGTTCCCCCCAACTCTGTTGTTCTATAAGCTTGCAGCTGAAGACCTGGTGCTACAAAACTGCAGGAGCCAAATTAAGCTGTCCTGCCTCTAAACACACAGCTAGGAAATTTAACCCCCAAAGGGATCAAAATGGATCAACAGCTTCCCTCAAATTCTTTGGGGAAAGTGTTTAAGAGCTCCAGAAGTTCAAGCCTGCCAAGAAATGGAGACAAATCTCTACACGGACGGAACAGAATTCATTTATTTTATTTATTTAATTGGATTTATATGCCGCCCCTCTCCGAGGACTCTATGATAGGTGGCAGGTATAAAAATATGCCCGCGTGCATTTTATGCCTGCCCAATCAAAATTAGCACATGGATTAACAACTTCGCTCGCTCCGCCTACTTCTGCCAACTTAATTCTAGCCAAAACCGTGCAGGAGTGTCGGCATGTGGCCACTCTCACCTCTTACATTCAGTCCATTGTCACACGCAAACTGTGCAAAGGGAGACATGTAATTTGGATCGTAGGCCAGCTCGTGCGCTTGCTCCGCGATGCTGCTGGCCGTCTGCTGGATGCTCTCGTAATTTGAATTCTGGGAGGTGGAGAGAAACCGTGAGAACAACGTTCAAAGGGCTTATCGCCTGCCGCAAGTATGTGGTGTAACAGGACAACCCACAGAAAGGAATTGCATGCCGGTCCACCTTGGAGTCAAAAGGCTAAATAATAAACCCAGGACAAATCCCGTTCTTCCTACAGTGGCAAATTTGAGCGGATCCGATTCTGAAAAGCAGATTTTAAGCCCTCCCGGTAGCAGCCCGTCTGCTTTGGGAATTAGAGGGGATGCACCCAAGAGCAGATTAAAAGATAGACTTTATCCCTCAACTTTGAACTTTTACTCCGCTCCTGGCTCTACCTTTGCACCCCAAGGAAAGGTCCAGAAGGTCACAGGCTCACAAAGCAGAAGGTCAGAAAAAGTTTTGCCGAAACCGCCAAGATTGGCCCCAAAGTTGCACCCTGCCGTTTAACGCCAAGGCAACGGTGCGGTTGTGGTCAGGGAGATTTTAATTCCTCCTCTTACCTTTAGTTTCTTCAGCTCCTGTAGGATCATGTAGTCCGGCATGTTGTCGAAGAGCCCGTCCGTGGCTGTCAGGATGATGTCTCCCAGCTGAACATCGAAGGTGGAGCTGTCAGCGGCATCCGGGCTGAGAAAAGATGGAGGAAGTAGAGAGAGAGAGAGAGAGTTGAAAGACTCGTGTTTAAGTTGTACAAAAAGGGCCGTTCACCCTACACCAGCAAGATCATTCATTCGTTTCCCTGCCTGCTTATTAAATTTGTATGCCGCCCACTCCCAGAAGACTCTCATGCAGGCTTTCGGGGTCTAATCCCAAAGGTGATTTTTCAGGAGGCAACTGGACTTCCTCGTTTTGTTTTTTCTCTTTGAAGATGTTTCGCTTCTCACCCAAGAAGCTTCTTCGGCTCTGACTGGACGGTGGGGAATGGAAAGATTTATCCATGACAACTCGCATGGCTGCATTCTGGACCATTCGCAGTCTCCAAACACTCTTCAAGGGTAGCCCCATGTAGAGCGGGTTGCGATAATCAAGACGGGAGGTGATGAGGGCCTGGGCGACTGTGAGTAGAGCCTCCTGGTCCAAACAGGGCCACAGCTGATAACAACACCAGGCGAACCTGGGCAAAGGTCCCCCTGGCCGCAGCTGAGAGATGATGGTCAAGGTTCAGCTGTGGGTCCAGGAGGATGCCTAAGTTGCGGACCCTATCTGAGGGGGGGTCAATGGACGGACAGATCGAATAGTCCTTAGGAGGAAATGCCCACAGCCACTCGGTCTTGTCTGGGTTGAGCTTGAGCCTGTTGGCCCCCATCCAGACCCTCAAAGCTTCCAGGCACCGGCACATCCCCAGTTCTCCACAGGCTCCTCCAGTCTACTCAGTCTAAAGCCTTTTTAAACGGCCTTAAGACAAGCGTGAAGGTGGCGGTTTTAGGCACCCAGGGCCTCAGAGGGCGCCTCCCAGAGCCCCCTCTGAGGGTCCCCAAATGCTCTCCCTTGACCAACACATCACTACAACCTGCCCCCCCCCCTCACGCCAGTTCTCTGCAGGGTGCCTGTGCCCTTTGCAGCCTGGGCTCCAGTCGGACACAATGTGCTTTTCCAAGGCTTCCCTGTTGGGCCTTGGGGTTCTGCCAAGTGGGAATTGATGGGGCATCCGGCACGGCTGGAAACGTTCAAGGGGCCTGAAATACAAGCGGCAGTCATGTGCCTCCCCCTTCCCTGGCTGTCAGGAGGTGCTGCCTCACTGCAGGAATATGTCAGCAGCCACAGAACCTTTTCCAAGACCTCAGAAGGAGAAGGAGGAGGAGGAGGAGGCCACGGACGGAACCCGGCTGGGTCAGAGCCTCTGCAGGCTTCACAGGCAAAACCAAGCTCCCTTATGAAACCAGGTTGCAAGGCCTCGGTCGCTCCAGCCTTGAAAGACGGCACTGAAGAGGTGACTTGATCGAAGGGTATAAAATCATGCATGGGATAGAAAAGGTGGAGAGAGAGAAATTATTTTCTCTATCACACAAATACCAGGACCAGGGGGCCCTCCCTAAAGCTCACAGGTAGGAAAGTGAGGACAAATCAAGGGAAATATTTCTTCCCCCAAAGTGTCCTTGGTTGATGGAATTCCCTTCCAGAAGAGCTCATGACAGCTGTCAGGCTTTACAGCTTCAAGGCAGCATTAGACAGATTCATGGAGGCCAAGTGTATCATAGGTGGTGATTGAAAGGGATGTCCAAGTGCCGCCTCTCTGTTGGTTGAGGCAGGCAGGGTTCCCTTGGGTCCCATTTGTTGGGGGTCAAAGGAAAGGGAAGGTGTTGCCTTCTCCTTCTGCTCAAGATCTCCATGGACAATTGGGGGGCCAATGTGGGACACAGAATGCTGGACAATGATAGATAGATAGATAGATAGATAGATAGATAGATAGATAGATAGATAGATAGATAGATAGATAGATAGATAGATAGATATAAAGATCAAGATACATAAACAGATAGATGAGATAGAAAGAACCTAAGAAGAGCCATGCTGAATCAGGCCAAAGCCCATCGAGTCCAGCATTCTGTGTCCCACAGTGCCCCCCCCAATTGTCCCTTTCCCGACCCCCAACAAATGGCACATACATGAGAGATGGAGGCACGCACAAAATTGTGGGTAGCCCAGCACCGGAAATCTTAAAGAAGAGATTGGAGACCCTTTTGCCCAGAATGACCTTTAGGTTCTCCTGCTTGAGTAGAGGGTTGGACTAGAAGACCTCCGAGGTCCCTCCCGACTCTATTACGCTGACCTCTTCAGCAGCCCCCCGAATTAGCAGGCCAAAAGCCTCAAGATTTTTTTAATGTTTTCCTCTCGCATTCCTTCACCTCCCCTCCCTGTAACCGAGTGATGTCCTCTGGGTACAACACGGCATGTACCCGGCGAGGTTTTAAAACCAAACACACTCCCTACTGTCGTGTCAATATTTCCCCTCACAACACATAACGGTGGTTTTGCTTTGCAAACAAGTCACCTGGGGGGAGAGAGGGGGGGAAATAGTGGAGACTGATGCCTGGGCCGTTGTGAAGGAGGGAAAGCATCACCCCGGGCGCGAGTGTGTAAAAATAGCTGCCAGAAATTAGCTCCGTGGACTGATAACCGGCTGCAGAAAGGGAGGTGAGGAATGCTGCATGAGAACAGAGCTCTTCCAAACATTAGCCAAAGAGGTTTATCTACTTAAATCAGTGTTGGTCAGCCTTGGGAGCTATAAAATGGGTGGACTTCAACTCCCAGAATTCCCCAGCCAGCATGGCAACCTTAAGACCTGTGGACTTCAACTCCCAGAATTCCCCAGCCAGCATGGCAACCTTAAGACCTGTGGACTTCAACTCCCAGAATTCCCCAGCCAGCATGGCAACCTTAAGACCTGTGGACTTCAACTCCCAGAATTCCCCAGCCAGCATGGCAACCTTTAAACTTGTGGACCTAAACTCTCTGAATTCCCCAGCTGGCTGGGGAGTTCTGGGAGTTGAAGTTCACCCATCTGAAAACTCCCAAAGGTCCCCCTGGCCACAGCTGAGAGATGATGGTCAAGGTTCAGCTGTGGGTCTAGGAGGATGCCCAAGTTGCGGACCCTATCTGAGGTGGGGTCAATGTTTCTCCCCCCGGCACAATGGACGAACAGATCAAAGAGTCCTTAGGAGGAAATGCCCATAGTCACTCGGTCTTGTCTGGGTTGAGCTGCTTAAAAGAGTCCTTCCCCAGGCCACAAGTAACCAAACAGCATTTGCCATCACAGGAAGGACAAAGGTCATAAAAAAAATAACAACAATGGAAAGAAAAACCAGCAGCTCAACCACTCGGGAGGGCCAACACCAATCAGGTAGAAGCGGAGTTGGAAATGCAACTCCTTCCGAATTTTCCCCGTAGACCCACCTGAGGGCGGCTGGCTTTCTTGCAAAGTCCCGCGCGGGAAAAGCCTTACCTGTCGCTGAAGACGACTCCCTCGGCTTCGGGGGGCGCTATCGAGAGCTGGAACGGAGTATTGAAATAGTGCTGCTGTTCGTCGGAGCGATGCACCACCCGTCCCCCTCGGACCACCAGGAAGCCCGAATCGCCCAGGTTGGCGGTGTGTAGGCGCCGCGTGGAGCGATCCAGGACGACAATACAAGCCGTGCTGCTCCCTGGGAAACAGAGTCACACAGTCACCTGGCGGGAAAGGTCAGTCGGGCCGCTTTGACCTGGCTGGACCGATGCAGGCAGCCTTTGCCTCGCAGCCTCTCGTTTAGTGGACATTTGAATTGATGGCGGTACTTAGGACCGTTGCAACTTCCTCGTGGCCACGTGATCAAAACTTGGAACACTTGGGTTATTCTCATTTATCTATCTATCTATCTATCTATCTATCTATCTATCTATCTATCTATCTATCTATCTATCTATCTATTGGATTTGTATGCCGCCCCTCTCTTGAGACTCGGGGCGGCTAACAGCAATAATAAGACAGCGTACAATAATAATCCAATAATAAAAACAATTAAAAACCCATTAATATAAAAAACCAAACATACATACAGACATACCATGCATAAAATTGTAAAGGCCTGGGGGAAGGAGTATCTCAGTTCCCCCATGCCTGGCGGCAGAGGTGGGTTTTTAGAAGCTTACGAAAGGCAAGGAGGGTGGGGGCAATTCTAATCTCTGGGGGGAGTTGGTTCCAGAGGGCCGGGGCCGTCACAGAGAAGGCTCTTCCCCTGGGTCCCGCCAAGCGGCATTGTTTAGTTGACTGGGACCCGGAGAAGACCCACTTTGTGGGACCTAACTGGTCGCTGGGATTCGTGTTTTTATTATTACTATTTCTTAAACAACACACTGTTGATGTGGACGTTGAATTTTTTTTATATTTAATAAAAACGTTTTAAAACTAGAAGCAAAAAAGAAATTGGGACCCTTGGCAAGTGACTCACATTTATGACGGTCGCATAAATCCCCTTTGGAGACCCTCTGACCAGCTGAGTCCATGTGGGGCAGCCCGATTGGCTTAATCACAGTGTGACTTAACTTTAACAACAGCAACGATTCGCTGAACAACCGTGGCAAGAAAGGGTCGTACAACGGGGCAAGGCTCGCTTCATGAAGGAAATAAAGGAAATTGGGGGGGGGGGGGGGGGCTTCATTGCAGTCGTAATGCCAGACCCCCAGTCCACTTCTAACTCACAGTTACAAACTTACCTTAGAACAGTGTTTCCCAACCTTGGCAACTTGAAGATATTTGGACTTCAACTCCCAGAAATCCCCAGCCAGTGTTGGGAAACACTGCCTTAGAAGAAAACCTGGGAAAAATTAGTTTTAAAAAAAGAAAAAAGATCCTAACTTGAGAATTGTGGCTTCCAGCCGATCCCTAAATGCGCTGCCACCTGCTGATTGGAGGGGGTGCCCCCTTGTTTTCTGCTCTGGGGGAAGCCGGTATTTCAAGCCCCTTGAAAGCTGGGGCAGAATTCTCCCCCCAACTGAGAAACTGGCCATCTGGGTTCTTTGCAATCCCAGCCTCCATCTGTGGAGGGTCTGCAAAAGAGGGGTGGGGGAAAAGCCCGTCCCTATTTTAACCACAAGGAGGAAGGGGGTGTCCTTCCCTGCCTTCAACAAAGCTCAAGGAGAAAGAAACCTTTGGGCAACAGGAGCAGCACCATCAAAGCAGGAACCCACTTGGGCTGGGGGCAGGTGTTCTTCGGAGAAGGGGAAATCCCCTAATTCCCTAATTCCTAAAGAAGAGGGAGTCGGGCTATTCTCCAACCCGAGGGCAGAACAAGAAGCAACGGGTGGAGAGGAGCAGCCCAGAAGAACTAAGGAGACAGTTTCTTGACAGTTAGAACAACACAGAAATGGGGAAGGCTCCAAAATGGGAGATGTTTCAAGAACATCATGTGGGCTGAAATGACACAGGGTCTCCTGCCTAAGCAGGGGGTTGGACTAGAAGACCTCCAAGGCAGTGTTTTTCAACCAGTGTGCCGTGAGACATGGTCAGGTGTGCCACGAAGCTCAGAGAAAGAAGACAAGAGAGAGAGAAAGAAAGAAAGAGAAAGAAAACGAGAGAGAAAGCAAGCAAGAGAGAGAGAGAGAAAGAAAAAGAGAACAAGAGAGAAAGAAAGCAAGAGAGAGAGCAAGGGAGGGAAAGAAAGAAAGCAAGAGAGAGAGAGAGAGAGAAAGAGAGGGAGGGAAGGTGGGAGAGAGAAAGACATAGAGGGGGGAGGTAGGGAGGGAGAGAGAAAGAGAGCAAAAAAGAGGAAAGAAGGAAGAGAGAAAGAAAGAGGGATGAAGAGAGAAAAAAGAGGAAGGGAGAGAAAGAGGGAGAGAGAAATAGAGCAAAAGGGAGGAAGAGAGAGAATTTTTTTGTCCAATATTTTTTTAGCCACCCCCACCCTCCCACTCAATGTGCCCCATGGTTTTGTAAATGTAAAAAATGTGCCACGGCTCAAAAAAGGTTGAAAATCACTGCTCAAAGGCCCCTTCCGACTCCTCTTCCTCTATTCTGTTCTGAAGGCCGGTCCCTCCAAGGACAGCCTCAGTGGTCCTCATGGAGATGGAGGAGGTGGGGCAGAATTGAGCAGGCTTTGCCCCCCCCTTCCTTGTCAGGGTGGCATTTAAAAGGCCCTCAGACCCACAGAACGGCACTGGGGAATGAGCCCTTCTCCCCTTAAAGTGCCTGCTCCTGGGTTCAGCTGAGGGCACATAGAAATAACCCACATTAAGAGAGAGAGAGAGAGAGAGTTCTTGGCAGAGGAGCCTCGAATCAGGTGAGCAGCAGCAAGCGGAGCCATCACTGGGCAAAAGGTCACCCGATTCCCTCGGCCAGGCCGCCTCTGCGGACTCAAGACAGTAGGTGGAGCCCATGCACCACCAGGTGTCAACCCTGAAGCCTTTGGGGAGCATCTTCAGGACTGGGGAGGGCTGGGGGAACGGGGGGGGGGAGATAGAAGAGACAGTGGGGGACTTGGAGCCAAAATAAAACGGTTGCAAAATGAGGCAAATTCACTTAACCAAAGTCTCTCTTTAACAATTGTGGGCTTGGCTGTGGTCGCAAGTCGAGGACAACCTACAAGGACTTTTTAACAACGAGAGGTAAAACAGACGCAGCCGGTGAGGACGGACATCCAAGGGGGAGGAAGCTGGAGGGGTGGGCTGAGGGGGGGGGGGTGTCTTCCTCTTACCCAGCAGGGGGGCCTTGTGCTGCAGCAGCTCACTGTAGCTCGTGGTGAGGATGCCCACCGGGTGGCTGGGCACAAACCGTCCTTCCTTGACCAAACGTTCACAAGTGCGCATCAGAGTCCCTGAGAACTGAGACGGGTCGACGCCGTAGTCTCGCCAGCCTCCAACACCGTCGGCCACCCCTTCACGAAGGAGAGAGAGAGAGAGAGAGAGAGAGAGAGAGAGAGAGAAAGGTCAGTCCCTAATGGCTTACTCTGGGCTGATCACCATTTGTAATTGAATCCTAACTTTCTAAAAGTTCTAAAGTGAATCTAACCATTTCTAAAAGGGGCTTTCTAGTTGCTTTCGGAATTGACGGCAGGGGGTTCTTCAAGCCTGGCTACTTTTAAGACCTCTGGACTTCAACTCCAAGAATTCAATGGCTGGCTGGGGATTCTGGGAATCCACAAGTCTTAAATGTGGCCAGGTTCGAAGGAGGAGGATTAGTCAAAGGTACTAAGGGAGCTTTTAGCTTAAGGGTGAGATGATAGACATCGTCCAATGGCTGTCACAAGAAGAGGGGGTCAGTTTGTCCTTTGCAGCACTTGAGGGCAGGTCCAGCCTGGAATTAAGGAGGAATTTCCTACTAAGGAGAACAGTTAAGCAGTGGAGCAGCCTCTCTCCTGGAGTTGTGGTTGCTCCATCATCACAGGAGGTTTTCAAAAACACACAAAAAGGGATTGGACAACCATTTATCCGAGATGGTATAAGGCAGTGACGGCAAACCTTTTATTCCTCGGGTACCAAGAGCATGGCTCTGTGCTTCCCCCACCCCTCTGGAGGCCAGAAATGGCCTGTTTCCCAACTTCTGGTGGGCCCAGTAGGCTCGTGTTTCACCCTCTCCAGGCTCCAAAGGCTTCCCTGGAGCTGGCAGAGGGTACAAATGCCCTCCCCCACCCTCCTGGAGGCTCTCTGGAAGCCAAAAACACCCTCCCAGAGCCAAAAATCAGCTGGCCGGCACACACATGCACATTTGACCTGAGCTAGGGCAACGGCTCATGTACCAGCAGATATGGCTCCGCGCACCACCTGTGGCACCCATGCCATAGCTTCGCCATCACTGGTATAAGGACTCCTCCTGTCATGGGTCAGGGCTGGACTAGAAAACCTTTGAGGTCCCCTCCAGTCCTAGGATTCTACGAATGCAACCGAGCAGTGTTTCTCAACCATGCGACTTTCAAGATGGGTGGACTACAACTCCCAGAATTCCTCAGCCGACACCGCAATGGAGCACCGGTGTTTTGATTGCAAAAGCCCAAAGGAGGAACCGATGCAGTGACGTTAAGGATGACAGGAGTGGAAAAAACGTGGGGCCTCTTTCAACCTCTCTCAAAAGGACCAAGGACAGAACCCTCTGAAGTCTCCTCTCTCTCTGGAGGTTTTTTTTACAAAGATGTTCTCCTTTCTACGTAGCCACACACTTACGAAAGGCAGACTAAAGAAACAGACACATCCGGGGCAGAAGATGTCTTCATCCCACAGGCAATTTTGAAACAATTGCAGGAATTAGACTCTGGATGGTTTCAGCACCAAACCAAAATAAGGAAAAGCAGCAGCAGAATTAGCTGACCTTGTGTGTCCCTCAGAAATGACAATACTTATAGAAACATAGAAGACTGACGGCAGAAAAAGACCCCATGGTCCATCTAGTCTGCCCTTATACTATTTCCTGTATTTTATCTTAGGATGGATATATGTTTATCCCAGGCATGTTTAAATTCAGTCCCTGTGGATTTATCTACCACGTCTGCTGGAAGTTTGTTCCAAGCATCTACTACTCTTTCAGTAAAATAATACTTTCTCATGTTGCCTTTGATCTTTCCCCCAACTAACTTCAGATTGTGTCCCCTTGTTCTTGGGTTCACTTTCCTATTAAAAACACTTCCCTCCTGGAACTTATTTAACCCTTTAACATATTTTAAATGTTTCGATCCTGTCCCCCCTTTTCCTTCTGTCCTCCAGACTAGACAGATTGAGTTCATTGAGTCTTTCCTGATACGTTTTATACTTAAGACCTTCCACCATTCTTGTAGCCCATCTTTGGACCTATTCAATTTTGTCAATATCTTTTTGTAGGTGAGGTCTCCAGAACTGAACACAGTATTATTCCAAATGGGGTCTCACCAGCGCTCTATACAGCGGGATCACAATCTCCCTCTTCCTGCTTGTGATACCTCTAGCTATGCAGCCAAGCATCCTACTTGCTTTTCCTACCGCCCGATCACACTGCTCACCCATAACAACCAGACAGAAAGGGGAATGCAGCCCCCCCCTTTTTTTTTTTGGAAAAATCCAACCTTTTACCAGAGTTATGAAGATCATCGTTCAGCCTTGCTCGGGCGGCTGCATGAGTCACTAATCAGGAAATCTGCTTAGGGCACATCTCCTTTGGAACAAAAAAGCCACTAATCTCGGGCCAAAAAAGTTGAAAACTGATTTATTACATAAAATGAAGCCTGCTAATCTGCAAAGAGCCTTTTCTTGACCTTCCCAGCTGAAATAGCAATGCAGGCTGACAGTGGCCTGACCCGGGAGGGGGGTCTGCCCACAGGGTGCAGGAGACGAGCATCAATCAAAACGACCCCCCCAAATAGTCCCAGTGTGGCCGTTTCTATAGCATTATTTTTGATAGTACTCGCAACAGCGCAGCAATGAAGGACCCCCTTCTCTATACTAGACAGAGCAAAACACTATTGCAATGCCCGGCTGCCTGGCTTCTCTCATCTTTCCTTCCTGCTATCTCTCCTTCCTTCCTTCTCATTACTTCTTCTCTTTCTCATCTTTCCCTTTTCCTCCTCATCCTCTCCTTCCTTCTCATCACTTTTTTCCTTCCTTCTTTCCTTCCTTCTGATCACTTTTTGTCATCTCTCCTTCCTTCCTTCCTTCTCACCACTTCCTTCCTTCCTTTCTTCCTTCTCATCACTTTCTTTTTCATCTCTCCTTCCTTCCTTCTCACCACTTTCTTCCTTCTTTCTTTCTTTTCTTCCTTCCCTCCTTCTCATAGCTCCTTCCTTCCTTTCCTTCTTATCTTATCCTTCCTCCCTTCTCACCACTTCCTTCCTTCCCTGCTTCTCATCACTCCTTCCTTCTTCCTACCTACCTAAATACCTAGGTGCTTATCTTGGAATTCAAAAGCCAAGCTGACTCTTCAAACGACAACCCAGCGAGAATCTCTGCTCTGCCTCTCTCGACTGACCCAAAGCCTCTCCGGGTTATCAATGCACACACGAAACAGAGCCTGGTGGACTTCTTGCTTTCCATGTTTTTGCAACCTGCAGAGAAGACGGCCAGCGTGGTCCCTGGAGTTACCGCCTGTGACATGTTATGAACGTGGATTAAAATGACGTGGGCAGCTGCAGAGGACGACAGGAGTGCCGAGCAACCCAAGGGCAAGAGGGAGTTCTTTTATTCCCGTTTGCAGAAAAGCCACGGGTGACTAAGGAGCCAAAGAACGGCAGGAACCTTTCCATGAAACGCTGCCAGGATGCCGCCGACAAATGGCAAAGGGCTATTAAGATTCACGGCTCCCCCCTGCTTCTCATGCGACGCCTCCTCCGTCGAGTAAAAGTGGCACCAGAGAAGCAGATCTGAGGCTGGGCACAAAGACGGGCCTTGCCAGGGATGGGGAAAAGGTCAGCCGGAATAATGGGCAACGGTGGCAAAGGTCAAAGGGCGTCCCGGGTGATTTGCCCTCTGCCATAATCTCTTCATCCGTCGCCCGGCTGTCCTTCAGAGGAGACTTCCTGATCTGCAAAGCCAATTGCATCACCAGAGCTTGGCTTTCAGTAAGCAAGGGCGCTTTGATGAAACCGGTAATGAGATTGTGGGGAGAGAGAGAGACACACACGGCACAATTCCAGGCCGAGGTGGAACGCTGGGGCAGGCCGGCCCTTCCACCACCGGGAGGGTTGAGGAATTCAAGGCCGCTAAGGGAGAGGCGCCTCCCGCAAGGTGTGGCAAGACAATGGCGCTCGGACTTCTCAATGGGGGCGTGTGTGCCAAAAGAGGCTGTCCCGGCCATTGTTTTGGCTCAACCGGCAAAGTCACCTTCTGGCGTTTCTTATCGGAGGCGGGAGTTCCCAGAATCCAAACGCCAGCCTCAGCTTCTAATTGGCTGACTTGGGAGGACACACAATTCAAAGGCACAAGTGTACACTCACCCCCACAAACAGAGCCTCTGTCACACGTCACGCTCTAGGCCAGGGATAGCGAACCTATGGCACTGGTGCCGCAGGTGGCATGCCGTTGCCCTACATGCATGTGTATGCCGGCCAAATAATTTTTGGCTCGCAGAGGCTCTGGGAGGGCGTTTTTGGCTTCCAGAGAGCTTCCAGGGGGATGCGGAAGGGCGTTTTTACCCTCCCTCGGCTCGTGGGAAGCCTTTGGAGCCTGGGGAGGGGGAAACACGAGCCTACTGGGCCCACCAGAAGTTGGGAAAGAGGCCGTTTCCAGCCTCCACAGGGCCTCCAGGGGTAGGGGAAGCTGTTTTCATCCTCCTCAGGCACCCGAGGGGAAAAAGGGTTGCCATCACTGCTCTAGGCTTATATTTTGTCTACCTGAAGAAGTTTCAGAAGGCAAGGTCTTCTTAGATCTGCGTTTCTTCCAACTTTGGCACCTTTAAGACAGGTGGACCTCCATTCCCAGAATTCCCCAGCCAGCCACGGTAGGCTGCGTTATGCTGGCTGAGGAATTCTGGGAATGGAAATCTTAAAGGTGCCCATGTTGAGAAACTCAGCCTTAGATGGACACGAGGCATCTCCCCGGCTGAAGGAAATGTTCTTCAATTTAATATTTTTGATTATTTAACAGGAGAGACGCCTCTTGGGCAACGACATTCTGTGGAAGAGGCTTTCAAACTTCCTCGTCAGTTCTCACCAATCGGGCGCTTCCTCCGTCTTCTCAAAAATGTGTTTTCTTTCCAACCTGATTAAGATTACTAACTGGTCTGGCATGTAGTTTTTCTTTTTAAAACAGATCTTCTGGAATTTAACTCAGCAGATAAGACTCAGGATAAAACCAGCCAGACCTGGTCCACTTTTGTCCTCGTAACATGGCTCTGAACTTCAGGGGAATTCTGTCCCCGATGGATGGATCACCTTGCAGAATTTTAAAAATGTGTTCTCGGTGATGACGGGAATGAGGTTTTTTTTTTTAAAAAATGTAGAAAAAACCCAATCTAGTCATAAGGGTGAACAGGTATTTCCCCCCCCTCACCTAGAAAACTGATCACCTTTGTCAATCAAAAATGGAGAAATGCGATTCCTAAATCCACATATTTGCAGGTATGGGTGAAGATAATAATAATAATAATAATAATAATAATAATAATAATAATAATAATTTGGATTTGTATGCTGCCCCTCTCCGTAGACTCGGGGCGGCTAACAACAATGATAAAAACAGCATGTGACAATAAATCCAATCTAATCTAATCAATAATAAAACAACTAAAAACCCTTATTATAAAACCAAACATACACACAAACATACCATGCATAACTTGTAATGGCCTAGGGGGAAGGAATATCTCAACTCCCCCATGCCTGGCGGTATAAATGAGTCTTGAGTAGTTTACGAAAGACAGGGAGAGTGGGGGCAGTTCTAATCTCCGGGGGGAGTTGGTTCCAGAGGGCCGGGGTCGCTATAGAGAAGGCTCTTCCCCTGGGGCCCGCCAAACGACATTGTTTAGTCGACGGGACCCGGAGAAGGCCAACTCTGTGGGACCTTAT
Source organism: Erythrolamprus reginae (assembly GCF_031021105.1). Lineage (NCBI taxonomy): Eukaryota > Metazoa > Chordata > Lepidosauria > Squamata > Dipsadidae > Erythrolamprus > Erythrolamprus reginae. The sequence continues at coordinate 48,841,641 of NC_091959.1, forward strand.
CAGTTGCTGGGATTCGTGCGGTAGCAGGCGGTTCCGGAGGTAATCTGGTCCAGATATTATGCTTGCAAAGGTGTGATGGTTTTAATCTGCAAAGCTTTTGATTATTTAGTGACTAAGTACGGTGTGCTGAGTATCACCGCCTTCAGGTACAACCTTCCTGCCCAATTCCCCTGTCTTAAGGTTGGGATGTTGAGAGTCTTCCTCCATTTATGGAATTCTTCTGGGCCTTCAATCTCTCTCCTGGGAATAAATGAGATGGGGCACCTCTTGTGGCCTTCGGGACAGAGGTTTTCAGATTGTTGCTGGATTCCAGGGATGGAGGTAGACACACCTGTTTTTATACATTACTGATTCTGCCTGGGAGATTGTAAACTGATGGATGCTTCCACATTGCAGGTGGAAAGATCCAGACGGCTTATCTAAAGCGAGCAAGCCTGCCACTCCTTCAACAATCCTGAATCGCGAATTTTAGGACTTCTCCTAAAGGATCTGGACACTTGGTAAGTAAAAGGTTTTGGTGGGGAAGACTGGACTGGCTCAGTGGTCAGTCTTGTGCACAGAGCAAACTCCTTGGTCGGTGCATTTTTTGGATCGGGCTGATTATGCAACAGGCAAAAGTTGTACTTTTTTTTTTTAACTGCCGGTCAAACGAGGCCATGGCTTGGAAGTTGGGCCAGGTCCAGGTGTCCCGTGCAGGTTCTCCCCCCCCCCCCTCGGAACAGCTCCTCTGGCTTTTCCACACTGACCGGAGGCTTTCCAAAAAAGAAAGCCAAGCAATGTTTGCTTCTCTCCCGCCACCAAAGGAATATGGGGAGAGAGAGAGAAAGAGAGAGATACTCAGGCCTAGATGGAAAAAAAGAAAACAGGCATAATAATAAAGTCTGTTTTGGAGATTTCCCCCCCCCCCCCTTTTTGGCTAAAGAGACTCCAAAACGTCCAGGCTGCCAAAATAAGCGATGTGTCATCGGTTGCATTTGAGAAGCATAAATTAAAGGCATCTCCAATAGCAAAACATGGAGCTGTGGATGGCAAGGAGGGAAGGGAAGAGGTCGAGTGAGGACGCAGGGAAAAGGAAAAGGCCGGGAGGGGGCATAAGGTGCCCTTCCCACACACCCCCACACAATTAAAAGTGCAAAGACGTTTAACCAAGAAGTAACATCAGCAATCTGAACCCTCCTTATTTGGAGGTTTGAGCTGGAATCAAGAAATGCCCATCTTCACCTCAACCCACCCAGCTCCATCTGCAGTGCTTCCTGGCTGAAAAGGAGATCATTTGAGGGAGGGAGGAATCCCAGCGACCAGTTAGGTCCAACAGAGTGGGCCTTCTCCGAGTCCCGTCAACTAAACAATGTTGTTTGGCGGGACCCAGGGGAAGAGCCTTCTCTGTGGCGGCCCCGGCCCCTGGAACCAGCTCCCCCCAGAGATTAGAATTGCCCCCACCCTCCTCGCCTTTCGTAAGCTCCTTAAAACCCACCTCTTCCTTCCCCCTAGGCCTTTACAATTTATGCATGGTATGTTTGTGTGTACGTTTGGTTTTATAATAAGGGTTTTTAGTTGTTTTAGTATTGGATTGTTACATGCTGCTTTTATCATTGTTGTTAGCCGCCCAGAGTCTACGGAGAAGGGCGGCATACAAATCCAATAAATAATAATAATAATAATAATAATAATAATAATAATAATAATAAATGGGGTGGTGGTCTTAAGGCACTAATATCATCACACACACACACCCCAACTCTATGTCCCTGTGGATTGTAGAGGCTGGCTGTGCTTTATGAACACATGTTCACATCAACCCCGAAATCCACTGAGCTGCTAGAGGGCACCCCAAAGGCTTTAAAACCATCTATAGGTAGTCCTCGAACTTACGACAGTGACCAAACTTACAATGACGCCAAGGGAAAGGGACTTAGGGTCCGTTTGTCCTACTCTCCACCACTGTAGCATCCCTGTGGTCAAGGGATCAAAAACTCAAGACGCGACCGATTCATACTATTCATAGTATTGTTTCTTGTTGTGAGCCACTCCAAGTCTTCGGAGAGGGGTGGCATACAAATCTAATAAATAAATACTTATGACGGTTGCAGTGTCCCAAGGTCAGGTGCCCCCCCCCTTCTGCGACCTTTTTGACAAGCCAAATGAATTCACTTAACAACCCAAGTTACTAACTCATCAGCTGCCAGGGGTTTGCCTAGCAACCATGGCAGGAAAGGTCATGAACCTCATTTCACCCATGTCTCACTCAGCGACGGAGATTCTAGGCTCCCTTGTGGCCGCAGGTCAAGGACTCCCTTGTCACGATGCAGCTGGATTGCAAGATCCCAAGTCCTCCCCTCCCCAAAGCATCTGCACTGCCAGGAATCCTGCACGGGGAGGATTTAAAAGGGAATTTTCTCTCTCTCTCTCTCATGGTGCCAGTGATGCTGTCAGCAGCCTCAGGCCCTGCAGCGCCATTCATTAGGGGAGGTGGGCTGACAGGGAGGGAGGGGGGGAGTCCCCGAAGGGCAGCCCTCAAACGCAGTGCAGAGCCGGGATGAATCACTCACGCCGAGAGTTCGCTCCCCGCCTTCCCTCTCTGCAGAAGGACAGGGCTGCACCGCCTCCCACTCACTCTCAGCTGGAGGAAGGGACAGACTGCAGAGGCCACAGGTTAGGGCCGCTGGGGGTCTTGGTCTCATGGGGCTTCCCAGCCCACCTGCCCTGTAGGTCCTCTGCTCGCTCCTGATGCTCCTACGGGCACCACAAGGGCATCTCAGCAGCAGCAACTGCCTTCCCTTCAATGTGCCCCGGGGGGGGGGGGGGCTTGAAATATCAAGAACCTCAGAAGAGCCCTGCTGAATCAGGCCAAAGCCCATCGAGTCCAGCATTCTGTGTCCCACAGTGGCCCCCCAATTGTCCATGGGGATCTTGAGCAGAAAGAGAAGGCAAGACCCTCCTTTTCCCTTGACCCCCAATCAATGGGACCCCAATGACCAGCTGCATCTCTTTAGGCTTCACTCCCTAGCCATGGTCATTAAGTACATTTCAGGCACCAGAGAAACGACCCCCTTAACCCAAAAGTGCCTGAATGGGGTCCAGAAAGCCCCCCACCCCCCACAGGGGAGTGGCCGTTTTCTCCTGCTGCTTGTGCAGAGGGAGCCCCGAAACCCCACGGGGTGGATGTGCCAAGCCACGGCTGACCTCTGGGACCCGCCACTCAATGTCATTTGGGTGTCACTTCACCTTTGTCCCTGGCAAGGTCACAAGGCAGGGAAACTTCACCTCCAACGGGACAGCTTTGGGTTCAAGGTTAAGGGAGAACTTCCCTCCCTCCCTCCCTCCCCACACAGAGAATAATCCAGCGAGGCAAAGCACCACTCAGCAAAGAATAAGCCCTGCTTCCATTTTGGCCCTGCCACTGACCTCTTGAGCGCTCCGACAAGGAGCCGGGCAAGCGGGGATGGCCAGGCTTAGCTCGGAGGCTGCCAGCCAGGGGTGGCTTAGGGTGCTGCGTCTGGGCAGCCGGGCGAGTGGAGGCGGCAGGAGAAGCCAGGGCAGGCTCCATGGGGCAATTAGCCGGCTCTTCCCAGCGCCTCTAGATATGCAATCCGGACGGGCCCGGCAATTGCTACCTGGGGCTGCTCTTTCCCAAGCGGGGAGTCAGTTCAAGCAGGAAGCAAGGAGAGGAGGAATGGGAGGAAGGAGGAGAGGGAAGCACAGGAAGGGATGGAGGGAAGGAGGAATGGGATGAGAGAGACAAAGAAGGAAAAAGAAAGGGAGGCAGGGAGGAAAAGAGTGAAAGGAGAAGAAGAGAAGGGAGGAAGGAAGGAAAGGAAGAAGAGAAAGGGAGGAAAGGAGTGAAAGAGGAAGGAGGGAGGAATGGGATGGTGGGGACAGGAGAAGCGAGGGAGAGAAAGAGAAGAAGGAAGGAAGGAAAAGAATGAAAGGGGGAGAAAAAGAGGAGAAGAGAAGGGAGGAAAGAAAAGGGGGGAAGGAGAAGGAAGGAAAAGAGTCAAGGAGCTGGGAGAAATGGGAGGAAGGGGGGAAAGGGAGAGAAGGAAAGGAAGAAGAGAAAGGGAGGCAGGAGAGAAAAGAGGGAAAGGGGGATGAAGGGAGGGGAAGAGAAGGGGAGGGGGAGAAGGAAAGAAAGAAGGAGAGAGGGGGAGGAGAAGAGGGAAAGGGGGACCAAGGGAGGTGAAGAGGAGAAGGGAGAGAAGGAAAGAAAGAAGGAAGTAGAGGAAGGGAGGCCACAGGGGGGCGACGGGAGGGCTCACCCAGGACGTCGGCCGTGCGGTGCCGGGCCACGAAGCAGGCGTCGTCGCCGTAGCACATGCCCTTCTTGAGGATGCCCTTGCGGAAGTCCTTGCCGAAGCCGCAGCTGGCCGTCACCAGGCTGTAGTCGCGCGAGTCCGTCTGCGAGAGGCCCCCCAGCACGGCCCGGGCCACCAGCCGCCCGTACGACAGCACCGAGAACATCCTGCGGGGGGGGGAGAGCCGGGGGGGGCTACGGCCGGGCGCCCCCCCTCCTCCTCCTCCTCCGCGGCCCCCCCGCCAGAGTGAGGGAGGGGCCGCGAGCCCCCTCAGCGAAGGCGCCGCTTTCTGTGGGGAACGAAGCCGCCGGGCGGGAAGGCCTCGAGCGCTCCTTCACCTCGCTCCCTCGCCGGCCTTCCTGAAGCGCCGCCGCCACCGGCTCCTGAGGAGAGAAACGAGAGCCGCGCGCCAGGTCAGCTCCGCCTCCGCGCCGGCCCTCAGCCCGTCTGCGCGCCCCAGCATCCGGGCATCCCCAGCACGCCGCCCCGCCTGGCCCTCATTGGGCGAGGATTTACATACCCCGCCCCTTACGCCCGTAACCATTCGCCCGGCGGCCCTGTCACTCACCGGGTCGATCCAATTCCCCTTTTCGGACTACCAACCCCGGCATGCTGCGCGGCGGCGGAACGGCCGGCTTCTTTTGGCTTGGGCCGCCGCAAGGCTTGCCGGGAAGTGGTGTTTTCTTCCTAACAGCGGAGCACGTGCGCCGACCCGGAGCGGGTCACCTTCCTCCTCCTTGCAGAGTGGGAGTGAAAGTGAAAGTGGATGTTTCGAAAGGGGGAGAGGGTTTGGGGGGAGGGGTTCTTTCCAAGAGTCTTTAAAAAAAAAAAAACTTATTAATTTTTCCAAATTTTTAAAAGAAATCAACATTACAATAATTTAATACAGATTTATACCCAATATCTTGTATATGTTATATTTCGTATATAGGTGGTATCTCTACCTACAAAACCTTTACTTACAAACTTTTCAAGATAAGAACCAGGTATTCAATTTTTTTTTTGCCTCTTCTCAAGAACCATTTTCCATTTACAAACCTGACCCTTCGAAACTATAACAGGAAAAGGTGGGGAGAAGCCTCCGTGGGGCCTCTAGGAATCTCCTGGGAGGAAACAGGGCTGGAAAAGGCAGGGAGAAGCCTCCGTGGGGCCTCTCTAGGAATCTCCTGGGAGGAAACGGCCTCCACCCTCCCTGTGGTTTTCCCAGTTGCATGCATTCTTTGCTTTTACATTGATCCCTATGGGAAAAATTGCTTCTTCCTACAAACTTTTCTACTTAAGAACCTGGTCACAGAACAAATTAAGTAGAGGTAGCACTGTATTTATATGCCACCCGCTCCAAAAAGGACTCGGGGCAGTTAACAATAGTCCTAAATACTGGGACAATAAAAGATACAACAATAATAAGCAGCAATGCAATAAAATATATAATATCCTAAAAACTATTCATACATAAAATCATTGAAAGCTTTCTCTCAGGGGACTCTTCATCTCTGAAAAGACGCCGCATTAATTAAACAGGGCATTTCAGTCTGTATTTTTTTATTTCTATATATAGGGTTTTTTTTTAAAGAATGCTTGCAAATCGATGAAGGGCTCCTATAAGTTTTCTTCCATAGCTTTTTGCCAAACCGGGAAGAATTCCAGAAGTGTAATTGCATCAGGTCCTTGCAACCAAGATACTACAGAATTAAAAAGGATAAATTTGTTTCCTGCTTGTGGCTTGGGAGAATGCAGAACTCCCAGTTGTTACGTTGCCTTGTTGAAGAAATTGTTCGTGGCAACGTGTGAGTCTATGCACATTTTTTTATTTTATTGGGGTGTGAAAGGAAGGAAGTGTCTAATTTTGCTTTTCCTTTTATTTTTTAATGTATTTTTTTTCTGTTTGAGCCATGGGTACCGATTTTCCCATATTTTGTAGAATTCTAGATTTATCTTTTTCCTGTCATTATTTTCACTGGATTAGATGTATTACTATGTTTTTATTTATGTTGTGAGCCGCCCTGAGTCCTTGGAGAGGGGCGGCATACAAATCCAATTAAATAAATAAATTATAAAATAATAAATAAATAAATCCCAAAGTCATTTTGGACATTTCTGCACAAGTTGTAGCAACAGAAACTTTGTGGCCGTGAGCTGAAGAAGGCCTGAGCAGATTTTTCAAACATTTAAGATGCTTAATGGAGGCTGAAGGATGCCCAGTGAGTGTGCAATGAGTTTGTTTGAATGTTTGACTGGATATGGGAGTATTTTAATAGGGCTTTTTAAAATGTAACTTTTAATCTAATGTTAATTGTATATCGATGTTTATTACCTTTTTATCTATTTGTAAGCCACCCTGAGTCTTTGGAAAGGGGCAACATATAAATCTAAGAAATAATAATAATACTGTGCCAAGAGTATAAGAGTAGTCCTTGTTGCATGGGTATACTGTGTGTGTGTATATATATATACACACACACACACACACACACACACACACACATACGCAATAAAGTATTTATTGTCATTGTATATCCTTTCTTTAAAAAGTATTATTATTTTATACATACACAAACATAACAATGACAAACAAAACAAAGAAACAAAAACATAAAACATAAATTTGGGAAATTTTACATTCCTTGCTTCATTTAGAATTTCAGTTGGATAATTTTCCATTTTTCCCTTGTTCTTTTGTTAATGTACTGCTTTGCATTTTTTTACATATTTCTCTTTGAATTTTATTTATCAATTTCTTGGATTATCTTTCTCTTTAATTTCTTTTCTTTTATCTTTTCTTTCCTGTATATCCAATGACAATAATGAATCCAGAGCATGATACCATGGTCTCTCGAGACGGAAGGATGCCAATGCAAAGTATTTATTTCTTTATTTTATTTAAGAAAGGTTGTAAAAACCTCACCAACAGGTTTTTTTAACAACAGAAACTTTGTGGTCTTAAGCCAAGAAACACCTGTGCAGATTTTTCAAACAGTTAAGATTTTTAAAATGTTTTAGTAAATTTTAATATTTTATAGTTATTAGATTTCGTATATATTGTTATAATTAACATTGTATGCCACCCTGAGTCACCTCGAGAAGGGCGGCATAGACATGTGATAGATAGATAGATAGATAGATAGATAGATAGATAGATAGATAGATAGATAGGGATGGATGGATGGATGGATAGAAAGATGCTTAATGGTGGACAAGGAATGCCCAGGTCTTTTTTTTTTTTGCCAGGATGGACAATGCAGGTGAGCAATTTCGCAATCAGAAAGCTGAAGTGCCAACCTCCCTGTCTCCTCTTCCTCCTCCTCCTCCTCCTCCCAGTTTTGAAAAGTAGCATCTGGAAGTCAATAAAATCTTAGCCAAGAAAATATTTCGCCACCCTTGTTCTGTTTCCACTCAGGTGTGGCTGCCTTTGTCCTTGGCATGCCATCTTCTTCGGGCTGGAGGACCCGGAAGCAAGATTTGAATCCCCGCCTCGCCCTTTTTCCTAACCCCCACAAGTCCTTTAATCGGCTCCATCTCGGCATTCTCCTTCAGCCTGAATAGCTGCTCCACTAATTGCCCTGCTTGCATCAAATGGTTTTTCTGGGTTCTTCTTTCTCCTACGGTGGAAGGAGGGCTGTTGGAGAACGCTCTCTGCTCCTCATTTGCAAACCATTAAAAATGAAATAAGCACAATTTTCACTCCAGCTTTTTTTGAAATAGAGCAGAGCAGAATAGAATCGAATATGGAATAGAATATAGAATCGAATATAGAATTGAATCGAATATAGAATAGAATAGAATAGAATGTAGAATAGAATTCAGTATAGAATCGAATTGAATAGTATAGAATATAATATGAATATAATAGAATATAGACTTGAATAGAATATAGAATATAATATAGAATAGAATATGGAATAGAATATAGAATCGAATAGAATGTAGAATAGAATTGAGTATAGAATCGAATATAGAATCGAATAGAATAGTATAGAATAGAATATGAATGTAATAGAATATAGACTTGAATAGAATAGAATATAGAATAGAATACGGAATAGAATACAGAATAGAATAGAATATAGAATAGTATATAGAATAGAATCGAATATAGAATCGAATATAGAATAGAATCGAATAGAATATAGAACAGAATAGAATAGAATATAAAATAGAATAGAATACAAAAGAATATAATTCTTTATTGGCCAAGTGTGATTGGGCACACAAGGAATTTGTCATTGGTGCAGATGCTCTCAGTGTAAATAAAATAAAAGATACGTTCATCAAGAATTATAAGGTACAACACTTAATGATAGTCCAGGTACAAATAAGCAATCAAATCATAATAGAAACCAGTCAATATAAGGATGCAAGCAACAAAATTACAGTCATAAGGTCATAAGTGGGAGGTGATGGGTGATGGGAACGATGAGAAGATTAATAGTAGTGTGGACTTAATAGTTTGGTAGTGTTGAGATAATTATTTTTTTAGCAGATGGCGTTTGGGAAAAAAACTGGTTTTCTGTATCTAGTTGTCTTGGTGTACAGGGTTCTGTAGCAACGTTTTGAGGGTAGGAGTTGAAACAGTTTGTGTCCAGGACGCGAGGGGTCAGTAAATATTTTAATGACCCTCTTTTTGACTCGTGCAGTCTACAGGTCCTCAATGGGAGGCAGGTTGGCAGCCATTGTTTTTTCTGCAGTTGTGATTCTCCTCTGAAGCCTGTGTCGGTCTGGTTGGGTTGCAGAGCCGAACCAGACAGTGATAGAGGTGCAGATGACAGTATGTAGGAGTTTACGATTACCAATCTTAATTATCTTCATCCAAAATAACTGGTTTCTTCTTCACCTGCTTTTTACCTGTAGCTTAGAGAGCAGGACTGACCAACTCTTAAGACGTGTGGGCTTCAATTCCCAGAATTCCCCAGCACCCATTCAGTTGAAGTCCACACCTTTCACAATTGTGGAGGTTGGGAAAACTTACTGTAGAGACTTCCACCACCTTTACCTCTTCCTTAAACCCTGACTCAAAGGCAAGCCCAGCCTGCTTCAAATTCCTTGTGGACCACACGCTGTACTATGGACTGCCAGCTTTTCTTTCTTTTTTTTTACGATCTAATTGTATTTTCTTTTTAACAGCCGCTCGGACATGCAACATTCCTTGCAAAGCAAAATGTTGTTTTCCAAGCCGCAGTGTGGACTTTGAATAGGGAGGATTCTTTTCCTGTAGCGCCACCAAAGACACGCACTTTGCTCCTTTTTTGGAGATATGGGGGGGGGGGAAATGACAATTTGGGAGGATCTGAGAACATTTCAGGCCAATAACTAATATTTGACTTTGTTTATGGTATGTATTGTTTACTGTTGTAAGCTGCCATGAGTTCCACTGGGATTGGGCGGCACAGAAGTCAAATAAATTACCTAAATTAAATTAAATTAAATTTGTTTGGCAAGGGAGTAAATTACAGTGGTGCCTTTACTTACGAACTTAATTTGTTCCGTGACCAGGTTCTTAAGTAGAAAAGTTTGTAAGAAGAAGCAATTTTTCCCATAGGAATCAATGTAAAAGCAAATAATGCATGCGATTGGGGAAACTATAGGCAAGGTGGAGGCCCTGTTTCCTCCCAGGAGATTCCTAGAGAGGCCCCACGGAGGCTTCTTCCCGCCTTTTCCGGCCCTGTTTCCCCCCCAGGAGATTCCTAGAGAGGCCCCACGGAGGCTTCTCCCTGCCTTTTCCGGTTACAGTTTCGGAGGCTCGGGTTCTTAAGTAGAAACTGGTTCTTAAGAAGAGTCTAAAAAGTCTTGAACATCCGGTTCTTATCTAGAAAAGTTTGTAAGTAGAGGCGTTCTTAGGTAGAGGCACCACTGTATTCTTTGTATATATGTCCTTGAATTACAACGGCAATTGGTCCCAAAATTTGTGTTGCTAAGCGAAACATTTGTTAAGTGGGTTTTGACCTGTTTTATCATTTTTCCTGCTGCGTTTGTTAATAATAATAATAATAATAATAATTTATTGGACTTGTATGCCCCCCCTCTCCGTAGAGGGAAATCACTGCACTTGACAAGGTAGGAACCCAGTTGTTAAGGGAATCTGCCTTCCCCGTTGTTTTTGCTTGTCAGAAGGTCGCAAAAGAGGATTATTAAGTGTACAGTTGTAAATCGAGGACTACCATACTGTATACTCATCAGGCATAACATTTCATTTAGCAATTAAACAAACAGTCTATCCATTTGATTACATCAGTTTATAAATCACCCACCTCCCAGGCAATTTGGAATGACGCAAATTACAGTTGTAATTGCATAAATCGAATTTCTTCAGATCGTGTGGGACTACAATTCCATTATTCCCCGGTGCACATTCCTGATAAACCCACAAGTGTTACACAAGCACATCAGCCCTCTTTTACACTGTAGCTTTTAAGGTGTGTCCTTCCCAGAATTCCCTAGGCTCCATGGGGAGCGGGGAATTATGGGAGATGAAATCTAGAGATCCAGAACTTGCTGAGGTCTAGGAACATTGCTCCAGCGTTTCCTGTAAGGAAATACACTTCGGGATGTGAAGGTTTTTATATGGCTATAGATGCCAACAGCCATCAGCAGTCCTTTATCTAGATTTTAATTTCACATCAAAGAGTTTGTGATTTTTGTCACCCAACATCTGAAAATCAGGGAGGAGAAAAATACTAGTGATATGACATTTGGATGAACTAGAAACATAGAATAGTAATGGCAGAAAAAGACCTCCTGGTCCATCTCCTCTTTCCTTATACTATTTCCTGTATTTTATCTTAGCATGGATCTATGTTTATTCCAGGCATGTTTAAATTCAGTTCCTGTGGATTGACCAACTACGTCTGCTGGAAGTTTGTTCCAAGCATCTACGACTCTTTCAATAAAATAATATTTTCTCACGTGGCTTCTGCTCTTTCCCCCCAACTAACCTCAGATTGCGCCCCCTTTTTCTTGTGTTCCCTTTCCTATTAAAAACATATTTAACATATTTAAATGTTTCGATCATGCCCCCCCCCCCCCTTTTCCTTCTGTCCTCCAGTCCAGACTATACAGATGGAGTTTATTAACTAAGAAGGGAAGATTCCTGATTAAGAACAGTCTGCTCCACAGGGATCTCTTATTCCTAATAATATGAGGTGCATATGAGTTGCTTCACATTAATTTTGAGAGATTTTGGAACGTTTGAGGCTGATTTACATAACCACATACTGAGCTTGTTAGTCATTAGGCTCATGACCGGACAGTGGGGGAATCTCAAACTTGACCAAACATGAGCAGTTAAGTGTACTTCTGTAAAATGTGCAAAAAATAGTTCCTTAAATAATGCCAAAGATGGATTTTTCTTCTTTTCAAATAAGAACTTTGGGGTTCATTATGCAATATACATTCATTCTTGCTTGGGTAAGGAATGAGTCACCTTCTCACCCACTGGTGGCAAGCTTTGACAGCGGTGGAAAATTTGACATTTGCACATGAGCTGAAACTTTTTTTAAAAAAGTTTGTTGGTTTTGTTTCTATGTTGCTGGTATTTTCCTAGCTTTCTTAGGACTGTCAAAATATCTCCTGGTACCGTCCTCCCTCTGCAGTTCAAATGGTGAAGCTACAGAGGGATATTAAACGCTCCTTCTTGGGACCTTGATAGACAAAGGGATTTTTTTTTTTTCTCTTTCTTAATTTTAATTTTATTTTTTTATTAGAAAATAGGTTGACTTACAGCTATATATTATATTACTTTCAAGGGAAAAAGTTATACATAAATAGAGCAAAAAAGAAAGAAAAAGGGCAAAAAAGGACAAGAAATTACATTAAAAACGAGAGAGAGCCTTGTTCTCTCTTAATTATGCTTACGTCTTTCTATGTCATTGCAGTACTTCATATTTATATGGTTGGCTTAAATTCTTTCAAATTCATTCTACTATACTAATCTATTATTAATTGTTACTAATACATTGTATTCATAGTAAAAAGTAAAATATCAAAGCAGGTTACAATTTATTTAACCAATTTGTTCTTAATCAAATTAGTATAGCTCATTTTTCATAACTGGACAAAGATTAAAAATCATTTTTTTAATCTGAAATCTATCCTATCCAAACATGTTTTATCTTAGTTTCTTTAATGTCACCTCGATGTGTTGTATTAAAATTATCTATTTCTTATTTTTTTGCAACCCATTATACCGTTTATCCCATATTCTGTAAAAGGGAATTTTTCATTGAATAACCAGATGATTATTTAATTTAATTTTACAGTGTTAGGAGCCCCTGGTTGTACAAGATTCTGGATAGCTTACAGTTTTAAAAGGAAGAAACCACACCCAGGGGAAGAGCCTTCTCTGTGGCGGCCCCGGCCCTCTGGAACCAACTCCCCCCAGAGATTAGGACTGCCCCCACCCTGCTCGCCTTTCGTAAGTTATTAAAAACTCATCTTTGACGCCAGACATGGGGAAATTAACACCCCACCCCCCAATTGTCAAGGTTGATGTATGGTTTGATTGGATTGTATGATTATTTTATTATAAGAGTTTTAAATTATATTTTTAAAAATTGGATTTGTACAGTTTATGTTGTTGTGAGCCCCCCCCGAGTCTTCGGAGGGGCGACATACAAATCTAATAAATAATAATAATAATAATAATAATAATAATAATAATTATTATTATTATTATTATTATTTTCTTGCAGACGTTTCGTTACCAAACTAGGTAACGTCATCAGTTCATCGGCTCATTTCAACCTTGACTTACAAATATTCTCCTCTATAAGTATCATAACGTTAAGCCTGTTATTTGTACTTATTTGTACTCTTTACTCTTATCTGTACCTGGACTATTATTAAGTGTTGTACCTTATGATTCTTGACAAATTTATATTTTCCTTTATGTACAATGAGAGCATGTGCACTAAGAAAAATTCCTTGTATGTCCAATCACACTTGGCCAATAAATAATTCTATTCTACTCTATTCCATTCTGTTCTATTCACTCCATTCTTCTATTCTATTCTATTCTATTCTATTCCCTATTCTGTTCTATTCACTCCATTCTCCTATTCTGTTCTATTGTATTGCTGTCTGGGGGATTCTGGGAGTTGAAGTCCATGTGTCTTAAATCTTGGAAACCCCAATTTAGTCTTTTGAGTGAGCAGTTGCTGCTTTTTAACGATATCTCTGTCTTGCCCCCCCCCCCCCAATTAAATAACAGGAAGCCTAGGTGGCAAAATTGATATCCCAGTAAAGCTGGTAGTATCACTTGAACAACATAAAACCCGAATTACTGGGTTCCTGAGGGAAGTGAAGCAAAACCTGGTGAGACTACAAGTCCAAGAATTCTTAACAAGGGGGGGGAAATGCTATAACATTAAGGCGTTCCCTGGCAACGCTTTCCCGACATGCTTCGAGCGTGGTTGACCCGCCCATCGCTTCCTAGAGCGCTTGAAGGCTCCCAGCGTACCTTGCGCGTCTCCATGGTTACCAGCCCCGGGCGTCCAACTGAGGCCTAGGCCGCTGCGGCCTAGCAGGCGGGATGAGGCGACCGAGCGGGCCGCCGCCGCCGCTTCTCCTGAGGCGGTCCGTTCTCTTCCTCCTGCTGCTACCCGGGGTTTGCCCGTCCACGGCGGGGCCGACCATTGATGGCCCTTCGAAGGAGGCCACCATTCCGGACGGAGCCGCTACCGCGGCGGGGTCGACGACGGAGCCCCCTCCTCTTTCGTCCCTCAGCCAGGCGGTCTCGACGGCGAGCCCCGCCGAGGCCTCCAGCCCGCGTCTCACGACTCCCTTTCAAACGCCATCTCATGTCGGCCCCTGGCCGGCTCCCGTCACCAAGGGTGGGTCTCCCCCGAGGGACTGATGGAGCCTCCATGGACAGGAGCAGTCATGCCGGAGTCTCGGGATGGGGCAGAAAGGCCAAAAGAAGCTGGCGGGAAGAGCGGGGTAGTCTGGTTGCCCTTTCATAGCTGTAGCAGGCGGGACTATAGTTCATGGGCTATAGGAAACAAGCCTGAGGAATCTGGGATTGATTTATTCTATTTATTTATTACATTTATTTTCTGCCTATTTTGTCATGGGGCTACATTAGGCGGCTTATACACTGCTCAAAAATAAATAAATAAAGGGAACACTTAAAAAACAATATAACTTCAAGTAAATCAAACTTCTGTGAAATCACCTGTCCACTTAAGAAGCAACACTGATTGACAGTCAATTTCACCTGCTGTTGTGCAAATAGAATATTCTATGAGAACATTTCATTCATTCAGATCTAGGATGTGTTATTTGAGGGTTCCCTTTGGGGTTTTTTTGAGCAGTATATAACAATAAAACAGAAAAATGTGTAAATAAAAAGTGTAAAGGTAACAATAGCAAAGAAATAAAAACAAACCATGGAAGTACAATAATTTTTTTTTTAAAAAAGGAGAAAAAAAACCCTTAGTTATAAGTCATTGACATCTAGAGCTCTACCAGAGCATCTATGGCCCTATTTCCATGGTTTTTCTCCTTGGTAAGTCACAGGTGTATCCATGGGTATAAGAAAAAAAAATCTTGGTCTGAAATTTTTTAGGTTCAATTGATCTGAATTGAAATAGACCATGCAAAATGAATTTTACTGTTTCTGACAGTTGGGCGGGGGAGCGGGCATGCATATTTCATAAACTACGGTTCATTGCACGGTCAGCCAGATGTTCAGTCTGAATTCAGTATTTTTATCCATCTAGCGACTCCACAGTAACTGAATTTAAATATGCCTGGGATAAACATAGATCCATTGTAAGATAAAATACAGGAAATAGTATAAGGGCAGACTAGATGGACCATGAGGTCTTTTTCTGCCGTCAGTCTTCTATGTTTCCTTTTGTGGACCTGGGATATGTTTTTGATTTATCATTTATTTGTCAAGTACGTACTGGTGGTATACAAAGATAAAACAATGTTTATATACATGATATTAGTAGGAGAGAAACATTAGGACAGGGGACGGAAGGCATCCTGGTGCGCTTATGAACGCCCCTTAGTGACCTCTTTTTTGATGGTATCTAAGATATCATAGGTTTTCTGCTATTCCACCAAAGCAATCTGCCATTTGCAATTGACTGATGAGATTTGTTAGTGCTGATGGTGTTTAAGGTGGTGGTGATAGTGGTTGTTACTTAATATTCACTGCCATTTTTGTCAAACTTATTTTTCAGTGACCGAGCTCTGCGTCTGTGACCTGCTGGAGAATCAATGTGACGTAAACTGTTGTTGCGACCCGGTTTGCAGCGCTGCAGATTTCAGCATCTTCACTGCCTGTTCGGTTCCTGTTGTCACGTAAGCGCGCCTGCTGTAGAGTGACGCAAATGTGCATTTAGATGGTTTCCACAGAGATCTCGCATGCACTCTGTTTGAACTTGCCACATCAGAATAGCAAATTGAGGATGCAGTCCTTGGGGCAATGTCTCTTGAGATGAAAACACAAAAAAATTGAATATTAATAATCTAGTTCAACTCCTCAGCTTTTGAAGTATTACGGTGTCCTCATAAAATAATCCCGGTGCAGAATACAGAGGGCAGAGGTGTTCCATTAAAAGCTTTAACGAGTCGCAGTGACTGTGAAGTGCTGGGGAGGAAGCTTTTCTTAACCTGTGAGGCTTGCTTGCAAAGAGATTTTTTTTTTTTGCAGCTAGTATATAGCGGAATATATACACTTTTCGATCATTTGAACACCACGCAAAATGCAATGCACGAGATGAAATGTTTTGCATTTGCTAAATTCCGCATTTAGCACTTCACGTAACAGAATTGCCACTTGATTGCATTTCTGTCTCTCACTTTAAATGTCTCTGAATTAAAAAAACACAAGTATTTGTCTACTTCTCCATATTGGAACAAATACCTCTATGGCTATGGAGATATTTTTAGGGGTGCATTTTTAAAACACTGGCCGCACTATTAATAACTGATTGCGATCTGCAATTGTTGCTTGTTCTGTGTGCCATTTCCTTTTTGGCAGCCTACCCACTCTCCTTTCCACCGCTTCGTGTCTCCGCTGGTGTTCTTATGCATTGTGAATTTGACAACCAAATTAAACCTTTGTGGATTAGCAGTGTCCTATTTAAATATCAATATGCCAGCGAGTTTCCTGTTGCAGCCTCTCAACACAGGTTTTGCAGCCTCCCCCACCCTCCAACCCCTCTCTTCTTCACAGGTCTGTTCAAAACCACCAGCTTCGTTTATCCAACTGCTTTCTTTCCCCTCACAACACCTCAGCATGTCTCCGTGCAGAAAATTATCCACAACTCTTTGGAACAAAAATTGTGCCACCCCAGGGATTAATCCCAGCTTTTATTTGGCCCCTGTGCCAATTGCCTTTTTGATTCAGTATTTTGAGAACTGTTAGATACATATGTCAAAGTTAAAGCTGACTAGTAGTTGCATTTGTACCTGTGAAATGATGTTTGTTTATTTATTTATTTATTTAATTTATTCATTTGTCCAATATACAAATACATAGGAAGAAAAATAGACATGTGATAATATAAAAGAGGGTGAAAGTAAACTTAGAGGAGAGGATACACGAAAGGAAGAGAATATATATGATAGGTGGAAGAAAGGAAAGACAATTGGACAGGGGACGAAAGGCACACCAGTGCACTTATGTATGCCCCTTACTGGCCTCTTAGGAACCTGGAGAGGTCAATCGTGGAGAGTCTAAGGGAGAAGTGTTGGGGGTTAGGGGTTGACACAATTTAGTCCAGTAATGAGTTCCACGCTTCGATAATTGTTGAAATCATATTTTTTACAGTCAAGTTTGGAGCAGAGAGGCATAGGTTGGTTGCATGCTTTGGTTTCTGGAAGGCATGGCTTAACAATAGATCCCTTGTTTTTACATTGTCTAAAATATTTTTCAAATCCATTTGCACTATTGACCATTTTTGCATACGGTGGTTTGATTTCAGAGGCTTAAAAAAATTATTTATGTGTCTTGTTTCAACATCCCTTTTTTTTCCAAAGGGATTTTTTTTTCCTCCACAGAAGAAAAACGGCATTCCTGTATGTAAAAAAAGATTAAAACATTTACAAGCTTCTCTTTTCTCTAGAGGTGACGGGCATTTCTGCAGACAACCAGAAGCCCTCTATTCCATAGATCAATCAGTTCAGCCACCAAAAAGGATATTTCAAGTGGTCGAGAAAGTCAACCCTTCTGTGTTCTGCCTTCAGACCTCCAACTGTAAGTAGGACAAGCCTAGTGAATATGTTACTCTGAGGATAAGCAAACTGATGGGATGGATAGGATAGTACTTGAAGGGGGGTGGGGGTTCAGCAGTGTTTGAAAAAATAGTCACTTGTTGAAGTGAGTGGCCATCTAGATTAGGCTCCCCAAATTTGGCCACTTTACAACTTGTGGACTTCATCTCCCAGAATTCCTCAGCCAGCCAAATTTGGAGAGCATATGAAATATTTAATTCAAATAAAATGGCTTTTTTTAAAAATGACCATGTCCAAGACTTTCAACATCAGTATAGATCCTGCATAGTTTGCCCCCATCCTGAAGAACTAAGCCAAAGGGTGAAGCTATGTTGTTCCAGTATATTTCCTTTCATTTTTGAAGAGAGAAAGGTAGACAATTAAGATGTTGAACAACCTAGGTTTTTTCCCCATATGATCACAATGCTCAGAAATGCCCGGATACAATGTGATGTACTAAACTTCTCAAACTTTTTTCTTTTCCTTTTCTTTTTGCAGATAAAGCTGGCTTCTCCTTCCAAGCTCCAGAAATACCCACCCTGCAGAATTTCGATAGGCTCCTTCAGGAATTCGACAGGGACAGCGGCTTTGCCACTGGAAAGGATCTCATCCTGGAAGCGGAGTCCCAGGCCCCTCGTGAGGCTAGCGCAGACAACACCAGCAGATACAAAGTGGGTTTTGCCTCCCAAGGACAATTCCATCTGTCCATCCATTACCCTGGGGGGGGGGGTCATTGACCCCCTCAGAGAGGGTCCGCAACTTGGGCATCCTCCTCGATCCACAGCTCACATTAGAGAAACACCTTTCGGCTGTGGCGAGGGGGGCGTTCGCCTGGTGCACCAGTTGTGGCCCTATTTGGACCGGGAGTCACTGCTCACAGTCACTCATGCCCTCATCACCTCGAGGCTCGACTATTGTAACGCTCTCTGCATGGGGCTACCTTTGAAGAGTGTTCGGAAACTTCAGATCGTGCAGAATGCAGCTGCGAGAGCAGTCATGGGCTTCCCCAAATATGCCCATGTCACACCAACACTCCGCAGTCTGCATTGGTTGCCGATCAGTTTCCAGTCACAATTCAAAGTGTTGGTTATGACCTATAAAGCCCTTCATGGCTCCGGACCAGAATATCTCCGGGACCGCCTTCTGCCGCACGAATCCCAGCGACCAGTTAGGTCCCACAGAGTGGGCCTTCTCCGGGTCCTGTCGACTAAACAATGCCGTTTGGCGGGACCCAGGGGAAGAGCCTTCTCTGTGGCGGCCCCGGCCCTCTGGAACCAACTCCCCCCAGAGATTAGAATTGCCCCCACCCTCCTTGCCTTTCGTAAGCTCCTTAAAACCCACCTCTGCCGTCAGGCATGGGGGAACTGAGATATTCTTTCCCCCTAGGCCTTACAATTTACGCATGGTATGTTTGTATGTATGATTGGTTTTATAACAAGGGTTTTTAGCTGTTTTAGTATTGGATTTTTACATGCTGTTTTTATCACTGTTGTTAGCCGCCCCGAGTCCACGGAAAGGGGCGGCATACAAATCCAATAAATAAAATAAATAAATAATAATAAATAAAGAGCTCCACTTTGCCCGTCCCGTCTCTTGAAGCCAGTTTAGATTTTGTCCAGGGGACAAATGGCCTCACATGTTTGTCTAACTCTAAGCGGTTCCCCCCAGCCTGAAACTCAGGATTGGAGAAGGCCGAGCAACAGGTTCCCAGTGGTTCTTCTTCCTGGTGGAAAATGAAATTTCTTCTCTTGTGTTTTGACAGTTTAAGGATCTCATTCAGACAACCGATGGCTTTCTGAGGCTGCCTGCTCCACTTTTTTCTCGCTGTGCTCATGAAAACCCTGCAGGTCAGAGAACAGCTTCTTCCTTCTGGAGCTACTACTTTTGGATTGTGTTTTGGGAACAGGCACTCTGTATGAAATTTCCCCCCTTTTGCTCTGCTATTCTAGACCACGGGGCCATCTTACCTTCCTGCAACAAACCCAACAAGATGGTTCTGCTAAAGGGGTTTTCTAAGAGTTCCAGGCCTAGTGCCGTAGAAGCTTTGAAACCAGGGCCCAAATTTAGTGGATGAAATAAAAGCATGAGATAGGGGTTTAAGATTTCCGAGCTGTAGGCAGAATAGAAAATCCTAGGATTCATAAACTATGCCTGCGTTGTATCTCTAGCTAAAGCCCTGGACACCAATTCCCACCCTGTTAGAGTATCCTTCTTACCACAACCATCATCCTCCACTAGATTCACACCTAAGACAAATTCCTTGTGTGTCCAATCACACTTGGCACATAAAGAATTGTGTTTTAGATAGGGCTGCAGGGAAGTTTGGACAAGACAATCTTAAATGAGGCTTCTTTTGTCACGAAGAGAGACTGCAGGAACTTTGCATGGATGGCCTAGAGAAAAGGAGGGCCAGAGTGGACATGATAGCAGTCTACAGATATATGAGGGGTTGCCACAGAGAAGAGGGGATCACTTTATTCTTCAGGGCACCAGAGGGCCGGATGAGGAACAATGGCTGAAAGCTGACCAAGGAGAGATTCAACCTGGAAATAAGGAAGAACTTCCTGACGGTCAGAACGATCAACCAGTGGAACAACCTACCAGCGGACGTTGTGAACTCCAATACTCTGGACATTTTTAAGAGGAAATTGGACTGCCATTTGGCTGGGATGCTATAGGGTTCCTGCTTAGGCAGGGGGTTGGACTTGATGACCCGCATGGTCCCTTCCAACTCTAACAATCAATCAATCAATAAACAAACAAACAAACTTCTAATCTGAATTAATCTGAACTTCCTCTGGTGTACCTGGAGCCCAAAATACTTAGATATTTACTGTAGAGCATTTTCAATAAGGGAGAGCACATATGCGCGTTAATTACAGAAACGAAGAGGGAGTTGTAGAAAAGGCAGCTTGCTGCCATGGAGCCCACTCTAAGCCATGCATTCTGGGGCTTTTGATTTAAAATCAGATTAGATTGGATTAATTAGATCCCTAAAACGGATCTAACCTTCACCAACCTGAAGATTTGCTTCTGAATCCTGTTCTTTGCTGCTTTCTTCAGGCTTCTTAATGACCCAGGCTGAAAAATGCAACACAGCGATGAAGGTGGATGGATGCAACACCCTTCCCGAACTCAGCATGCCGTTTTACACCAATTTTAGCATTTTGGCGGTAAGTGCTTATTTGGGGAGCCTTCAGAATGCACAAAACACAAATGGGGTGGTGGGGGGTGAAGTCAGAACTGGTGGTTTATTTTTCATTCAGAGAGACAAGAGTTTTCTGGCACGGATGCCCAGAGGCTAACACCAGGCCAGCCCGTTTGTCATTTGTACCCTACGTGGCAACGCTTCACCTGAAACGTGACTGACTTCTTCTTCTTCTTCTTTTTAATCCCCATTAGGTTCCCAATTCGAGCCAAATAGTAAGTTTAATTTTAATTCCCACTTTGAGCCATTTATAATGCATCTGTAGGCAGATTGTGCTTAATGATACTTAATGGCAACGCTCCCACTATAATTAAGAAATAACAGGGCGGTTGTCGCTAGGTGGATCTTCGGAGTGACATCTCTATTTTGGGTGGGTGAATTTTAAAACTCGTGCAGAGCAAAACTGCTGTCCTCGGAAAACAGGCAGGTGCAGCCCAGAAGATGCATCTGGACAGGGACAAGGAGACCTGGGCAGCAGGTGTCTCTGTTGTCTTTGCTTCCTTTGGGGGAAAATGGAAATTAATTGCCTTTATCTATGATCTTAAGACTTTTCCTACCATACATAATGAGTAAAATTTTACCTTAAAGCATTTCACCGATTCCACAACAGAAAACTTTCCCCCAAGAGAGGGTTTTTTAAAGGAGTATGTCCATTTTTCCTTGAACAACTATCAGTTACATAGATCAGTGTTTCCCAACCTTGGCAACTTGAAGATATCTGGACTTCAACTCCCAGAATTCCCCAGCCAGCAAATGCTGGCTGGGGAATTCTGGGAATTGAAGTCCAGATATCTTCAAGTTGCCAAGGTTGGGAAACACTGACATAGAGGATAAGGGAGAATATCTGTTTTTCCCAGATAACTTTCTGTTCTTTCCTAGAGTTTTCATGTCACTAGTGAAACTCATAGATTATGCCAAACCGTGCTTTAATCATAGTTTGAACAAACCGGACCTTAGGTCTGTGATGGGAAACCTATGGCCCTCGCACCAGAAGTGGCCATGCATGCTGTCACCAGCTGCTCGTCTGGGTCCCAGTGCGCTGGAATATGGCCCAAAACCAGGTTATTTTTCAGGCCAAAAATGGACTGAAAATGGCCAAAGAAACTGCCCCAAAATCGGGCATGTGTATGGGTCTTTGGGTTTCCAGTGGTCTGGCGCACAAAAAGACCAGCTGGCCAGCATGCACATATGCACCGGACAGCTGGACTTCAAGTTTCCAGCGCACACACATCAATGCACATACACACACATTCCAATTTGGGTACTTGGTGCCGACAAGGTTCTCCATCACTGCCCTGGGCCTAAGCCACCAGCCGAAATGTCTGAATCCTGCCTGTGTACGAAGTAATGTTGTTAACCAAGTGGTTGTTGCTTCTGAATCTTTTCAGGTCAATGTCACCGTCCAGTCCCTCAC
This sequence comes from Erythrolamprus reginae, assembly GCF_031021105.1. NCBI lineage: Eukaryota > Metazoa > Chordata > Lepidosauria > Squamata > Dipsadidae > Erythrolamprus > Erythrolamprus reginae. The sequence continues at coordinate 48,863,776 of NC_091959.1, forward strand.
AATTCAGTTGCCCGAGGGGCTGCGCACTCGCCTGGCTAATGCGGACGTCGTCTTGCTCCCTGTGCTAAACAGTCAGTTGTGCAGCAACGTCGTGGTTGAGGTAGGCAACTACCACCAACAAACTTCTGGAGAAATGTGGAATGTTTCCCACTGCGTGTCCACTACCTCAGTGGAAACCTTGCGCTAAACCAAGATTTATGTCAGGCGCGCGCCCAAACTTTTGGCTCACCTGGTCTGCCTTGAGTGAAGACGAATGGTCTTGGGCCGCATAGAACATGTAAAATTAACCCATGTAAATCACGTCATGTTAAAAGTTTTCGAGCACGAATCCCAGCGACCTGTTAGGTCCCACAGAGTCGGCCTTCTTCAGGTCCCGTCGACTAAACAATGTCGTCTGGCGGGACCCAGGGGAAGAGCCTTCTCTGTGGTGGCTCCGACCCTCTGGAACCAGCTCTCCCCTGAGATTAGGATTGCCCCCACCCTCCTTGCCTTTCATAAACTCCTTAAAACCCATCTCTGCCGTCAGGCATGGGGGAACTAAAACATCTCCCCCTTGCCCATGTTGTTTTGGTGTTTGATTGATTGTGTGCTTGTTTTTTATATATATTGGGATTGTTTTATGAATTTCTTAACTTAAAATTGTAATTGGATTGGTGGGCATTGGATTTGTCACTATGTACTGTTTTTTTTGCTATTGTTGTGAGCCGCCCCGAGTCTGCGGAGAGGGGCGGCATATAAATCCAATGAATCTAATCTAATCTTATGGAGCTGCATTGCTAGCTGTCCAGGGCTGCAAAGCCCCCAGGCTGCAAAGCCGCCTGGTTTAGGTTAACCATGGACAGTTTATGACTTATCCTGGGTTGTCTGAGCCTAACAGAAAGCCTACCCAAGTTACATGAAGTGTTAATACCACTTTATAAGGCCTTAGTAAGGCCACACTTGGAATCCTGCATTCAGTTTTGGTCGCCAGGATGCAAAAAGGATGTTGAGACGCTAGAAAAAGTGCAGAGAAGAGCAACAAAGATGATTAGGAGGCTAAAACATATGAAGAACGGTTGCAGGAACTGGGCATGGCTGGTTTAATGAAAAGAAGGACCAGGGGGGACATTATAGCATCTTGTTTCACCATCTTGTTTTCAGGTCTTCATTCAGATGATAGGAATATAAAAGCCCTAGAAAAGCCCGATTGTGAGCCAGGTAGTGTAAATTTGGAGTCAGGCAGCACCTGAGTCAAACCAAGTCAACCCCCTTCCCTTTCAGGCCAGCTACCTCATTACCTTTACCGAGGCAGGTGAGATCGTGGGGGCCACCCTCTCTCTGGTTCTGGGCACAGTTGGTACCAGCACCCTTCTCCTGCAGCAGAGCTTTGCCATCCGTTTCGTACAGGTAACTCCTGAAGGATGTGAATGTTTTGTTTTAAATATTGAACCTCCCCCGGGGCCCTGGGAGATTTCCCACTGGACGACATCTATTCCTCAAAAGGGAGGGAGAAGCAATAAAGATGGATATTTAAATTTAAGCTCTGATTTGTTTGGGTCCCAGTTTTTCTACTGCAAGTCAACTGAAATACAGTGTTCCCTTGATTTTCGCAGGGGATGCGTTCCGAGACCCCCCGCGAAGTAGAGATGCAGAAGTAAATACACTATTTTTGGCTATGAACAGTATCACAAACCTTCCCTTAACACTTTCAGCCCCTAAATTGCAATTTCCCATTCCCTTAGCAACCATTTAGATTATTACTCACCATGTTTATTTATTAAAGTTTATTTAAAAAAATATTTATTAAAAGCAGACGAAAGTTTGGCGATGACATATGACGTCATCGGGTGGGAAAAACTGTGGTATAGGGGAAAAACCCGCAAAGTATTTTTTAATTAATATTTTTGAAAAAACGGGGTATAGAGTTTTCGCAAAGTTCGAACCCGCGAAAATCGAAGGAACACTGTAATAATAGCAGCTGCTTAATAAAGCAGTCCCTGCCACCCTAAGAAATTTGTGGCCTGTTATTCAAAACAAAGAATGAAAAATCAGTAATTTGCAACATTTTTTTAAAAAAACTTTTTTTTTAACAGCAAGATACTCGGCCTGTTCCTTTCAGTGGAAGCCCAGGTTACGTGGTTGGATTACCGATAAGAGCCGGATTTAGACCAGTTGGATATCCTTTTTTTCCTCCGTTATTTAAGCCAAACTCACTCTGGAAAACGGGTGCTACAAAAGTTGTAAGCATGGAAAAACAATCACCGGTCCCTTTTTTTTCCAGGGATGGTTTTTCCAACCATCACTAAATGAATCTTTGTAAGTCAAGGACTAACCCATAGCTGGTATTGTGCAGCTGGGCTCAGGCAGCGCTTTAAACAAGTCCTGCTGCTTCTGGTACCAGTTCAGCCATCATGTTTGCGAGCCACAACCTACGGTATAAGTATTGTGCAAATCCAAGTAATTGGGGCTCATTCAGTAATCCACGATTAAAGAAACCACGCCATGGGGAAGAGCCTTCTCTGTGGCGGCCCCGGCCCTCTGGAACCAACTCCCCCCAGAGATTAGAATTGCCCCCACCCTCCTTGCCTTTCGTAAGCTGCTTAAAACCCACCTCTCCCGCTAGGCATGGGGGAACTGAGATACTCTTTCCCCCTAGGCCTTTACAATTTTATGCATGGTATGTCTGTATGTATGATTGGTTTTACAATAAGGGTTTTTAACTGTTTTAGTATTGGATTATTATTATATGCTGTTTTATTGCTGTTGTTAGCCGCCCCAAGTCTGCGGAGGGGGGCAGCATACAAATCCGATAGATAGATAGATAGATAGATAGATAGATAGATAGATAGATAGATAGATAGATAGATAGATAGATAGATAGATAAGGAAGGAAGGAAGGAAGGAAGGAAGGAAGGAAGGAAGGAAGGAAGGAAGCCTGGCTGCTGCACCAAAACTTCTGTTTTTCCTTCACTCGCTGCATTCACCTCCGGAATCCTTCAGAGTCTGAACGAAGGGAGCCAGCTAACCATGATGAAAAGCACCACAGCCCAGGAGTGTTTCCGGGCGGAAGGGAGCCGAACCCCAGTCCTGTTTGGGTACAATATGATGTCCGGATGTCAAGTGCGGTAAGGAATATGCTTGGTGCCGTTCCGACCTGCCGTCTCCCCTCCTTACCTGGATGCTGGGAAGGGGACTGGGTGCATTTATCGCAACAACTACCCTGTCCAGTGTAATAGCTGGTTTTTGTGCTCCTCAGGAATTGCTAGGGGGGCTTTTGTGGAGGGATGAGGAGAGGGGTCTCTTTGCCCTTATCTGGAAGTCACCACAGTGGGGAAGAGCCCCCATTTCGTCTTTCCCCTGCTTATTTTCCAGTTATTGTTAATCTCACCCCCACTTTCCAACGAATACAAGCCTCGTTTCACACTTATATCAGTTTACACAGGTATCCCTCAAAGGGTTGCTGATGCCAATTTTCCTTCTTTAAGAATTACTGACAGCACCGAATGTCGGCTTCTGGCTCCAGAGATCCTAAGGGTGTTAAAGGGCCAAAATTTCCCAGACTACGTGGCCTCTTTTGGAGATTCCTTGCCTCAGAACGGACCGGACTGGGTCCAGATCTCTTACAATTCCACCAAACCGGTAAGTTTGCCCAGGTTCGCCTGGTGCACCACTTGCGGCCCTATTTGGACTGGGACTCACTGCTCACAGTCACTCATGCCCTCATCACCTCGAGGCTCGACTACTGTAATGCTCTCTGCATGGGGCGACCTTTGAAGTGTTCGGAAACTTCAGATCGTGCAGAATGCAGCTGCGAGAGCAATCATGGGCTTCCCCAAATATGCCCATGTTACACCAACACTCCGCAGTCTGCATTGGTTGCCGATCAATTTCCGGTCACAATTCAAAGTGTTGGTTATGACCTATAAAGCCCTTCATGGCATCGGACCAGAATATCTCCAAGACCGCCTTCTGCTGCACGAATCCCAGCGACCAATTAGGTCCCACAGAGTGGGTCTTCTCCGGGTCCCGTCAACTAAACAATGTCGGTTGGCGGGCCCCAGGGGAAGAGCCTTCACTGTGGCGGCCCCGACTCTCTGGAACCAGCTCCCCCCAGAGATTAGAACTGCCCCTACCCTCCTTGCCTTTTGTAAACTCCTCAAAACCCACCTTTGTCGTCAGGCATGGGGGAACTGAGATATTTCCCCTGGGCCTATATAATTTATGTATGGTATGCTTGTAGGTATGTCTGCTTAAAAATGGGGTTTTCTTAACTACTTTAAATTTTTAAATTGTAAATTATTAGATTTGTTATGAATTGTTTTATTATGTTGTGAGCCGCCCCGAGTCTACGGAAAGGGGCGGCATACAAATCTAATAAAATAAATAAATAAATAAATAAGTCTGATTAACATCTGGACGGATGTTTTATCCCCTCCCCCCAAGACTATTTGGGATGCAAATAAGCCACGTAACAGCATGCATCCTATGTAGGCAAAGTTTTAAAAAAACAACCCAAAACACAGCACAAAAAGAGGCTGGGGAATTTACCGATGACCCCAAGCAGTTTGAGTGCTGCTTCCTTTTTTCTTTTTTAAAAAATAATCTTTATTAAGTTTCTACATATAAAAACAATCCAAACAAACAAAACATACAAAGAAAAAGAAAAATGAAAATAGACAAATCAGCTTATAAACCTATAGAACATAGAAAGGGTTGAGTTTCAGTGGTGTTCGATAGATGCACATAGATAGTTATTTGCTTATTAATATTTTCTTTCACGGCATACATATATTCATTTGTTATATGAAAGACATAATTTGTCAACCCTATTGTTGATTATCACTATCAAGCGACCTAACATTAAGTATTTGTATCTAGTGTGTGGAATTGTGCGTTTATTTTCTTTAGTTCTGTATATTATATTGTATTCATTTTCAATATTTCTGAGGAAGGTACAAATTCCTTTTTAGGGGTTTTATGTTCCATCGATTTATGGCGCAGTGTTTCTATATTTTCATTTTATTTGGGTACGAGAGGAAGGAGGGTCTAGGTTTGCTTTTCCTTTAGGTTTTTTATGCATTTTTTTTCTGTTTGAGCCATTTGTACCAATTTTCCCTAATTTTGTAAAAATTTGGATTTATCTTTTCCCTGTCGTTCCAAAGTCATTTTGGTCATTTCTGCACACTCGAGGACCTGAATTATGAAGCTTGAAGTTTTTTTGGGGGGGGGGGGGGGGGAGTTTCTGTGGGTGCTGCTTTCGTTCTTACCGTAACAATTTATGTGCTCTCACTGCTGACTCAAATGCGCTGAGCTCTGTTTACGGGACAAAGTGCAGTAGGCCACATCCTGCGTGCTTAAGTGGAGGGGGTGGTAGGCCTCTCCCCCTCCCTTCATGCAAAGCAGGCCCCGTGACTTCTGACTCTCTTTCAGGCCACCTGTGAAATCCCCGTCTCCTTCGAAGTGCAAGTGAAGTGGACCAAATACGGCTCCCTGGTGAACCCCCAGGCTAAAATCGAGAGCCTCGTGGTGATCATAACCACGGCTCCCTTGCCCAAGGTGGGTGGGGGATCCTCTGGGAAAGGGAGGAGGGGGGGTGGAAGAACACTGGGAGCTTATTTTTAACTTCAGCACAAGGGAGGGTGGATGGGTGGGTGGGTGTTAAGAATCTGCCTAATAAAACTGGCATTTTCTTCTGAAAGGGTAACCTTCGCACCTTGCAGCATGGCTAGCTGGGGAATTCTGGGGGTTGTAGTCCACACACCTTAAAGTCGCAGAGGTTGAGAAACCCTGGACTAGATCCCCTTTGGGGAAAAACGGTGGTCTGATTGGGTTTCTCTCTTTCTCTCTCTCTTTCTCACTCTCTCTCTTTCTCTTTTATCTTTCTCTCTCTCTTTCTCACTCTCTCTCTTTCTCTTTCTCACTCTTTCTCACTCTCTCTTTCTTTTTTCTTTCTCTCTTTCTCTCTTTCTCTCTCTCACTCTCTCTCACTCTCTCTTTCTCATTCTCTTTCTCATTCTCTTTCTCTTTCTCTCACTCACTCTCTCTATCTTTCTCTCTTTCTCATTCTCTCTTTCTCTCTCTCTCTTTCTCATTCTCTTTCTCATTCTCTTTCTCTTTCTCACTCACTCTCTATCTTTCTCTCTTTCTCATTCTCTCTTTCTCTCTCTCTCACTCTCTTTCTTTCTCTTTCTCACTCTCTCTTTCTCTCACTCTCTCTCTCTTTCTCTCTCTTTCTTGCAGGTCGATGCAGGAAGCGAGAGCAGCGTCCAGATTCTCAGCTCCGTCTCCTTTGACGACATCTCTGCCCCTGCAAAGCCGGGATACAAAGCTTGGCCCACCATTGATGCCCACCTGCCTTTCGATTTTTTCTTCCCTTTCGTTTAAAAGAAACACCTGCAGAATCCAAAGATATTTTTCTTTCCAAAGGGGGGGGGACATCGTTCTTCAGAGCCACACTGAAGTCGGAAACAGTTGTTGCATCAAAGTGAGCAGGGGCCAAGGTGGTTTCTGCCAGCACCGATTCCCGGTAGGAATTACGGTGGACCTTGGCGGAGTTTGGCTGTAGATCTTCCTGGTGGTTGCTAGTTTCTAAGCGAATACGGACCGAGGCCTGGATTTCTGCCATGGTGCTAGTGCACAAGAGACGCACGTAGATGGAGTCCAGGCCTTTGGCAGGCCCCTGAGTGGAGAACCTGGCTTGCCGGATGTCTTCGAGGAACTTAGGAGGCAATCATTAATGGAGCCCAGATATCAGGTGCTCAGAGAAATAAAGAATGAAAGAATTCTGAGCCAGGGACATTGGAGAAGGATTCTGCCCTTGTGTCTTAAGAAGCCTCTTCTTCCGGCTCTTAACAAGGGCGGCTTTTGCAAACTACCGGAGGCCACTTCCGAATATGGATTTGAATTTATTACATTATTATTTCCACTTAAGTCTTGTGAAACTGTACAGTTGTGCAAGAAAGAATGGCATAGCTCATTTGATTGTGCTGGAGCTGTTCTACCACTCCGGGTCTCCGAAAGAGATCAAGGCCAGCCGAGTCCCAGCCGGGTGCCCTCCAATCAACACCCCCCCCTTCCCAGCACGATGGCGGAAGGAAGGCAGCGTCCACTCTATCTGAAGGGCATCAGCTCCTGGGGAAAGCAGCCCGCGCTGATAAACGTGCCAGAGGATCTATTTACAAGGTCACCCTGTAAACATATAAAACTAGTTTCTCAGGGCCAGGGACGGAATCCAAGGAAGAGGTTTGGCCACCGTAGGGTCCAGCTCAGGCGTCTTATTTGGACTGGTTGCAGAGCCCGTGTTGCTTCAAGAGACTGTTCAGCCTTTCAATTTCTATTTCCTGTTGAAGAAAAAAGAGAAGAGGTGATTTCCTGTGTCCCCTCAGGCCTTGGAGCATCTTTTTATCAAGAAAAGAAAGGAGAAAAAGTAGAATCGTAAAGCTCTGGGGGAAGCCTGTGACGAACTCCCTCTTCACTATTGAATAAACATCTGAATTCTCAGCTACTGCTATCGATTCTTTTCCTTTCATTTGTTCCTGGCTACATTTTATATCCCACGGGGGGAAAACCCCCCCCAGAGTTCTGGGCTCTTCTAAGAGCAAAGTCAAAGTTGCACCATTACACTGGAATAAATTTAGTGGCACGTAGCACAGAAATCTTGCTGTTGTGCCGAGTGCCGGGAGGAATTAAAAACTCACCTTCTCCGCACAGCTGCTTTCCAGCTGCTGGACTTTGGTGCTCAGCTGCAAATTGGCTTGCTTCAGTTTGGAGACCTGTTGCTCCGTACGGGTCTTCACAGATAAGATTATTCCTGCGGATGGAATTAGAGGACAGGGCAGTTTACAAAACCTATCAGCCAGGCCTGAGGGCCACTTAAAAATTAGCACGGCAACATGTTTACAGCAAACATCCTGCTTGGGCAGCCATGGCAGAAAAGGGGGCAGAGGGCTAGGGTTGTAAAAACAAGGACAAACCTAGAGCCTAATGCAAAACTTTTTAATTCTTTTAATCAGGTCTGCAAAAGGTGGAAACTGATCCAGGAGAGAACCGACCTAGAACCAAGGGGAAATTTCCTGACATTGGGAACAATTAAATCAGTGGAACAGCTTGCCACCAGAAGTCACAGGTGTTCCATCGCTGGAGAATTTTGAGAAGAGATTGGACAGCCATTTGTCTGACATGGGTTTGCTACATGAGCAGGGGTTGGCTTAAAGACCTCTAAGGTCCCTTCCAACTGTTGTTACTGTTTTTTTAAAAGGTCCCCCCCCCCCCCCTGAACTCTTGTTACTGTTACTTCGGGGTCTGAAAACCCACCCGTTGAACCAAAGGGCTTTGGCAAAGGAAGAGGCATTAAATAAAGACAGTCTTAAAAAGAAAGAAAGAGGAAGGAAGTATGGAAGGAAAGGAAGGAAGGAAGAAAGGAAGGAAAGAAAGAAAGAAGAACACATAAAATAAGAAAAGGTGAAGAAGTAAAGAAGGAGAAAGTATGAAAGAGGTTTAATGCAAAAATTATATATTCTCATATTCCTCACATTCAAAATTCTCGTGATTTGTGCATGTAGACAAATATACTTTCTGGTGTTGTTTTTCTTCAATAAAGATTAAAAAATAAAATAAAGACAGGAGAGAAGAAGGCAGTAATCAGAAAGTAAAAAACGGGATGGAAACACTAAGTATCAGATCCTCCAAGAACTGGATGACCATGTTGGTCTTTAGCTCAGGTAGCCAAGAGTTTAGCCACCCCCAAAACCTCTAAAGGAGGAGGGAACTCCCACTCAATAGAATAGAATAGAATAGAATTTTATTGGCCAAGTGTGATTGGACACACAAGGAATTTGTCTTGGTGCAGATGCTCTCAGTGTCCATAAAAGAAAAAGAGACATTTGTCAAGAATCATGAGGTCCAACACTTAATGATTGTCATGGGGGTCAAATAAGCAATGAAGAAACAATCCATATTAATAAAAATCTTAGGATACAAGCAACAAGTTACAGCCCTACAGTCCTAAGTGGGAGGAATCATTCTTGAATTCAACTGGACACGTTTATCGAGTTTGATTCCCGACGTGGCCCTCCTAGCCCGTGGCGCTTTCTTCCCAGACGTACCGTTGATGATCCTGGCCACCCGCCACAGCCGGAGCAAAATCAGCAGGCCGAGCGCTTCGAACTGATGCTCGTGGAAGAGGATCACAATGTCCAGGATGAAGGAGACGATGACCACCAGGGCATCCAGGACCTCGAACTTGTGGTGGAAGAACTCACGGCGGTAGGCGAAGAGCTTGAAGCTGACTTCCACCAGGAAGAGGGAGAGGATGGAAAGGCTCAGGTAGTGAAGGACCTGGCGGAGGCAGAAAGGGGCCGCAGGTAGGTGACAAAGCCCCCCCCCCCCCCATGACGCAGTGGGAAGTTTGGGGGGGTGGCACGAGGTAGAATGGCTCTTCACCTTTTTCAAAATTATTATTCTTATTGTTAAAATAATATTTGTTAAATATATAGAGTAAAAAGAGAACATCATCAAATACAAAGTATCTCCATAATACAAACTGGATTGTCAATCGGTGTTGCTTCCTAAGTGGACAGTTTGATTTCAGAGAAGTTTGATTGACTTGGAGTTATATTGTGTTGTTTAAGGGTTCCCTTTGTTTTTTTGAGCAGTGTACACTTAAAAGCATCATAAAAGATTAAGGAAAAAAACAGTTAAAAAACACATACATATCATTCATGCCGTCCCGAGTCTGCGGAGAGGGGCGGCATACAAATCCAATTAATTAATTAATTAATACATTCATTCAAGGCTGGACCTGGTAAAATTGTGAGATCAACGGCCCCAAGCCTGCCAGAAAAGCCAAGTCTTTCATGCTTTCCGGAAGTGGGGGCAGTCTGGATTTCAGTGGGTAGTTGGTTCCAGAGAACCGGGGCAGCCACAGAGAAGGCCCTTTCCCACGGGCCCGCCAGCCGACACTGCTCAGCCGACGGAACCTGGAGGAGACCAGCTCTGTGGGATCTTATCGGTCGCTGGGAACTATGAGGTAGGAGGCGGTCTCTGAGATAACGTGGCCCTGAGCCATGTAGGGCTTTAAAGATAATGGACAATAATAATTCTAGCACCATTAGATCTTAGTCTGCACTTCTACAGTTTCTTCTTACTTTGCCCTGTAGGTTTTACAACCCTATAGGACAAGAAAATTGCACATAGAAACATAGGAGATTGATGGCAGAAAAAGACCTCCTGGTCCATCTCGTCTGCCCTTATACTATTTCCTGTATTTTATCTTACAATGGATCTATGTTTATCCCAGGCATGTTTAAATTCAGTTCCCGTGGATTTACCAACCACGTCTGCTGGAAGTTTGTTCCAAGGATCTACTACTCTTTCAGTCAAATAATATTTTCTTCTTACGTTGCTTCTGATCTTTCCCCCAACTAACCTCAGATTGTGCCCCCTTGTTCTTGGGTTCACTTTCCTATTAAAAACACTTCTGAACCTTATTTCACCCTTGAACATATTTAAATGTTTCGATCATTATGTTTCTATGTCCCCCCTTTTCCTTCTGTCCTCCAGACTAGACAGATGGAGTTCATGAAGTCTTTCCTGATACGTTTTATGCTTAAGACCTTCCACCATTCTTGTAGCCCGTCTTTGGACCCTCACATAGAACTCTTATCCAAGTCTTCACTTAAAAATCCTCAATGATTTGGTTTCTCGGGTTCTGGCAGACTCATTCAAGCATTATCTTTCTTCTTAATTCAATTCCCCCACAACCTTCTGGATGACCGTAAAGCCCCTCCTGGCCAGAGATTTCCCCCCCCCCTTTGCCCATTTTTCTCACCCTTGGGGCGATCTCCTCTTTGTCGGGGTGAATGATCTTCAGATCCAGGAGCAGTTCTCCCAGCACCAAGACAGCATCCAAGATCACCAGGCAAACCACCACGATCTGGGATGAGAAGAGAAAGCATTCAGGCAAACATAATAAAACCTTCTTGGAAGTCCATCGCTAGATGTTGAGGTTGGTTCCCGTTTACATTAGCAGCAAATGTAACTGAAACCCCAACACTTACATGCAGGGAAAGGGGAGAACAATTTGGGTCATCCATCCCATTTTAGCATTTCTTAATTCTTTCCCCAAAACAATGGTTGAAAAAAAATTAACAGCAGTAGTTAAAAGCAGCGTCCCTCAGCCTGGGCCACTTTTAAGACTTGTGGACTTCAACTCCCAGAATTCCTCAGCCAGCAGGGTCCAGACATCTTAAAAGTGGCCCAGTTAGAAAAACACTGGTTAAAGCAGAGGTCTTCAAACTTGGGAACTATAAGACTTGTGGACTTCAACTCCCAGAATTCTCCAGCCAGCTATAGAACTTGGGAACTATAAGACTTGTGGACTTCAACTCCCAGAATTCTCCAGCCAGCTAGAGAAGTCTTCAAACTTGGGAACTTTGAGACTTGTGGACTTCAACTCCCAGCATAGCTGGCTGGAGAATTCTGGAAGTTGAAGTCCACAAGTCTTAAAGTTCCCAAGTTTGGGGTCCCCCAGGTTAAACCATTGGCCCTCTGACTGAAAAACCAGGAATGGCAACTCAACTCGAATAAACAAGCTATCAATAAACAAGAGCCCAATGAAAGAACCAGCAAATCCACTCCCACCTAAGCCCACAAGGCAACCCACTAGTACATAAAATGAGACCAAACCCCACTCCCTCAGCAGCACTGATGGCGTTATCTTGCTTGGTAATGAAACATCTACAAGAAAACCACCAAGCTCGGAGAGCAGCAAGGACCTCACAATGATAAACCTGTCTCAAAAATGTGCACACAATCACGGAATGCCACGATCTACTCACAGTTTATTAAATGAACCAGGACTGGCTAGGTTCACACTGCTAGTTAACAGCAGAAAGTCGTTTCTTTGGTTTTGGCCAAGGATGCGGCATAAACCATACCGGGGATTTGGATATTACTGTCCATTACTTACGGTGCAAATCCAAACAAATGAAGATGGATCAACAATTCATGATTAAGATATCAACTTAAGTGACAAGGTGGCAACCAAGATTATCCGTGTGGTCTTGTGTTTGTGTGACACCGAATTCAGATAAGAGGGCTCATGGCAACAGACACCTGAACATTCGCACATGCATACCTGGAACTTGTGGGATTGGAAGAGCCTTTTCATGACATCCCTGAAGGTTGGACGCCTGGACACCGATTCGATTTTAACCGCAACTTCTGGGGCCTTCCCTTCTCCTTCCTCTTCTGCGTCTTCCTCCTTCCATTTCTTGTAGTCGTTGTTCCACTGGGCAGTGTCATCTCCCACCACCGTGAAGTGTTTCAGGTACATGGACATGGTGGTCACTCAAAAGTTCATCACCACCCCCGGAGAACAGCTGCAGAAGCAGATCCTGGTTAGCCAAGGCTCGGTCAATCACCTTCCTGGGGATACATCCGTGGGCAGGTAAAAAGAGAGGAGAAAATGGAATCATGGAGATAAAGTGATGAGTTTTTTTCAGGGGTCTCTCAACTTGCCCACCTGAAGACTTGTGGACTTCAATTCCCAGGATTCCCCGATGCTGTCTTGGGAATCCTGGGAGTTGAAGTCCATAAGTCTTCAAGTTGCCAAGTGTGGAGATCCCCGATTTAGGTGTCCAGATCCCTAGTCAATGTAAGGCATCTCCCCAGCAGATAACAACTACTCAAGCAAACTCAAAGCAAATAACAACAGATAACAACTACTCAGGCAAACCCACCCAGAGTCACTTGACAAGCAGATAACATATAATTTTAACAAATCATCATGGGGGAAATTTGCTACTTCCCTAATTAACTAGTCTACCCTTAAATCACTTTTTCTACTAGGAGCACTCAATGCAGCATCACTTTGTTCTCAAGAGTGTCTCCCACAGCATGGGCAAAAGCCTAGGAGTTATCTGCCTTTTTAAAAAGAGGGTTAAGAAACCAACCTCTCCTATCTAACACACAGCACGGAGAAATAAAATAAGGCATCCTATTAGAGCAGAGGTCTTCAAACTTGGCAAACTTTAAGACTTGTGGACTTTATAGAAACATAGAAGATTGACGGCAGAAAAAGACCTCTTCTGAAGTATTTGCTAACACAGAACTGCCAATACAATACTCAGATTGAGGATTCCTTTTCCCCAAGTGCATTATTTGACATTTGGAAACATTCAACTGCAGTTTCCATTGCTTTGACCACTTATCTAGTAAAGCTAAATCGTTTGCCATATTACAAATGCCTCCAGGAATATCAACCCTACTGCACACTTTAGAGTCGTCGGCAAATAGGCAAAACTTTCCCCTATGTCACTCAAAAACATATTAAAAAGAGTAGGGCCCAAAACAGACCCTTGTGGCACACCGCTTGTAACCAGGCTCTGCTCCAACTCCCACAATTCTCCAGCTGGACATAGTTGGGAGTTGAAGTCCACAAGTCTTTAAAGTTTGCCAAGTTTGAAGACCTCTGTTTTAGACGAAGCAGGGGGAATATGCTACCTTTAAGGGGGAAATAAAAGAATTATGATGCATAGCCATCACTCAGGAAGCCAGCCTTGATCCTCAGAGCACTCCCAAAATTGTCTCCCTCTTACCGTGTCCGTGGCTCTCTGCGCCCGCCAAGCCTGCCAAGGAACCTTGATCCGAAACAAGAGGACCCCTCAAAAAGCCCCCCTCGGGGAGAGGCCGTCTCTCTGCCCTGACAGCTTGTAGGAGAGGCAAAGAAGAACCAAAAAACCCCACACACCCTCACGTTTCCTGTTTGCTTTATTTTGCATAAGACATTTCTGTCGCAATCTTTCCTGCTGATAAATAGTCTGGGGGGGCGAACGAGGGGGAAAGCCCACCTGGGCTTAGCCAACCGCTGCCCTTCCAGAAAAGCAGCCCCTCCCTTGTGTTTGTCGTGGGTACAAACCGTGGCTAGGACGGTTCGCCTTGTCCTTGGCTTGCGATGGCCTCTACATGACTCATGAAGGAGCCCCCCCCCCCCCTTGTCCACCTCCCATAGAAAGTATGCTGACTGAAACTAGCCCAAAGTGCAGGCAGTTGCCTTTAGCGCCACCGGAGCGGGCTGTAGTTGAGAGAACTAGTTGGCACATATGTCTGCTCTGTTTATGGTACCATAGCGGGGCAAATAAATACCAGTCCGTGCTGGTCTATGGTCCTGTCTGCAAACAGCTTCCAGGTAATTAGAAAAACAGGTTTGCATGACTATGCGAAAGATCTCCGACGTAATCCAAAAATCAGATCAGGGATTACAGCCTCCTTATCTATTTGCTGCCCAGGAGGGATTGTCGTGACTATTGTCTAGCAACAAACAGCCCCTCTTCCCTTCAGGGCCTGGGAGGAGGGAGGAAGAATGCGCGGTTTACCAAATCGGCGAGGGCGATTCTCTTGAAACGCTCAAGGTTAATTGCAAAACGATCTCGCGGTCTATTTTTAAGCGTTAAGAAACCTCCCGATGTTTCTCCCCAAACATACTTGGCTCTTTCTTCATTTATGGCGGCCCTTGGTCTTCCCTCCTCCCCTCAGCCTGAACTTGAGCGCGTTGGGCTGAACCGATGGGTGGGAACATCAGCTCAGGGCAAGCTTACACAATCCACAACCCTGCCGAACAATTTATAGTAAGGGTTGTGTGAAAGAGAAAGCCATTCCGAGCTCAACCTCGGAAATCAGGATTTTACCTATTTATAGCAGCCGGCTCTCAAAAGAGGAAAGTAATACCTGTTTCTTGACTCAGCCCAAAGTGGTTGAGCTCAAGAACCATCCTAAAGCCATTAATCATGGATTGCAAACATCAGTGGCTCAGTTGGCAGCTAGTGATTCACTCTGAATGTAAGTGTTGCCCTGTTGTCTACTCCAGGAGCCTCCAATTCGTCTGCTAAACCCCATAGAAAAAGAGGCAGGCAAACATCAGGGTCTGGCTGGGTTTTCAAAGGCTCCTATCCTGGTTTGTTTGTTTTCTTGGAAAGCTGTAAGATTAAGCCCACCCAAACGCTAAAGAAGAAACCTTTCTCAGCATGAAATAATGAATGTTTCACCTGTCACCTGCCTGAGAAACCTGGACTTCACTTTCCAGGAAGACTCACCTGGCAAACCAAACCATGATGGTGGAGAAATCCTAGCCGCCCACAAACTATCACTCATCTTTCATCTTTCACCTGGGAAGAGAGGAAGATCTCTACTCCTACAGCGCTAAAACAAAGGAAGAGGAGGCACGATAGACAGCGACCTGCTCGATATTCAATGCTGCCTCCTGGTTTAATCATAATATTAGCCTTTATTATTGTACATCATGCACGCAACGAAATTGGTTGAGCACCATTTGTTGGATAAGCCACAATTCCCTGTGAAACGCAAGCAAACCGCTAATCGTACAACCTAGCGGTCCCTCAACTATCCCTTGCGGCCTTCCCAGCCTCACATCTCCACCTTCCAGAATTCCCCAATTGTGGATTTTGAGCCGAAGGCCAGGAGGCATCTCCCCTCTCTTTGTGAGCCCACCTCTCCCTTTTGCTGACCAAGCTTTGCTGACCATAACTTGTCCTCTCCAAAGCACCTAGAAGGCTGACCACAGCTTGCAGAAAAAGTTGCCTTAGTTAAATATTTAGTTAAATATTCTCCATCTTCCGCTGAAACCAACTCAAGGGATTTATTTACTTTTCTTGCGATCTGTCCCCTCCTCCAAGAAGGACTTTCACAGCTTTGGTAGGATCTAGAAGACACCCCCACCCACCCCCTCAACAACCTTCCTTATATTTCTGTAATTTGGAGGTGGGGGCTCTTGCTTGCCCAGAAAACTTCCTCCCCCCATCTTCAATTAAAATGTCTTTTTTAAAAATACTGTATTGCTTCTTCATTGTCCAAATTCTCCCCCTTCCCCCCACCCCTTATTTGTCTGGACATTACTCACTTTATCACAAGCTGCACATGATAAAAAAGATTCCACTTTTGGGCAACTCTTCCCACGCCTTAAACTCTGTATCAGCCTTCTGCTAACATTTCTATGAACGTCTTTAAATAACCCCCCAGCTTCCTTCTATCTTCTCTGCATTTCAAATTCCCTTCTTTCTTTTTTTAAAGTGCAACCTACAGTGGTGTGTGGAAGGTCCTTCCTTCCATGGTTGAAAAGGTTTTTAATTCTTTATAGAAACATAGAAGTCTGACGGCAGAAAAAGACCTCATGGTCCATCTAGTCTGCCCTTATACTATTTCCTGTGTTTTATCTTAGGATGGATCTATGTTTATCCCAGGCAGGTTTCAATTCAGTCCCTGTGGATTAATCTACCACGTCTGCTGGAAGTTTGTTCCAAGGATCTACTCCTCTTTCAGTGAAATAATATTTTCTCGCATTGCTTCTGATCTTTCCCCCAACTAACTTCAGATTGTGTCTCCTTGTTCTTGGGTTCACTTTCCTATTAAAAACACTTCCCTCCTGGACCTTATTTAACCCTTTAACATATTTAAATGTTTCGATGTTTAAATGTTTATTAATACCAGTGGAAATGTTTCTCTTTTTCTCATTTGGGAAACAAATTTGGGGAGCATTTTTCCTCTCCGGGGAGGGTTATTTCCATTTTGTGCTGCAGCATTTCCACTGGGTCTATTAGAGTCAGGGTCTCCAACTTTGGCAACCGGTGGGCTTCCACTCCCAGAATTCCCCAGCTGGCTAATCTAGGGTTACCACCTTGTGTGCACAAACCACATTGGCTGGATTCACACACATTCAAGCCAACTGTCTTATGAGGTAGACCAGGGCTCTCCAAACTTGGAATCTTGGAAGACTGGGTTAGCACCATGGGTAGACTCACTAGAGGGACCAGGAGGTCTTTTTCTGCCGTCAATCTTTTATGTTTCTACCTTGAAGACTGGTGGGCTTCAACTCATAGAATTCCCCAGCCAGCTAATCTAGGGTTACTCCTATGTGTACAAACCAGGTTGGCTGGATTCACACAAATTCAAGCCAACTGTCTTCGAGGTAAATTTGGCATCTTGGAAGACTGGTGGGCTTCAACTCCCAGAATTCCCCAGCCAGCTGGAGTAGTGGGGTACCCTGATCACCGGTGAGATTCCCACCTTCCCGTCCACGGTCTTCTGGGGCCGCCTGGACAATGCCGGGAGTTGAGGACCCCCCCAAATCTCAACGCTGCCAACTTTGGAGCCTCTCGGGTTGCAATCGGGGGTTCGGCCCAGCTGCATCCGAGCACCGTCGGGACTCCGGCAAGCGGCTCCCTCCCGTCTGCCCCTCGGCCCCACCTCCACGCCCGCTCCGGGCGCTTCCAGCCCAGCAGAGAGGCCGCTCGGCCCGTCCGGTTGAGCCGAGACCCCCAGCGCGGGGATGGAAGGGGAGGCCCGGCTGGCTCCGTGCGCGGTCCCGGGACCGCGTGGAAGGTGGGGCGACCGCGCAACGAGCTCCCCCTCCCTCCCTCCCAGGCCCCCTTTGCCGTACCGTGCGGGGCCCACGAGCTGCTTGGGGAGCCTGGACGGACTGCTGGGGCCGCCGCCTGCCCTGCCTCGCCTGCGCCTTCCCCGCCCCTCGACCCCGATGGATGCCGGAGGAGGAGGAGGCGGCGGGCGGCAGCTGGCCGGAGGGGGGCCTCTCCCCGCGGGCGACAGGCAGGACAGCGCGGGCCGGGCTCCGCCGCGCATCCCCGGGGGGGGGGGGACATCGTCGGAGGGGAAGGGGCTCTGGCGAAACGGGGAGGGCGAGGTTGCAGGCTCCGCTGCCCGCTGTGCAGTCCGGCCGAGGGCGCAACCCGGGCAAAAGGTGGCCCGCTTCAGCTGCCGGGTTGCACTGGGCTCGATCCGCCGGATTTGCCCGGCGAGCCAGCCCGCCGGGGCCGAAGAGCGGCGGGGAGCCTCCGGGCTGGGCATCCCAGAGCGGGAGAAGGGGGAAGGAAGGGGGTCTTAGCACCTCCCGGGGCTCCCCCCCACCTCTTTTGCCCCGTTCTAACCCGGGTTTGCTGCTCCAGCTAGCTGCGATGAGGCCTCAGTCTGTGGCTGCAGGGGGGAAAAAAACCTCCCGTCCCCCTCCCTCCCTTTCATTTGAGCCAAGAAGTCTGTTGAGTAAACTGTGAGTAAATGCGTGGCGCCTTAGCCCCTCCTGGCGGCCCCTTTTGCAAGGCCACCAGTTTGACAAAAACGGTGGAAGGTCCTAAGCATCAAACTGACCAGGAAAGACTTCACCAACTCCATCTGTCTAGTCTGGAGGACAGAACGGAAATACATTTAAATGTGTTAAAGGGTTCAATAAGGTTCAGGGGGGGAAGTGTTTTTCATAGGAAAGTGAACCAAAGAACAAGGGGCCCCAATCTGAGGTCAGTTGGGGGAAAGATCAGAAGCAACCTGGAAAATATTATTTTACTGAGTAGTAGATGCTTGGCACAAACGTCCAGCAGACGTGGTTGGTCAATCCACAGTCACTGAACTGAAACATGCCTGGGATAAACAGATCCATCCTAAGATAAAATACAGGAAATAGTATAAGGGCAGACGAGATCTGCCGTCCATCTTCTCATTTCTGACTGGCCCTCCCTGCTTCTGCTGGTGACCCCAATTAAGGGGAGGGAAGGGTGGGGCCCCACATTCTCCACTAACTTCCTCCAGTAGGGTGAGGACCCCTCCACTTCTGCTCAAAAGTCACAGACCCCATTTTTGAGGACAAGGGGGCCTCCTCCTCCGTGGGACGCCCAACACTCCCCTCTTGACTGGAGCTGCAGGGGAGGCTGCTGCCGAAAGTGGGCCTCCACCCCTTGATGGTCTCCCCTCCATCAGAGAAGGCCGGGGTGGCCCTGCCTTCCACCAAACACCCACAACCTCAGAGCCCCAAATTTCCTGGTCCTCTGAGGAAAACGCTGGAGCCCTTCTGGAGGCTCCCCTTACTCATTTCTCACCTCTTTAGGCAGGAACTATTATTATTTACTTTATTCTATGCTAAATATGAAACTCAAGTCAACTGAACAGTCAAACAGGCGTCACAAACGCCACTGACTGGTGCTCAGCAATGACCTGCGTTGCTGCCAGCGCCCCAAGTATCAGCCAAGTATCCTCTTCAAATATATGGGCTTCTGAGTAGCACAGGGTTTTGCAGTTCGTCAGGCGTTATTGCAGGAAGCTGCCATTTCTTGATGTGTTTTGTGAAATTCTTGGACAGGGTACCAAGTGCCCTAGTGACAAGGGGCATCGTTGTTGTTATTTATTTATTTATTGGATTTATATGCCACCCCTCCCCAGGGACTCAGGTCAGCTTATTATTATTTACTACTAGTTTTTTCTCATCCTATCCCCCATTTCCTCCCACTTATATGACTTTAACTTGTTGCTTGTATCCTAAGGATTTTATTAATAATAATTCCTCCTTGCTTATTTGGCCTCTATGACAAGCATTGAGTGTTGCGTGATTCTTGACAAATCTATATTTTCTTTTATCTACACCGAGACCATCTGCACCAAAGACAAATTCCTTGTGTGTCCCATCACACTTGGCCAATAAAGAATTCTATTCTATTCTATCTTATTTATTCATTAAACATGAAACTCAGTCAACTGGACATTTTAAAACTGTCATAAATCCCACTGACCGGTGGTAATGGTTGATACGGGTTTCTGCCTGCGTCCTAGGTTTTTTGTTGTTATTATTGTATGGATCAAAGAGTTTCAAGTGACTTTTTGTGATTGCAATGGGGGGGGGGGGTGTTAACCCAACGCCACAAAAATTTAACCAGCGACTCATTTATTAGGCATTTTACCACATTTTTATTTTACACTGTCCTCTGTTTAAAAAGATTACAGGTTTTTTTTCTCCTTTGAAAACAAAACAAATCAAAAACCACAAGAAACTGTGAGTCATAGAAACAGGTGAACGCTGGTTCACTGCTGCAGTTGGTTGTTTTCTAAGCTTTTTTGTAGAGAGCGGAATCTTCAAGATGCAAATAAAACAAAACCTAAAAGTTAAATTCTAAATCTCAGGCAGGTCTCTTCACGTGTTACAACTTCCTGAACTGGCTAAAAAGAGCAGAGTGGCAACGCTTCGACACTGAACACAAGGGAAGTATCAAAAGTCTTTAATCCTGTACTCCAGCTGCTAGTTCAAGTCGTCCTCCCTGCAGGGGAAAAAATCCAGCTTAGACAACACCTGGGCATCTCCACGGGGGCCTCGCTGGCCGGCCCTTCCCTGCACAACTTATATTCTACACACAGAGACACAAATCTTAAAATCATGGCTTTAAATTGTGATTCCAAAGTATAACGGAGGGTCTCGGGGCGCTGCAATTAAAACACACATCATTCTTCTAGGGAAGCTGGCAAAAGGGTTGGAAAAAGCCGACAGTGGGGACCTCGTGTACATGACAATAAAAATGCAAAGCCTTTAAAAAACAAAAGCTGTGTTTTACAAGGGGAACCGGATCAACCGTACAGGCGGCGGTTTGACGGGTCATACAAAGTGTCCCAGGCTCTCATGCACGGCACGCTGGTGCCTCCTTGGCTCCTAAAATAAAGACACGCGCATTGCACATCACCTGGTCTCTACAGGAGTCGGTTGTACAATGTGCCCAGAGTGGCAGGAGAGGCGCTGTCAAGTGTACAGCGGGAACATCGGGAACAAAATAATAAAAAAAGGAGTGTTGTGTTTTTTTTCCTCTCTTTCCAAAGACCGGGTTTTGTCTTTGTTTTTAAAAACTCTTCTGGAGAAGGGAGAAAAAGTCTCTCATTTGCTGCTGCGTCCAGCAAACGCCGTCCGTCCAAAGGAATCGGAAAGAAAAACCACAACACGGTTTAAGTCTGAGCAAGCGGACGGATACACGTGGCCGGGTGGGGTTTTTTTTGTTCTCGTTTGCTTTTTTTTTTATAAAAAAAAGATGGAAGATTATATACTATAGTACAGAGTCCCAACCAGGCAGGCCGAGAGCACTTATTTCTTGGCTTGTTTTGTGATCATACCCCTGGGTGGCGTTACAGGTCGGCTGGCGTTGGGCTTCTTTTTCTCCGCGGGCTTCAAGATCTGGAATGACAATTGGCTGATTTAGCGATTCACGTTCTGCAGGCAGCTACTACAAGGAAACTACACGGGTAGAGTTACCCTGGTCTGCTCAAACCTGAAAAGATAGGGCTACATTACTCCATCCAAGGCCCAGAGTGGACTCGGGGCTCATCTTCCTCTCTCTCTCTCTCTGTCTCTCTCTGAAAAGATCAATACATTTCTTTCCAATTCCATTATTATTATTATTATTATTATTATTATTATTATTATTATTATATTAAATTTATATGCTGCCCCTTTCCGAAGACTCGGGACGGCTTACAACATATAAAAGCAGCATACATCGAGATAATAAAATTAAAATTTACATTTAAAAATAAACTAAAAAACCTATTAACCTGCACCCATCCCATTCAAACATTCACTGGCCAGGGGGGAGAATCTAATGACCCCAGGATTGGCGGCATAGATGAGTCTTGAGACTCTTATGGAAGGTGGGGGCAACAGGAACCTCTGGAGGGAGCTGATTCCAGAGGGCCGGGCCCCCCACGGAGAAGGCTCTTTCTCTAGGTCCCACATGACATTGTCTAGTTGACGGGATCTGGAGAAGGCCGACTTGGTGGGACCTAACCGGTTGCTGGGATTCGTGCGGCAGGAGGCAGCCCATGTATGGTTTTCTCGGTCATCACCAACACTTTGAATTGTGTCCGGAAACCAATTGGCAGCCAGTGCAAACCGCAGAGGGTTGGAGAGATGTGGACATGTCTGCTTAATCCCATAACTGCTCGCGCGGCTGCGTCCTGCACAATCCATAAGCCAAGGGTGGCCGACTATGGCCCCTTTACGACCTTGTGGACTTCAACTCCCAGAATTCCTGAGCCCCCATCCACGGCTCAGCTGGAAAGACAGCCAAGAGGGGACCCTGGAGGACATCCCAGGCCCGGAGCGGTTCGGGCTTTCAAGACCAGCCCAACGAACCTGAACCCAGAACTGTCGTGGTGTTCCGCCCACGGCTTCCTCCTCTTCCAAAGACCCCTCTAGAAAGCAGTGGGGAGAGAAAGGATCCTCGGGAGAAGGCAGCACCAGGTGAATCTACTAAGGCTGCCCTGGATCTAGTAGGGCTCTTCAGGTGGCTCAGAAGGAGGACCAGAAGGAGACCCACCACTGAACCAAAAGCCAAGCAGCCCAGGGCTTCAAAGACAACGTTACCTGGAAGGAGCACATCAGAGTCTCGTCCACGCTCATCATAGCACCTGCGTTGTCAAACTCCCCACAGTAGTTGGGGGCAGAAAACAGAGTTACCAGCTGCCTCTTTGCAAAGAATTCGTATCCATCTTCAACTACCTGCGAAGGCAAAGACGGCTCGGTCGGTAACGCTGGGATGGGCATTGAGGCAGGAATCCGTTTTATGGGGAAATGCGCTAAGCTCCTTTTTTTGAAAGTCTGCACAGGGGTCCATTTGCTGTGAAAATGCACACGGGTCCTGAGATGACAGACACCGCAATGCATGTCACCATACAGGGACAATAACACCAGCTGCCCGCAGGTGACAAAATGGCACTAACTGCTGTGCCCTACATAAATGTGGGGATATTTTAGGCAGGGCTAACAAAAAACAGCGGCTTCTCGGTTTACGCCATTTACTTGCTGTGGTTGTGCTTCCCTATTTGGGAGCCTGCTTCTAAATCAAATTGTGAGAAGTCCTCTCAGGCCAGCCAGGAGACGGCGGAGAACGCTTAAAGCCAAGCAGCTACTTGGACGTTAGAGGCAGAGGGGAAAATTTCTCTCCAACCTGGGCCACTTTGAGACTTGTGGACTTCAGTTCCCAGAATTCCTCAGCCAGCAAACCCTGGTCCAGACACCTACCTGATGAGCTCTGCATATGAGGTCCAAATCATGTTTATGAAGGAACTTTGCCACCACTTCGGCTCCAAATGTGAAGGACACCCCTCGGTCGTTTTCGCCCCATCCAAGTACATCCTTGTCGGGGTCAGACCACAGCAGGTCGCAAAGGAGGCCTTGGTCCGGCACGTCTGTGGGCCGCATAATCCGCCGGATTTGTTCCATTGACTGGAGATCTGGTGATAAGCCTGGACGGGGATGAAGAGGCGTCAGGTTTGGATTTGGTGCACAATGCAAACACAACACCGAATAGCCGGGAGCACACGGGGAATGAGATCCCTGAGGAAGACCAGTTGGCCACTTTCATCTAAGAGGTGGTGCTCAATCAAGGGGCCCCATACAAGACCAGAGCAAGACAAAACGTGAGGAATTAGAAAGAATTCCTTAAGAGGCTCCCGTCTCTTGGATAATGTATCCAGACTCAAATGGATTTAGCAAAGAAATTCAAAACTTAAGTCACGAATAACTCTGATTTAAATGGATGCAGTTGAAATGAAACTAAACCTGGATCCAATGCTGGGAAGACCCCACATGTATCTAAACATGTATCTACACAGTCCCAGCCCAGTCCCAGCCTCAGAGCAAGCTGTACCCAAGAGAATTTATTAATTATTTATTAGACTTGTATGCCGCCCCGAGTCTATGGAGAGGGGCGGCATACAAATCCAATAAATAAATAAATAAATAAATAAATAATAATTGCTTTGGCCAAATAAACTACTCACAGAATAGACCTCCTGTGGGGTCTAGCGCAGTCATCTCAAGTGAAAGAGGGCCCTGCTCTTGCTG
Organism: Erythrolamprus reginae; assembly: GCF_031021105.1. Lineage (NCBI taxonomy): Eukaryota > Metazoa > Chordata > Lepidosauria > Squamata > Dipsadidae > Erythrolamprus > Erythrolamprus reginae. The sequence continues at coordinate 48,887,429 of NC_091959.1, forward strand.
AGCCCAAGTGTTTTTTCTCTCTCCCCCACATCTGCCCCCCACTCACACACCCTCCAACACTGCAAGCTTGAGGTTTCTGCCTAAAAATATCCTGCAGATGTTTTGGCAGAAGCAGCAATGGCAAGGCCAAACATTTAAAGGGCTCACAAGAGGCAAGACTATTTGAGCACAAGTATTTATATACTATATAGGCAGCAGGAACTGTCTGTCTAACCTGCAATTATCTCATATAAAGATATATGTAGGTTCCGCAGACTTCCTACAAGATTAAGGACCTGCTAAATAATTTTAAGACAGCTTCCCGATATACGTTGGTGGTCCCCAAACCTCGTCATAGAAGTGAGCTATGCTCAAGGAATGAAATGCAGAGTTTCTCTCTGAAAATGCCTCAAAATGTAACTCTGATCAATTATGCGGCCTGAGACAGCGTCCACGACTACTTGCCTCCGTGGCAGCAAAATATTTTCTCATCCACAATGGCTGCAATTGGCAAGCAGTTGAAGCAATCGGTAAAGGTTTTCCACAGCTTGATGTTGTATCTTCTTTTACCTGGGGAAGCGGACCAGCCAATGAAACGTCATTTTAGTCATTTCAAAATCAAGTATGGCAGAAAAGAGTAGTTTGTGGGAAAGGGGGGGGGAGGGAGAGGAGGGAATCTCCTTTTTATCCCTCGCAGTTATTCCTAGGTCCCATCTGGCTTGTCTTCAGTTAAGAGTTAAGACCTCCGCAGAGTCCTTGACTTGCAACCATTTGTTTAGTGACCATTCAAAGTTACAATGGCATTGGGAAAAAATATGACTTAGGCATCCCCACTGCCACAGAACGCTTGGCCACCAGTGTATATTTACAACAGTTGCCATGTCCCACTGGGTCACGTGACCACCTTTTGCGACCTTCCCAGGCAGCTACCGACAAGCGTAGTCAATGGGGAAGGAGGATTCGCTTAATGACGGGGTGGTTCATTCAGGCACTGCAGTGATTTGCTTAACAACTGTGGCCAAACGAAAGGCTGTAAAACCAGGCACAATTCACTTAATCTAAGCCTGGCTTAGCAGGGGAAATTCTGGTCCCCTTATGTGGTCTTAAGTCAAGGGTTCCCTCTACGACAGGGGTCTCCAACCTTGGCAACCTCCGGACTTGTGGACTTCAACCCCCAGAATTCCTCAGCCAGCACATGCAAGGTAAGGAATTCTGGGAGTTGAAGCCCACAAGTCGTAAAGTTGTCAAGGTTGGAGACTCCTGCTCTACAACTTTAACCAAAATGGAAGATGATAACAAAAATTCAGAATAAGCTGGAGTTCATAAGGGAAAGGGACATGATTTGTTTTCTGTCTTTGTAGTAGGAGGCCTTCAAAGTGATGCAAAAGGTCAAAGACATTACATCCCCCCTTATCCCAGCCGCCTCTCAACTCTGCAACCCTATTAATGCACAATTCCCTCTAAGGATAGAGATCATTTCATACTAAAAAACGAGGGCACATTTGTCCTTAAAACACATCCCCACGCATACTTACATTCATCGTAGAAGCCATAAATTCTATTAATGCTAGCACATTCATGGTTGCCTCTAAGGAGGAAAAAGTTCTCTGGATATTTTATCTTGTAGGCCAGCAAGAGACAAATGGTCTCCAAGGACTGCTTCCCTCGGTCAACGTAGTCCCCAAGAAAGAGATAGTTGCTCTCCGGTGGGAAACCACCATATTCAAATAGCCGCAGCAAGTCGTAGTATTGTCCGTGGATATCACCTTAAGCAAAGACAGGAAAGCAGTTTTCAGGGCTTTGGGTTTGGCTCACTCAAGCGACCCCAGCAGTGTATTTTAAATATGCAGATTAGAAGGAGCATTATGTAAGAGCATTAAGAAAGATAATAACCTGAGTCAGGTTTTCAACGTTTCCCTGCGAGGCCAAACCTTAGAACATCATTTACGACTGCGGTTTTAAAGATAAATTAGATCAAAGTGTGAATTTCACCCGTAGTTTTATATCTAAGAACTATGTTCTAATATTTCTGAAAAAGAGGAAATAACTACTTCCCCCTCTCAGATGGACACAACAGGGATGGGCAAAGTAAGAGGGGTTATATACTATTTAAATATACAGAACAGCTATGAGATTTCAACAGTGTATCAAAAACTGAGTCTCTTCCTGAAATTTGTTTCTTTTTGGTTACATCCAATAGTTCCTTTCAGCACTCTATTCAAAAGGCAGAGCTCCATCCTCAAGCAATGTGGCTCGACTCAGCCTTCCATCCGTCCAAGGTGGGTAAAACGGGGACCCAGATTGTTGGGGGGCAAGAGGCTGACTCCCGCTTAGGGAGGGCTGTGAAAGCACTATAAAGTGGTATACAAGCCTTATTGCGGTTTTCTAGCAGGTCCAGTATCCTCAGATGCACCACCTGAAGTTATTATTTAACAAATTTTGTGAATCATTCTTAGACTGTCTTAAAAAACAAACAAACCCAGGGTGCTTACCACATATTTTAAGTGGTGCTTCAAGTTCTAACAGAATTGGTTGACTGAGGAAGATCTCCCGAGATTTCAAGCACAATCCTCTTATTTCGTTCTCTTGAAGCTGGACATTTTTACCAGGTTTGGATCCTCTCACTGTGTAGAAAAAACATATGTGATTATTTGTAGCACCTAGTACATATATAGAAGTCCAATCAATTATCTTTATTAGGAGGGAGGACTTTGACACACCCATCCAAATCTTTCTTCAATTACATGCGTCAATTTCATTTCACACTGATGAAACATTTGGGATTATTTTGTGCCGCTGGTGTGTATTTTTTGTAATTAGCACCACATATCCGGTACACTTTAGTTTATTTCAGTTGCACCTTTTAAAAAGAATGCACGCTTTATTAAATTCAAAATAGCCACTTGGAATAATTGTGGCTATAACATTGGCCTGCTAATGCATTATTAAAATTGGTAAAGTTCATTGCAATAGTTTAAAAGTGTTTTACCCAGGCATAGCTATATTTAAAGCCAAAGCTGTTCACAATGTGTAGAAGTAGTACATTGACCACAATCAGAGCATACCATGTTTTGAAGATGTCAACCACATTCTCTAAATGCATGTAAAATATTCCCAGAAACATTGAAGGGAATTGTAGCAGCTTTAGATTTGCATAATCAGCAGAACAAAGGATCAAAAAAATCCTGCTGACCAATTGCGTCATTTGCATAATTTATGCCTATTTCATGTTTGCAGAGAGGGAACAAAGGAGATTCTGTGATTATCTTCTGCCAGGGTTTGATTACAAGATTTTATATTCGCTCTCTCCTCTGGGTCTTATATCGTAAAACAAGCAGAAAAACAGTTTAAAGTACTTTTACTGACAGCTCTGAAGAACTCAAAGATTATGTTTAACAAGCTTTGCTTTGAGTCCATATCAGAATCAGGTTGAAATTACCAGCAGATTTCCCAGGAAACAAAGGTTGTGACCTGACCGATGCTTGCCCTATAATTAGCCTATTCTGTCAGTCATGTTAGCAGTTTATGGTGACATTATCAGTACAATTAGATCCTGGAGGAGCCATGAAAATTCCTATCACACATAACCTACCATAAACTCGCTGAAACATCCTTCTGCATTGCAGCATGGCTGCTCTGTGGCAGGAGGGATTCGTGGACAATCCCCCCCCCCCAAATCAGCTCCCAACCTAACCTGAAATGTATTTAACGGAGCTGCGAAGTATCTAACAGCAAAACAGTCATAGGCACCAATCTAAGATAACTGCATTAAAAAAATCAGCAGGACAATTTGTATAATCTTGAGTATTAGAATTAAGTCAAGTATGTTAATGCAGGCAAAAGCTTTCCAGGCAAAAAATGTTGTAGTAATAGTCATAAAATTGACTTGAAGTCCAAAGACCAAACTTTAGGGGGAAGTTAGCAATCTACGACTGAAAGGAATGTATGTTGAATCAGGGGTCTACAATTTAATTTGTAACATGACCAAATAACAGTTGTCCTCAGTTTATATTCCATTGCAAATTCTATCAGCTGTCATCATTCCAAGATCCCTGCAAATATGTCTAACATGCCAGACTATTGACCATTCATCTGTTGCTTTGGCTCTACCACAGGAGCTGGTTTTCACTGGAAAAACCCCAAAGCATCTGAATTCCTCTAATGCAATAGGCAAGATTTCAGCCAAATTGCCTTGACTGCTAATAAGCTGAGAGTAAAAAAGATCCGCTCTTTACAAACCCCCTTCACAATTTTTAGGAATGAAGTGCTTTAACGTTGGAGATACAAAACAAGCCTCCCAGAGCTAGGATTGTCATGGAGATGGCCCTTTGCAAAACCTCTTCAGCCCCTAACTCTGGAAAATAAGTGGTTCCCGAGCTGTGGCTACATCAAAGGGACAGAGAGAGAAAAGCGAGGATGGATCATTTTGGTCCTCCGTTCTGAGTGTGGTTTCCCTTAGTGGCTGTTATGTAACCTTTATATAACACTGTACAGAATGTGGGACCCTGAATTAACTTACCTACTTCTCTCTCTCTCCATCCCCCCCCCCCCCTTTCAACTAGTAAAGCACAAGCTAAATTTTGATAAAGAGAGCTGAAAGGTGAGATAAATAGATAAGATATAGACAGACAAGCTCATAAACTGGAAAGTGAGCCTCACTTATTGTGGCTTTCAAACCTATAATAATCTCTTAAGCTTTGTCTGTTCCACATATTTTAACAGCATGTGCCCTGAATTAATGCCAGTTGATCTGGGTAATGATATCGCACATCTGTTTTGCCAGGCCAATCCTTCAGAAATCCGCTCTTCCCACTTGTAACCAAAATATTCTGAACTCAGTGGAGGGCACAGCTTCCGGGTTGAAGACAGGGGCATCATGAGAGTTAATCATGAACACCACTCTTGATTTAATAATCATTCAAACAGCAGAGAAAAACAATGGCCTAGGCAAAACAACATATGACCTTATATTTATCAGATGGGAGGGCTATAATTCTCCCCAGCATAATGTGGTGTGGTGAGTAAGTACACAAATGATACAGTACAGAGCCAGGGAGAAATGAATGGGCAGTTTGTTTAGGAAACTACTATTACATTTGCAGAAGTACAACAAATATTTTTCAGATAATTTCCAGAACAGCCCACCCAGGACTGAACTTAAGCAGTGCCACAGAATGTGGAATGGGCAAAGAAAAGGACCAAGAGGAGGGTGGAGGCAACGGAAGGGCCGGTTGGGCAGCGATACAGTCAGATCCGGCTCTTGGTATCAGTCGTATCAGTCGGCAGCCATAATAAATTTTACAGCGTTTTTTCACAAGTCGGTACTATGCCCTCACGCTAGCTTCAAAACAAAGCAAAGTTTCATGACAAGAGGAAAAAACGTGGACAGGCTTAAATCTGAGCGCATCTTTTCTTTTTTTAAGAAAAGCAAAACCTACACAGGTAGTCCTCCACTTATAACTGTTCATTTAGTGACAGTTCAAAGGTGCGACGGCACTGAAAAAAAGTGAGATAGGACCGGTTCCACCGTGTGGCAACCGACTCATAATTATGGTGGCTGCAACGTCGCGGGGTCGTCACGTGACCGCCTTTTGCAACCTTCTGGCGAGCCAACTCAACGGGGAAGGCGGATCAATTTCACAACCCTGTTATTAACTTTGCAACTGCAGTGATTCACTTAACAACTATGGCCAGGAAGGCCGCAAAGTCACTTAACAAAACTTTTACTTAGCAACACAGGAATTTTGGGGCTCAATTGTGGTCATAAGTCAAGGACCGCCTGTATTGATATTTTCACATCACAGCTGTTTGTTAATTACAAGTTCCCTTGTTTACCCTGCACAGAGAGAGGAGGAAAGAGGCAGCGGGCAGAATCCAGCCAAACCTGCTTTGTTCTTCCAAGCTTCTGGCGCAAGGCATATCCTCGGATGCAGCCTGTATGGCTTATTAGGGATTTGTTCCAGAGGAAAATATTTATCAATGACACGCATAGAGCTGGTTCTTTGACTACGAGTGAACAGCCCTAATTACAAACTGCACTATGAAAATTAATTAGTTCTCCAAGCTTAAATTTCCTTCCATCGTTCACTAAGCGCTGTGGCTATCAACTTTATGCTTTTTGCTTTTTCAGGCCATAGTTATGATTATGGTTGGAAAAATACTGATATGAAAAAGAAGAAAGAAAAAGAATAATGTCCTTTGCCACAGAGGAGGCATGAAAATAGCACAATAACAGAGTGGGAAGGGATCTTGGAGGTCTTCTAGTCCAACCACCTGCTCAAGCAGGAGTTCAGGCTTGTGGGACTTGCACGCAACAACATTTCGCCCAAATTAATTGCAGAAGAACAAGGAAATCCAAGTCCATCTTTGCAAAGAAGATAAGGTAAAATAGTTTGCAATGTGCACTTTTATTAGTCATTTAGAAAGATAATAGTGAGAAAGAATGAAAGCCTGTTCTAACAAAAAGCCCATAATTTTCCACTTGTATCTCGGCTGTTAAAGGCCCAAACAGGATTAAAACATGTTGCTTTGAGATAAAAGGCTACTCATTATCTACTAGCCTTGATAAGCAAGTAAATAACTAGAATTTCTGGTCATACAAAATGGGTGGTTGAACACACCATTTCTTTCCAGGTACCCATCTAATCGGACAGATCTATAAGTCTGTAGGCTCTGTCTAAAGCCAGAAGATCTAGTTTGGAACTGGATCACTAAGGTTTGTCTGAGAACTTGTAGCTCTCCCAGCTATAAAATGAGAATTAAACTGGCTGCTCTGAGTGCAAAACTTCCCCCTTTTGTTGTATTCATGGGATTGAAAGTTTCAGTTCCCTGCATTAACCAAATATGGAGAACTCAAGCATGCAGGCAGACCAGAGAGCCCTTAGTTCTAATTATATTTTATAGCGATACCACCCTTCCAAAGTTCAGAAATGATATGAAGCTGCACTTTGTAGAACAAAAGCCAGCACTTTCATTTTCCTCTTCTTGGATCTGATTGCAGCTTTTTTGTAGCAACAACTATGCCCCAAGATCTTACGGCAACTCTTCGAAGAATGGGGTACATATACAATTAGGAAGCATCTTTATCTAAGGTGCTGAGAGATGCATTTTAGAAAAATAATGCTGATAAATGCATTTTAGAGCCCGAAATCTTTCATATTTGGGGTTGAAATGACTGATGCAGAAGAAAAAAAGAATATGAGATACTTTTATAGGTAATCAATTCCATGAGAAAATCATTTTTTTTTAAAAAAATCCCTCATCACGGCATAATTCAAATTATATTAGAGATGCAGCATTAAGTAGCAGTAATATTTCTATTAATAGAAGATAATAGAGGTGTAAATATGCCCTGTTTATCCCGCCAAGTTATGTGTACACAGCCAATTTAAAACTCACGTTGCGTTAAAGGACACCAAAAATTAATCTATACTGAACTCATGCTGCTGTCATCTGAAATTTAAATTTGTTAAACAAATGGAGGGAGATAATTAAGCAACCATTTTTAAGCATGCAAGAAGAACAGCTCTTATAACACTGGAAAGGTCTGGGTTTTTTTTAAAGTTCTATCTAGGCTAATACCAAGCATCTTGAATTTACAAATCCAAATTACATTGCTAACTCTCTTTTTCAATGGTCTTTCAGCAAACCTAAAGGAGAAGGATTAGTGAAAGGCATATCATACACAGGTGGCCCGGTTCTTATTATTTTAAGACAGTCATTTTCATTTGGTGGAAATTAAATGCCCAAATTGAGTTATTAATCTAGAATGGAGTGGGATAAGGCTGGATCAACCAGTAGCTGCCTTATAATTTTTGCTTGTTGCTGGAAGGAATGTTGCTCATCAGGTCTGTTTATCCAACTCAAGTTTAATATAAGGCCAGCCTCCCGCAATGAAAACTGGAAACAAATACGCCAAATGTACAGAACGTTGTATCTTGGAAGTGCCCCAGAGAAACAATGGGATCAGCCCACCAAATTGTTCAGATGAGTGGAGTCACCTGGAACCCAGCACCGGAGTTTAGAATAATCAAAATGTCATCCTGATGTCATAATGCTTGGATTAAGTCTGTAATTTGTTTGCAAGCGAAATGTTCACTCCAGCTCAAAAGAAGCAGGCCTATTTTTAAAGTTAAAGGCCATAATAGATGGCCACAGGTGGGCGAGCAACATTCCTACGCCCTCATAATTCCTTCCCTGGACCAGCAATCACACAGTGTCAGGAAGACCGGGCGAAGCAACAATCTTATTTCTTTCCTCCCAGCAAGACTCCACCTATGTTAAAGAGGGCAAAACAAAAAGAGACCTACCAAACACTACAAATTACTTAGGCTCCTATTCTAAGAAAGAGCAGACGGGAGAGGCATGTAAGATTCCCACCATCCAAGGGTAAAAGGCATCATGGGCAAAATTTGAAAGAGGAGAGCGTTGCTGCAGCTCTGAATCTTGCCTGCAACTCCTCCAGGAAGGTTTCTTCCCTCCTCTCATTGCTTCACCAAAGGAGGCAATGAAACTCAGGCAGAAGGATTCCAGGAGAAGGAGAGCAAAGCCACATGCAAGTTCAGCTTTTGGATTCTGAGGAAAGAGGGGTACTTATCCCCCCCCCCTCAGAAACCCTCCATTCCTGCTCTTCTGCTTTTCCTTCACTGCAGAGGGGCCTCCTTTCACCTCATTATCCTTATTTATCATGTATCTCACCATAGAAGCCCAAACCGATATATAATGCATCCCCTCCTATAATTTCTTTTGTTAAAACAACAACTTAGGAAGGTTCCTGAGCTGAGGGAGAATGCTCAAAGTTATCTCCTGAGCCTATGCTTTCACAGGTTAGTACTGTGCCATCATCACACTGGCTTTGAATAAAATAGATCCAGCCAGAACCAGAAAATTAGGTTTAGCAACTTCCCACTCGGTTGCAAAATCCAGCAACCCAACAGATCCCAACCTGCAACCCAACTAGCAAACTCTTTTATTCCGAGGGTGTCCCAAGGGTGCTTTTTCAATTCAGATCTGAGGAAGCGAAACATTTTAGAAAAGAAAAACCAAGGAAGCCCAATTGCCCTTTGGGACAACCATGACCTGGGTGATGGAGAATCTCCAGAGACGGGCATACGTAAACTTTTTCCCTGCAAAGACGGTCCAAAACACACCTTATTTTCTAAGTAAAATCAGGGGCAAAAGTAAAAAAATAAAAAAAAACATTTGCACCTTGGCCCCTTTTCTTCTAATCTGTAACGCACCTCCCACCTGCATCATCCTGACTTTGCATTTTTCATTAATTCCACACAGCAGTTAGTGTTTATTTATATGTCTCAATGTGTTTGTGTGCCACCATCATGTTCTGCCCCCTTCTATTTGGGCCAATGATTCGGACTTCTTCGCCCCTCACATCATTCAGCAAAGCCTCTCCCATCCTCTGACCGGACATCCTTGGAAAAGCATCCCTAAGAATAGAAATTATTCTTAGGGATGCATTTCAAAGGATGCTCTATGGCAGTGTTTCCCAACCTTGGGAACTTGAAGATATCTGGACTTCAACTCCCAGAATTCCCCAGCCAGCATTTGCTGGCTGGGGAATTCTGGGAGTTGAAGTCTAAATATCTTCAAGTTGCCAAGGTTGGGAAACACTGCTCTATGGAACCAACTACCCCCTCCCCCCCAATGTCCATACTGCTCCCACCCTACTGGTCTTCCGAAAGGCCACAAAGACCTGGCTCTGCCGGCAGGCCATGAATTGTACATCTTTCATGGCCAAACTGTATGAATGGTGTGTATGCATGGGATTGTGTCTCTTTTATAATAAATGGGTTTTATCACGGGTCTAGTTTTAGATATTATATTCCACTTCTCTTATTGCTTTGTATCTTTTTGTACTTGTATTATCATTTTGTAAGCCGCTCTGATTTCTCCGGGATTGGGCAGCATAGAAGATAGATTTCAAAGATATAGAGCTAAAGAGATAGATAGATATAGAGATAGATAGATAGACAGACAGAGATAGATAGAGATAGACAGAGAGAGAGAGAGATTGATAGTGATAGAGATAGATAGATAGATAGATAGATAGATAATTTTGGGGGGAAATAAAAAACACTGAAGAGGGGCAGCCCCTCCCCTCAGGGGCTACAAGAAGGCTGCATTCAACACCCACCCATCCACAGGTATCTCCTGCCATCCATTGAGCCTCCCTTCTTTGACCCCCCTCCTCCCCAAAGCCCTCTTTAAAGTGGGGGTCACTTTCCACCCCCCTGACCGCCCCCTCCCCATTTCCCAGCCTTCCTTTGTCCTCTGCGCTTCTGATTCCCCCCACCCACCCAACCAGGCCTCCCCAGATCTGGGAGGGGAACCCCGGTTTTCGGATAAGGGGGGGGGTGGAAGAGAGAAGAAAATGGGGGCGACCTCCGATGGGGGGGGTGGATATGAGGAAGGGGAGATACATCCCCCTCTCTCAAAAAAACCCTCAGCCGAATTGTTCGGCGTTTTGGGGAGGGGGTCTTTCCCTTCCTGAAGGGGTCCCAATGGAGAGGTCGCCCCCCCCCCGCCATCACCAAAGGGGGAGGCGCAGATCCCTCACACACACACACCCGCCAACCCGTCGCCCCCGGGCATTCCCCCCTCCTCACCTTCCAGCAGCCGTTGGATGATGCTGTCGATGTTGAGCTTGTCAATATCCGCCATCGCCTCTCCGCGGCCGGGGAAGGAGCCAAGCCGGAGCCCGCCGGGGTCGACTTTCTCTTCAGCCTCCGCCTCCTCCTCTTCCTCCGGCGACCCCGGCACCCGAGCCGGCGCTTGCCCTCCTCGCCTCCGCCCACCACCGCGATCCTCTCTCGCTCTCGCTCTCTCGGCCGCGGGCGATTTCCCCCTCCGCTCGCTCGCCGCGCCTCTCGCGCCCGCCTCAGCAGCCCAACCGCATCGCCGGCGACTGAGGCGAACAAAATGGCCGCCGCGGCCCTCCCCTCGCTCTCCTCAGTCGCCTCCTTCGGGGTGGGGGGGGGAGGAGGAGGAAGGGAGCGCAGGGATACCGGAGGAAACAGCCGCCGGAACTTTTTTCTCGGTCAAGAGAGGGAAGCTTGTGGGGGGAAGGGGAGGATTCTTGGCGCGTGCGCTCTCTCTCTTTTCCGTTTTCTGCCCCTCGTTCGGCGGTTCCCTCGGGCGCGCGCGCGCTCTCGCTCTCCCTCCCTCTCCCCCCTCCCTCTCGGGCGTCCTCACTCAGTCCGCGCGCCCGCGATCCTTCCGCCTGGGGAAAGGGATAGAAAGAAAAGGGCGGGAGGGGCCGAGCGGAAAAAAGAGTTCCCCCTCGCCGCCCATCTTTTTCTCCCGCTTCTTTCTGTCAGGGCGCTTCTGAGGGGAAATAATGGAAACCTGAGGCAGAGAGAAGGGGAAAGAGATATGGGAGAGAGAGGGAATGGCGTTTTTCTCAAAGGGGCGAGTGGGGAGACTGTCCTACTGTAATAATTGATCAAATGAGGGGGAAAGGAAAGAGTTCCCTTAAGCAGGTGCAGAGTTCTCTGTATAGTATGTTTCTCTATATTTTAGACTGCACCAACTCTAAAAACCTTAACAATATAGAGAAGCTGTCCAGGTGCTGAACTAAGAGACTGAATTACTGTATATCAATTATCAGTTGGTGCAAAAGTCCTCAGGATTAGATTAGATTAGATTTATTGGATTTATATGCCGCCCCTTTCCGCAGACTCGGGGCGGCTCACAACAATGGTAAAAACAGTACATAATAACAAATTTAATATTTAGCAATCTAAATTAGAACTCGTGCCCACACTTGCCAAAGCTTCCCTACAGTGGGGGGGGGGGACCCTGGCAGGGGCTTTCCTTTGAAAGGAAAGGGGGTTCAGGAAGTTTTTGGGTCATAAAATAGGATTACTGTACAGTATTTCATTGCAAAATAAAATAATTTTATTTTGCAAAAAAAATAATTTGCAACCCTTGCAAAGGGTTGAAGCTGCAACCGCAAACCTCACATGCAAACGTGGCAGAGTTTGTGTTTTCTACCCTGTACAAGATGGTGGCGGGAGGATGCCGTGAGGAAAAAGGGGAGATGCTTAAGTCAATCGATGGGTGGACAAGATTTATCAATATTAGATTCCAGGGAAAAAAGTGGCTTCCTCACTCGACAAGGAAAAACCTCTTTCCTCCTCCCTTTCTGCTGGGATGGCAACCCATTTTCCCAAACACGTTCTCCAGCCAAAAAAAAAAAGTAAAACCAAGACAATTTTGCTTACGGGCTGAATAAAAAGAAAGAGCACGCTTGAGAATGCACAGAGTTCCGTCTCCTTTGAGGGAATTGAACCCCCCTCAGCACTTCTGTGCAGAAACATGGCTTCTTCTAGAAGAAGCCACTTAGCAAAAAGGTAAAAAGGGTTTTGCTTTTAAAATGCAATTGGAATTGATCCTCTTTGCAGTATTTAGCACTGAAGCAGGAATGTTTGTCTTTGAATCATGCTCAACATGAAGCCAGACTCCCTGAATCCAGAAACATAGAAGACTGACAGCAGAAAAAGACCTCATGGTCCTTCTAGTCTGCCCTTATACTATTTCCTGTATTTTATGTTACAATGGATCTATGTTTATCCCAGGCAGGTTTACATTCAGTTACTGTGGGTTTATCTACCACGTCTGCTGGAAGTTTGTTCCAAGGATCTACTACTCTTTCAGTAAAATAATATTTTCTCATGTTGCTTTTGATCTTTCCCCCAACTAACCTCATATTGTGTCCCCTTGTTCTTGTGTTCACTTTCCTATTAAAAACACTTCCCTCCTAGACCTTATTTAACCCTTTAACATGTTTAAATGTTTCGATCCTGTCCCCCCTTTCCCTTCTGTCCTCCAGACTATACAGAGGGAATTCATGAAGTCTTTCCTGATAAGTTTTATGCTTAAGACCTTCCACCATTCTTGTAGCCCGTCTTTGGACCCCTTCAATTTTGTCAATATCTTTTTGTAGGTGAGGTCTCCAGAACTGGACACAGTATTCCAAATGTGGTCTCACCAGTACTCTATATAGTGGGATCATAATCTCCCTCTTCCTGCTTGTTATACTTCTAGCTATGCAGCCAAGCATCCTACTTGCTTTCCCTATTTCCCTTGCTTTTCCAAACTTGTTCTTTCCCCCCCAAAAAACGTGCCCTTTTTCTAGGCTAAAAGCAGCTAAAAACAGCATTGCCTGGGCCCGGAAGATTAAAATTTTAAGAGCAAATGGGAGATCAGCAATAGAGCCTCAATCCCCAGACTCTAAGTGAGCACTAATACTGTATAGCACATCATGTATTCCCTTTGCGCCCACCCAGAGATTCTGCAGCTACTGGGCTTCCTAAATCTTTCCTGAATTATTTTGAGGCTTCCCCCTCCTTCCATACTTACCCCCCCACCCATAAATCTATTTTATTTTGGTGCTTCAAGCATCTGGGAGGATTTCCAACGCTACTTATGATGCATGGATGGAGGATTGGCGGTCCATGAGTGACTTTGCTATTACTATGTACTATTATTACGGCAGATGTCAAGGCCAAATTTTGTCCTTTCCAACTGACCCATTGCTGAATAGCTTTCATAGCCTTATGCTGGGATGTGGAAGAAATCTGTCAGGGGAAAACCTCAAAGCAATTAGAATCAGCCAAGTGGGGATAATACGTTTAATTTCATTGGCAAGGAGCAAGAATGTACAGTGTTTTAATTGTTTTCATTTTTAACGTTTGGCCAAATTATTACATTTAAGACCACCTGAATGGATAGGGCAGTTGTTTTTGTTTTTATTTTACTCAAAAGATGTCAGCTCTCGTGTTTTAAATAAATATTTAAGTAAGTAAAAATCCTCTCCTCTGAGGATTTATTTTTGGAGCACGCACAGGCAACGGAGAGGCGATTATGTAATAACATTAACTAACTCTGTCATTATCACTGGTGCAACTAGTAAGTCTTTGAGGCAGGGAGCTTGAGAAAAGCTGCAGTGTCATCTCCTCTTGAAATAAGTCAGGAAGAGAGAGTCAGTCCCAAGAAAATAGAGGTCATCTGGATTAAATCATACGCCTTGTGCAGAATATGACTGTACCTAAAATAACAACACAAAAAGGATTAAGTCTGGGCAATAGGACTTAAATCAAGCTTCAAAGGAAATATAAGAAGTCATCAGAATTAGAAAAACTCTTAAAAGACCTGAATTTATACTGGCATGTCTAAATGCTAAATGGGCTTACCGGTAATTCTCTCTCTCTCTTCCCCTCCACCCCTCCCCTCATCTGCATCTCATCTCATTAGTTAAATTTGGATTAATTCTGAGTTGCAAAGCTTCCTTTCCTTGTTCTGGGACACATATAACTCCTCCAGATCAGCAGTCTAGTTGCTTCTTCCATAGATAAAATCACTTTACTAGAAAATATATTATATATAATATATTGCTGCCTTATTATGCTCCTAATTATTTCCTGCTAGGCTCCCTTAAAATTTTTTGTACGTTGTTCTTATTGCCAACAAGATCTTCCCTGCCACCAATAAAAAAATCGCCAACTTTATTTAAAAATTTAAATATAATGTTCATATCCCATTTTTTAAGTTCTGTAATTCAGCTGTGTTTCTTACATATTATTGTCTACCCTCCTATTTAATAGATAGTAATATTCCTTTAGGAACTTTATAAATCATTAACTTCTCATTGCAAAATTTAGGCTTAAATTGAAGAAAGTAGGGAAAAGCACTAGGCCACTCAGATATGAACTAAATCATATCCCTGATAAATATACACTAGAGGTGACAAATAAATTTAAGGAATTAGATCTTATGCAGAGCATATCATGAGAAAAACGAATCAAAAGTTGGAATTAAGATTGCCAGGAGAAATATCAACAACCTCAGATATGCAGAGGATACCACTCTAACGACAGAAAGTGAAAAGGAATTAAAGAGCCTCTTGATGCGGGTGAAGAAGGAGAGTGCAAAAGTTAGTCTGAAACTCCACATTATGAATACTAAAATCATGGCATCCGGCCCTCTCAATTCCTGGCAAATAGATGGGGAAGAAATGGAGAGAGTGACAGATTTTATTTTTCTGGGCTCCAAGATCACCAATAAGCTAAAAGATGCTTGCCCTTGGGGAGGAAAGCAGTAACAATCTAGACAGCATAGAAATATAGAAAGCAGCGACATCAAAATTGCCGACAAAAGTGCGTACAGTCACGGCTGTGGTTTCCCCAGTTGCAATGGATGGCTGTGAAAGTTGGACCACAAGGAAGGCTGAGCACAAAGAATGGATGGTTAAAAACAACAACAGGATTCCTTGGGACTAGGCAAGTTTTAACAAGTAAGTTTTAGCACAGCCCCTTATGGAACGAGCTATTCTTAGCGGAGAAAATTTAGTCTCCTTTGCAAAGCTATAATTGTGCCAATAAAAGAAACCCAAACAAAATGCCACATGCCCTTTTTGTAGCTTCGCAGTTGAGTGTCATCTTTCTATTCCTAATGTGGTCGGTGAGAACTTTATACACAGGAATGAATCCCAAGCGTATTAAATCCTCTCCATTTGCCTCCAAATAACTCTTTGCAATACCAAAGGGATCTAATGGGTACACATTCCAAGGAAATCCCTCCTTGATCTCTTATATTTGCCTTTCTTGACAAAACTAAACACCCACACACAATGTTTCCTCCTCGCTCTTGACATTTCCCAAGCCTTGAATGACAATTTGGACTAAATAATGCAGGGTGACATTATTCCTTCTGCTCTCTACCTTGCGGTTCCTTTATGGCTGTCTCCTCCAAATCCCCAATTTGGAAAGATTTATTGTTTAATTTTCCTTTTATATTTCTCTTTTGATGCTTTTTGTGCTCTTACTGGGTTGCTGATTAATGAAGATCCTGGCACACTTCTGCCTTTTAAAGTAAAATAATAATAATAATAATTAAGATGTAATTTAATTTGTGACAGATTACAGTCATTATATGAACACCATGTTTACATAATGGCCACCGTATGCTTTTTATGAAATAAAATCAAAATATGGCTTTACTGAACAAAAAGTATGTCAAAGAAGAGAATATATAGAATTACTCTAGCAAAGCTTGTCTTGGGAAGATGTTCCAAACGTTGAAATTCTGTAGCACCAACAACAGACAACACGAATGATCAGAAAAATAAATCTGCTCAATAGGTTTTGGAAAAGTCAGGAAGAACATTCATTTCCTCTGACATTTTTAAAATGGCAAAAATGACAGCAGCACTGCTAAGAGCTTTTAGTGTGGCAACACTAAAATTTTCTGCACAATTGAGGAGGCAGGAAGTGATGCACGATGAAACTGTTTATTCCCCAAGTGGTTAGACTCAATGGTGAACATTTTTAGAACCCTAGAAACCTAGAAGATTGACGGCAGAAAAAAGACCTCATGATCCATCTCGTCTGCCCTTATACTATTTCCTGTATTTTATCTTACAATGGATATATGTTTATCCCAGGCATGTTTCAGTTCAGTTCCTGTGGATTTATCTACCATGTCTGCTGGAAGTTTGTTCCAAGGATCTACTACTATTTCAGTCAAATAATATTTTCTCATGTTGCTTTTGATCTTTCCCCCAACTAACTTCAGATTGTGTACCCTTATTCTTGTGTTCACTTTCCTAATAAAAACACTTTCCCCCCCCTTACCTTTCCCCCCCTCTTCCTCCCAGTAAGGCTGCTTTGTGGGCGCAGTCTGGTTTGGAAGGAGATGGTAGGAATGGAAGAGAACAAACTTGAATAGAATTCTGAACAAGACCATCTTCTGCTACGTTAACCAATTTTTTTTTCATTTCCCCTTTTAAAAAATAAACTAGATGGAGCTATGGTAATGGAATGTATTATTATGAGTGAGAAGGCTAGCTGACATTTGAATGGTCAATGTTACTATCTTGGTCTCAAACAATCATTCTAAATCGCTGGACAACCAGGAGCGAGCTACTCATAACTGTGGGGCCTACCTTATACCGGCCTCCCTCCTTAGCTCAGTGTGTGAGAACCCCGTTCTAAGGGTTATTGTAGTTGGGCTTTTGTTGTGAATTTTCCCAAGACATCTGGTTAGTGACAGTTGAATTCCGGGATACAGGGATGTAGTTGTGCTCTTGCCATGTTCTTATGTTTTCATGAAGTAAGTCTGCTGGTGATGACACAGGAAGATAATTGTTATTTATTGTGGCAGTGACTGTCTTTGTTTTCATCTTCACATTTCCCTCTTAATTGTTCTATTAGGATAAAGTGGCTAGCAGGTCTTCAGGTATGATGTAAGTGTTGTGTAAAACTTTGTATGCGCATGGGGGTTGGGGGGGAAGAAAGGATTTAAATTAACTGGATTTTCATTTTTTTCTTAACACCTAAGAGATCTTTTTATTTTGAGCTGCATCTAAAAGGCCAGCAATGAAATCTTTTCTTTTAATGCTAATGTTTCCTTTGCTTCTGCTTTAAAAAGGTGGGTAGAATTGGCAAACTTTATTATTATTATTATTATTATTATTATTATTATTATTATTATTAATTAAATTTGTATGCCGCCCCGCTCCGTAGACTCGGGGTGGCTCACAACAATAGTAGCAAAACAATATGTAATACAAATCTAATAATTTATGTTTTGTCCAGAAATAATTTATGTTTTGTCCAGAAAGAAAATATTATTTTACTGAAAGAGTAGTAGGTGCTTGGAACAAACTTCCAGCAGACGTGGTTGGTAAATCCACAGTAACTGAATTTAAACCTGCCTGGGATAAACATAGATCCATCCTAAGATAAAACACAGGAAATAGTATAAGGGCAGACTAGATCAGTGATTTTCAACCTTTTTTGAGCCATGGCACATTTTTTTACATTTACAAAACCCTGGGGCACATTGAGGGGGGGGGGGGGGGGCGGCTAAAAAAAGTTTGGACAAAAAATGTTTCTCTCTCTTTCTCCCTTTCGCTCTATTTCTCTCTCTCTCTCCCTCTTTCTCTCCCTTCTTTTTTTTTCTCTCTCCATCCCTTTTTCTTTCTCTCTTCTTTCCTTCCTCTCTTTTTTGCTCTCTTTCTCTCTCCCTCCCTCCCTCCCTCTATGTCTTTTTCTCTCCCACCTTCCCTCCCTCTCTTTCTCTCTCTCTCTTTCTTTCTTTCTTTCTTTCTTTCTCTCTCTTTCTTTCTCTCTCTCTTGCTCTCTCTCTTTCTTTCTCTCTCTCTCTCTTTCTTTCTCTTTCTTTCTTTCTCTCTCTCTTGTTTTCTTTCTCTCTCTTTCTCTCTCTCTCTCTTTCTCTCTCTTGCTTTCTTTCTCTCTTTCTTTCTCTCTCTCTCTCTCTTTCTTTCTTTCTCTCTCTCTTGTTTTCTTTCTCTCTCTGAGCTTCGCGGCACACCTGACTAAGTCTCACGGCACACTAGTGTGCCGTGGCACACTGGTTGAAAAACACTGGACTAGATGGACCATGAGGTCTTCTTCTGCCGTCAATCTTCTATGTTTCTATGTTTCTAAGAAGTAGTATATCTGAATTAAACCTCAGCTGAAAGAGTGCCTTGCACCTATTAATGGACTTTTCAATATGTTGTTGCATCCATCTCTTTGTTATTTACTTGCGTTTAAATTATTCCCAATGCATTGAAGATTATCACCTGAGAAAGCCTCCACATTGATTTCTATGTGGTTGCTGGGTAGGAATGATGAGAACTGATCTAAATACATATAATCTAATACGGGTGATCAACACGTAAACATTGATCTAGAGTTCTGTTCAGTCTGTTGCTCACCTTGTGGACCGTATATCGACTTTTCTTGCAAAGTTGAACTCCTTCTATGCACGAAGCACCACAAAATTCCCCCAAATCCAAGTCTTGGTCATCAGTGCCATGAAACAGCACATAACAAACTGTCCTGCAACATCCACAGTTTTACCATGTGATCATGAGACACGCGCTTTGTAATCTTAGGATACTTCTGCAATTCCATAAGTGCACTGGTGTGCCTTTCGTCCCCTGTCCAATTGTCTTTCCTTTCTCTCACTTATCATATACATATTCTCTTTCTTTCATATATCCTCTCCTCTAAGTTCACTTTACCCTTATATACTATACATTACTACATGTCTATTTTTCTTCCTATGTATTTGTGTATTGGACAAATGAATAAATAAATAAATAATTGCTAATGTACTTTTTTAGCACAATATTATACTGCAAATGGGTGCAAAGTTCAGACACTGACTCTGTACATTTCATGCACTGTGCTTTTTTTCAGAATAAGAAAGCAATCACACACCCAGGCTAACCTTCCTTCAGAAAAGCCTCTTTTGTGTTTTGCCTATTTCCTAGTCTGATTGCCATTAGAATAGACTGCATTCAAGTGTCATACATTTCATTTTTTTTTCTGGGCTTTAAAATGCTTTTGAGAAGTTTCCAGATTGGCCCCCATCCACGCAAATTAACACGTTTTCCTCAGCAGTATTCAAAATTTGTAACTTGCTATTCAACTTAGAAACAACACAACTGCTCCCCCCCCCCCCAAAAAAAACAATTGTCATAAAGCAATCATAATTGTTGAGATATAATAACTTCAGGAGGTCATATAATTGAGGGAAATACATTTTGTTTCAGTAGCACCCTTGATTTTAAAATTCTAGAAGACATGTTGCTTGACTTAAACCTCTTCCAGCTCCTGACCATTTTTTTAAAAATTAAAGTTGTCTGGGGAAATCAGTGATAATTCAGATTGGTCTTCTGTTTGAGTCAGCATTTAGTCCATTGCTTCAGAATTGCATTAAGATTCTAGGCTGTTCAAAATGACAATTTCCCAATAGATTTCAACCATTTAAACTGATGTAGTTTTTAATTTTTTTGTCAAGAATGAGTATAGTTCTACCAGCAGATCATATTGTTTTCGACATACATGGAACTAGAACCAGCAAGACAAGAGGAGAAAAATGGCCATTTAAACCCACTTTGTCTCCCTTCTGCAGCTGCAGCCCAACAGATGCCACCAATGAATTTTAAAGCAGCATATGATTTACTTGAAACCTGGTTTCCACTGAATGGGAATTTTGGGAATTTCAGTCCCAATATATTTGAGGAACATCAGATATGGAAAAGCTTGATTCAGAAGGAGCTGGAGACTGAAACTGCAAACAAAATGTAAGTTATAAAACAAACATATTGTAGATAAATCTTAACATTCAGATCATGATAAACACATTCTTGGTTTTTGGGATGCAATTGTGCAGTGCCTGATAGTAATATAGTTCCTGAAAAGACACCAAAGAAGTTAGGATTTTCTTTACAAATGCAAAGCTAGGAAGACCACAGGTATAAAAAAGCCCATGGCTGGACCAATGTCTTACTGAGTGCACCCAGGTTTGAAATTGCCTTCAGAATTACAATTACATATACTGTATTTATAAATTTTCAGATGAAGATGGCAGGAATAGCAAACACCTTCTAATGGTCTATATAATATATATATATATATATATTTGAATATAATATGTTTCCTTTTGCAAGGGTGCCTTTGCTATGTATTTATTTTATGTGTATTTATATCATATGTATAATATAATATAATATAATATAATAATATTAAAAAGTTGTTTAGAAAGAGTGCAGAGGAGAGCAACCAAGATGATTAAGGGACCGGAGGCTAAAACATAAAATGAACGATTGCAGAAACTGGGCATGACTAGTCTAGCAAAGAGAAGGACCAGGGGACACATGATAGAAGTGTTCCAATATTTGAGGGGCTGCCACACAGAGGAGGGGGTCAAGCTATTTTCCAAAGCACCTGAGAGCCAAACAAGGAATGATGGATGGATGGTGAGGACAATCAACCAATGGAATAGAAGTTGCCTTCAGAAGTAGTGGAAGCTTCATCAGTTGAGACTTTCAAGAAGAGATTGGACTGCCATCTGTCAGAAATGCTGTCGGGTCTCCTGCTTGAGTGGGGGTCCCTTCTAACTCTGTTAATCTATACATCTGTAATCTGAACAGAGATAAACTTGTTGCCTTTTAACCCCCCTTTTTTTTGGTAAATAGATTTTGGCCTTTCTCAGATAGGATCTCACTTAAGTGACATTGATTGATCAGTTTAATTTAGCAGCCTTTGGCCAAGTTTCCTGCAGATAAAAAATGGATGCTTACGTTTACCCAGTGATAAGCATCAAGGATGACAGAGATTAAATGTTATTGGATATTTTTGTCCAGAAGGAAAGTAAGTAGATACCATTTTTTTAAAGGAGAATTCTGATGAAACAAAGTTGGATTGACCAACCACGTCTATGTTTGTTCCAAGCATCTACTCCTCTTTCGGTAAAATAATGTTTTCTCTGATCTTTCCCCCAACTAACCTCAGATTGTGCCTCCTCGTCCTTGGGTTCACTTTCCTATTAAAAACACTTCCCTCCTGAACCTTATTGAACCCTTGAACATATTTAAATGTTTCGATTATGTCCCCCCTGTTCCTTCTGTCCTCCAGACTAGACAGATGGAGTTCATGAAGTCTTTCCTGATACGTTTTATGCTTGAGACCTTCCACCATTTTTGCAGCTCGCCCTCCTTCTTTTCTTTAGGGAAAAAAGACTGTACAAACTGGAGGCATGTTTTTGCAGCATGCTCAGGGATCTTGTGCTCAAACCACAATAATGTTGTGTCTTTCATGTCACTGTCACTGATTAGAATTGTCCCCACCCTCCTTGCCTTTTATAGGCTTCTTAAAACCCACCTCTGCCGCCAGGCATGGGGGAACTGGGATACTCTTTCCCCCTAGGCCTTTACAATTTTATGCATGGTATGTCTGTATGTATGTTTGGTTTTTATAATAAGGGGTTTAAACTGTTTTAATATTGGATTGTCATATTCTGTTTTACTACTGTTGTTAGCCGCCCTGAGTCTACGGAGAGGGGTGGCCTACAAATCCAATCCAATCAAATCAAAATCAAATCAAACTGTCTAGCAAATAAAGCAACAAGGAGTTTTGGGATTATCTTTTTTTACTGGAACTTACTCCCCAATTCAGGATTAAGACCCTTGCTCTATTTGTGAACTTAGAGAACAGAAACTTCCAGGCTTGCATTTGCATATCTCTCCAGCCCTAGTCTGGGATGCTTGATATTGTCAGCTATTCATTTTCTTTGCTTTTTCATCCCAAGTGTCTTTCAACATGCATTGGGAAACCTGCCAGTGCCCTTCTGCTGTATAACTGACTCCACAGAAAATACCCGCTATCTGCCTTCCCCTCCTTTATTCCTGTCAATATGACAGCCTGGCCCAGGGTGTGTTTTTCAGACTCATCCCACGTTCGCTCTGAGGAAGCGCTCTGTCACTGCCCTTCTTCAGTGGTACATACTGTCTGAGCTTCATCTGGTTTTTTTAAAATGTGCTGACTCCGATAGGGACGATAGTTTCAAGCTTCATATGTAGCGGCAATTAAAATGTATTTTCCAAGACAATGCCAAAGCCATTTGCATTCATCAAAAGAAATATAACCAATAAATATATGTATGTATTCTTATCAGTTTAGCTGACTTCAGCAAGTCTAACAGCGGCCATAAACTTCCTGTTGTTTCACTCTAGGGGTGAGTCACCTGTGGGTTCAGTCTAAACCCAAGCAGGGGGAATGAAAGCGAGAACGGCTAAACCCCAAACAGATGAAAGAATCATGCGAAGGAGGAGAGGAAATGGCAGGCAGGAAAGAAACGGGGCGTCAGAAAAGACCTTAAAAGAAAGGTCCCCAATTTGTACGCTGTTCCCGATTTATTTATATATTATTTATTTATTTATTATTTATTCATTTGTCCAATACACAAATACATAGGAAGAAAAATAGACATGTGATAATATAAATGAGGGTAAACGTGAACTTAGAGGAGAGGATATATGAAAGGAAGAGAATATATATGATAGGTGAAAGAAAGGAAAGACAATTGGACAGGGGACGAAAGGCACACCAGTGCACTTATGTACGCCCCTTACTGGCCTCTTAGGAACCTGGAGAGGTCAATCGTGGAGAGTCTGAGGGAGAAATGTTGGGGGTTAGGGGTTGACACAATTGAGTCCGGCAATGAGTTCCACGCTTCGATGACTCGATTGTTGAAATCGTATTTTTTACAGTCAAGTTTGGAGCGGTTCATATTAAGTTTGAATCTGTTGCGTGCTCTTGTGTTGTTGCGGTTGAAGCTGAAGTAGTCATTGACCGGTAGGACGTTGCAGCATATGATCTTGTGTGCAATACTCAAATCATGTTTTAGGTGCCGTAGTTCTAGGCTTTCTAGGCCCAGGATTGTTAGTCTATTTTCGTAGGATATTCTGTTTCGAGTTGAGGAGTGAAGCCATCCATCTCATACATGTGTGACTCTGGGCATTTCGCTGTCTCTCTCCTTCTGACGTGCAGGCTCCAACAGATTGCTCCTAGAGGGATGTAGTCCTTGGCAGGAAGTCATCTCCCCACTCCTGCCCTTTCAATGCAAAATTCATGGTGACAAATAGTTGGTATTAATAAATGCATCAAGCTAATCACAGTGGAAGCTGAGCCGCTGGTCGAATCCCCCAGTTCAAAAAAACAAGAGAGAACAGCCTCAAAATGTTCTATTGCAGAATGTCAGACAGCCAGATGTACAGCAGCAGGTTCTGTTTTATTCTGGACTAACAGTCCTTTGCCCTCCTCCAGAACTTACTCCAGGACATTACTCCTTAATCTTACGCTGCCTCCTTATTCTCCCAGGCTGTGCCCCCGCTCCCTTCCCCAGACCTTACGTCCAGTTCGGTCGCCCAGGTAGGATAAAAATAAACAGGTTAAAATAGCCCCTAAGAATGACTATAGGTGGAAGGAAATCAAGGCAGGATCAAATGCTCTCTGCCTGCTTATTAATCTTCCTCTGAAAATTAATAGCCTATCGGCCTTCCATAACACACCTCCTGTGTGTCTTGCAACATATGGTCCTCCCTGCATGGGATGCTTGTTGAACTTATTTTATTTTATTTATTTATTCATTTGTCCAATACACAAATACTGTACATAGGAAGCAAAATAGACATGTGGTAATATATATAAGGGTAAAATTCTCCCACAGAAGCCCTCTGCTTTCACCAATCCGCTCTCTGATGTTTGACAGCTACTGTAAGTTCCAGCATCTGAGCTATATGCATTTGTGAGCTTTTAATCTAAGGGGAAATTCTAAACAGCCCTCCTAAATCAGTCTTTCTGTAGCCTTCCTAGTGACGTTGGAGAGTAGAAAAGAAACAGGCCACCCACCCACTCATTCTGTAGGTCTGTCCAGAAGAACAGATGGTCTTGATGGTGCCATTTCCCACTGTTCCATCAGAAAGAAAACAAGGGCACTGGCATTTTCCTTTACGGAGTGTGTGATTCTGTCAGTTGTCCAAATACCGCAATATCAGTCACAATAATTTGGAACCAAGTAGTAAGAACTTAAGGCTAACTGAGAACACAGCCACACACCCAGTTCAGTAAGGCTGTGCTATTTCAAACCTCACTAAATATATGTTCGTCGCAGTTGAAATAGACTGAAAAACTGGAAACACCCAAAATGATTCTGACTAGAGAAAATATGTCCCTTATGCAGTTGGACTCTTGGAAGGCGCTCTTATCTACATGGGCGCGTCAGCAATTATTGTTTCCATTGCTGCGATAGAGCATTTTATTTTATTTGTCCATCATGTATAAGATAACAGGTATAAGTATAGATATGTTTATGAATACATGAAATGGATACAAATACATGGAGACATTAGGACAGGGGTGGTAGGCATGCTGTTGCGCTTATGCACACCCCTTACAGACCTCTTAGGAATGTGTTGAGGCCAACAGTGGACAGTCCAAGGTTAAAGTTGTGGGGTGGGGTTGGGGAATAAACCAGGCATTGACCACTCTGTTGCTGAAGTCATATTTTCTGCAATCATGTTTGGAGCAATTCACCTTAAGTTTGTATCTATTGTGTGCTCATGTATTATTGTGGTTGAAGCTGAAGTAGTCATTGATAGGTAGGACATTGTAGCAGATAATTTTATGAACTACCCTTAGGTCAGACTGAAGAGGTGGCATAGTTCTAAGCTGTCTATGGCCAAAATTTCAAGCCTGGTGGCATGGGGTATTCTGTTGCAAGCAGAAGAGCGGAAAAACTCTTCTCATGAAGTATCTCGGGATTCTCTCAATCATATTAAAGTCCAATATGCAGTGCGGGTTCCAGACAGATGAGCTGTATTCGAGAATTGATCTAGCAAATGTTTTATATTCTCTAGATAGCAGTACAATATTACCAGAGAAGATGCATTTGTAAAAGGAAAATAAATAAATAAATCTTCTCCGAGAGCTTTCTTGAAATGCTTACTAACAGGATGAGACTGTTCATCAGAAGGCACAGCAAACCTGGATTTTTTTAACATCCAGAAGCAAGGAAATGAGAAAGACACATTACACCTTCTCCCTACTCGATATCTGCGCAGTATTTTCATCCTCCGGAGACAGGCACACGTTATTTCTTTCCTCCTGGCACCTTTTCAAAGGCCTTTTCTCACGCTGGCTTTTTATCTGAAGTTTCCCAGAATCACATGACCTTCTTTTCTTGTTTCTTTCGCTTTCTTTTTAGCAGAAGGAGCTTCCTTCTGCTAAACATTTCCCCCCAAACATTTCTCCCTTAGAAGACTATCCATGATTGACCTCTCCAGGTTCCTTAGAGCAGTGATTTTCAACCTTTTTTGAGCCGCGGCACATTTTTTACATTTACAAAACCGTGGGGCACATTGAGTGGGGGTGGGGTGGGCGGCTAAAAAAAGTTTGGACAAAAAAATTCGCTCTCTTTCTCTCTCCATCCCTCTTTCTCTCTTCCTTCTTTCCTTCTTTTTGCTCTCTTTCTCTCTCCCTCCCTCCCTCCCTCTATGTCTTTCTCCCACCTTCCGTCCCTCTCTTTCTCTCTCTCTCTCTGTCTTGCTTGCTTTCTCTCTCTCTCTTGTTTTCTCTCTCTTGCTTGCTTTCTCTCTCTCTTGCTCTTTCTTTCTCTCTTGCTCTTTCTTTCTCTCTCTCTTGTTTTCTTTCTCTCTCTGAGCTTCGCAGCACACCTGACCATGTCTTGCGGCACACTAGTGTGCAACGGCACACTGGTTGAAAAACACTGCCTTAGAGGTCAGTAAGGGGCGTGCATAAGTGCACCAGTGTGCCTTCCGCCCCCTGTCCAATTGTCTCTCCTTATCTCCTTTATCCTTTCTTCCTTTCAAATATGTTCACCTATACTTTTATGTCTTTTCTTCTATTCTTTTCTTTACTTTTATTATTACATATCTTTCTCTTCAATGTGTATTATGTATTGGACAAAACAAATAAACAAATAAAATAAATAAATAACTGATCTTTCACACCCCTCAGAATCATTGGATTTTCTACATCCAGCAACCATTCCTTCTCCCTTGCAGCCTTTAGAAAGTTTGCCAGGATCCCATGATATCATTTGACACTTAATGGTTCAGGTAATGCAACTTGCATTAAAAACGAAGATCTTTGGAAATCCAGACAGATTAAGATGACTTGTTAGAAGAGTCCAGACAGCGAGAGAATTCTCCTGCCATAAAGCCGATCAAATGAAATATTGAGATGAAGTATGGCTTGCACAGCTTGTACATTTTGAAAGCATGTGTCAGAGAAGTTACATAAATCCTTGGAAGCTAAATATAACACTTTTGGGGTATTGCTAAAACCAGAAAATAATAGTTCTATTCCCCAATCTGCTTGGCAGCTTTCCTCTCCACCCAGCGTGGCCTTCTGAAGGAGGAAGCCTACGACCATCTTAACTTATCCCCTTTTGAAATATGAAGGGTGCCTATGAATTACATCTGGCATTATCTAGGACCCAAGGGGATGGCCAGCACTGCCCACGTACAGGAAAGAAAGGCGTGACACACAGTTTAAATTTGTTGTTGTTGTTAGTTGTGAAGTCGTGTCCTACCCATTGTGATCCCATGGACAACGTTTCTCCAGGCTGTCCTGTCCTCTACCATCCTCTGGAGTCCATTTAAACCCATGCCAACTGCTTCAATGACTCCAGCCAGCCACCTCCTTCTCTTCTTTTGCTCTCAATCATTCCCAGCATTAGGCTCTTCTCCAGTGAGACAACCACAACAACCACAACAGAGTTGGAAGGGACCTTGGAGGTCTTCTAGTCCACCCCCCTGCTTAGGCAGGAAACCCTATACTACTTCAGGCAGATGGTTACCCAACATCTTCTTAAAAACTCCCAGTGTTGGAGCATTCACAACTTCTGGAGGCAAGCTGTTCCACTGGTTAATTGTTCTAACTGCCAGGAAATTCCTCCTTAGTTCTAAGTTGCTTCTCTCCTTCTCATTAGGTGATCGGAGTATTTGAGTTTCATCTTCAGGATCTGGCCTTCTTAAGAACAGTCAGGATTGATCTCCTCTTTGACTGACATAGAAACATAGAAACATAGAAGTCTGACGGCAGAAAAAGACCTCATGGTCCATCTTGTCTGCCCTTATGCTATTTCCTATATCTTATCTTAGGATGGATCTATGTTTATCCCAGGCATATTTAAATTCAGTCACTGTGGATTTACCAACCACGTCTGCTGGAAGTTTGTTCCAAGCATCTACTACTCTCAGTGAAATACTATTTCCTCACGTTGCTTTTGCTCTTTCCCCCAACTAACTTCAGATTGTGTCCCCTTGTTCTTGGGTTCACTTTCCTATTAAAACACTTCCCTCCTGGACCTTATTTAACCCTTTAACATATTTAAATGTTTCAATCATGTCCCCCCTTTTCCTTCTGTCCTCCAGACTAGACAGATGGAGTCCATGAGGTCTTTCCTGATACGTTTTATGCTTAAGACCTTCCACCATTCTTGTAGCCCGTCTTTGGACCCATTCAATTTGGTCAATATCTTTTTGTAAGTGAGGTCTCCAGAACTGAACACAGTATTATTCCAAATGTGGTCTCACCAGCGCTCTATATAGCGGGATCATAATCTCCCTCTTCCTGCTTGTTATACCTCTAGCTATGCAGCCAAGCATCCTACTTGCTTTCCCTACTGCCTGACTGCACTGTTCACCCATTTTGAGACTGTCAGACATATTTCTAAGGCCTCAATTCTTTGGCACAGCCTTTCTTATGGTCCATAAGTGAGTCAAAATACTGTTGGGAGACTTAATTAAAAAAAAATTTTTTTTTGAAGTTCAGCTTTGGGATACGAAAGGCCCAAGTGCACCATAAGAATAGAGGCCAGCTTGCTCCTACTTTATTCCTCTAGACCAGAGGTCTTCAAACACGGCAACTTCACAAGCCTTAAAAAGTCCACAAGTCTTAAAGTTGCCAAGTTTGGGGACCCCTCCTCTAAATGTGTGGAATGGCCATTTGCAGCTCTCCCACCTAGGAAAAACCAAAAGAGATGTAGGTCAACTCTATCTGGAAGCCCCAGATTAAGGAAATACAGTGATACCTCGTCTTACAAACGCCTCGTCATACAAACTTTTCGAGATACAAACCTGGGGTTTAAGATTTTTTTGCCTCTTCTTACAAACTATTTTCACCTTACATACCCACCGCTGCCGCCGGGATGCACCCCCTCCGGACTCCCGTTGCCAGCAAAGCACCTGTTTTTGCGCTGCTGGGATTCCCCTGAGGCTCCCCTCCATGGGAAACACCACCTCTGGACTTCCGTGTTTTTGTGATGCTGCAGGGGAATCCCAGCAGGGGAATTCCACCAGCGCAAAAACGGGCACTTTGCTGGCAACGGAAGTCCGGAGGTGGGGTTTCCCAGCGAGGGGAGCCTCAGTGAAATCGCAGCATTGCAAAAAATACAGAGCTCTGGAAGTGGGGTTTCGAGGACTTTGGTGTTTTTGCGATGCTGCGATTTCACTAATGCTCCCTTCACTGGGAAACCCCACCTCCGGACTTCCGTTGCCAGCGAAGCGCCTGTTTTTGTGATGCTTGGATTCCCCTACTGGGATTACCCTGCAGCATCACAAAAACACGGAAGTCCAGAGGTGGGGTTTCCTATGGAGGGGAACCTCAGGGGAATCCCAGCAGCACAAAAACGGGCGCTTCGGCTGGCAAAAGGGGTGAATTTGGGGCTTGCACGCATTAATCGCTTTTCCATTGATTCCTATGGGAAACATTGCTTCGTCTTACAAACCTTTCACCTTAAGAACCTCGTCCCAGAACCAATTAAGTTTGTAAGACAAGGTTTCACTGTATATTTAACTGTACTATCGTCAAGCTAAACTTTTCAGGAAAGTAAGAAGCAACAAGTAGTTTTTTAAAATTAATATTCATTCAGTCCTAGTTGGGCAGACTGAAATAATTAAACTATCCAACAAAAATATGAAAAGTCTTTTTAAAAAAACCCACAAAACGTCTCCCCTCTCCCAAAATCAGTGCTTGACAATAGCCCTGCAGTTCTTGATGAGCTTTCATTTTGGCAGCTGCTTTGACAAACCAGCTAATTGCAGGGCAAAATAAATACATCTGGAGCCACAATGGACACGAGATTCCTCTCTCAGCAACATTTGCACTTTTATGAAACTGATTGAGACATTAATCTCAATTAATGGAACAGCAAGAACCAGTCAGGGGGTTGGAAACACAAAGGCCAGAAAGGCATCACCCGAGTCGCTTGTCTGTTCTGAAAACCCTGAATGGAAGGAAATAGGCCAAGCATAAACATGAAACTGCCCCAGACACGTTCTCACAAGGGTGCTCCTGTCTCTTCAAATGGTAATGTGTGAGTCATTGTCAACCATCTAAAGTTTTTTCCCCAGAGGAGTCTTGTAGGAGCTGCATTTTTAGGCCCAAACTAGGAGGGATTCTAAGCAGGGTGATAATTTCATCCTCCCAAAATCTGTTTTAGTCTTTAGAACCATCGAAAACCTTGGGTCAGACTGGGCACATTCCCCTCCCCATAATGTCCTACAAGATTCACACGTTTTCCTAAGCTAGCTTGCTATTTTATCCATCTTGGTTAAGTAAGAAGAATGGCCAGGGCTATACATTGTGTCTGTTCTGTTGGGCTCTCTGGTACACTCCTCCCCAAAATTCACAGGTACAAATTTCAGACACACACACATTTGAAAATTCAAAACAATGTTCTTTATAATGAAAATTCCCTTAAACCAAGCCCTCTTTTGGTATAGCAAAGAGCCCTCATCTCCAAACAAGCTGGTAATTGGTACAAGTCCCTTATCAGTTCTGTGATACTTAGCTTGCAGCTGTGAGGCAATTCACAGTCCTTCTTCTTTCACAAAGTGAAACACACTTTGCTCTGGTTTAGTTTCAAAGCGGGGGAAAATCAGCACACAAAAAGTCAAAGTCAGTAAAGCAGTCACGAAACACAAGGATCAGATAATCCTCCACAATGGCCAAACCCACAGGCTGCTCTTTATAGCAGCCTCACTAATGACCCCAGCCCCACCCAACCACAGGTGGCCTCATTTTCTTTGATAATAATCTCTCAGTTGTTGCTGCCTATGCATCGCTCTCCGCATGCGTGGCTGTATCATTAACTCTTGTTCTGAATCCAAGGAGGAGCTAGAGAATTGATCTCCTTCTGAGCTGTCTGCCCCACTCTCCTCCTCCCTGTCACTCATGTCTTCTTGGTCAGAGGAGCCTTCATCAGCAGATTCCACCGGGGAGGGGGGAAATAGGCCTGCAGCATGTGGATGTCTCCCCCACATCCACTGTCCTTGGGGCAGGAGTTGGGCCAGAGCTAACCATAGCAGTGTTCAACCATAAACTAGGGTTAAAAACCACAGCTCTTGGATTTACACAACTGGCTGAGCTTTAATATTGTAAACATTTGTGCGGTGTGGAATCCCAAGAGAGAAAGCATGATTACCTCTTGATGCGCAAAGACACACAATTGGCAACCTTTGTCATGTCATCAAACAGTGAATTGCTATCTGAAAATGCCCCATCCCACGATTTAATTGTCTATTAATTTGGCAGGCTGCTTTGCCTGCCCCAAGTTCACCGGCTGTAGCTCTTGGGGCCAATCGCAGCTCACCTAAGGACATAATGAGCCGAGGTGACGCAGCAGGCAGAGTGCGGTACTTCAGGCCACTAAAGCTGACTGTTAGATCTGCAGGTCAGTGGTTCAAATTTCATCACCGGCTCAAGGCTGACTCATCCTTCCATTCTTCCGAGGTGGGTCAAATGAGGACCTGGATTGTGGGGGCAATAGGCTGGCTCTGTTAAAAATCGCTATTGCTAACATGTTGAGTCTAAGGAGAAGGGCAGCATTTTAAAATAAATAAATAAACAAACAAACAAACAAACCAATCAATCAATCAATCAATCAATCAATCAATCATAGCACCTTGACTGGAGGACCTTCTATATTAGAAGGCATATATCCAACTATTACACCAAGCTGCATCCTCATGAGATATTGCCATCTTGTTTCAGAAAGTCTTGTTCATCTTCATTATTAAGGTTTTTTTTTTTAAAAAAAACCACCTTTACTTTGTGAGAGTTAATTATTATTTATTTATTCATTCATTCATTCATTCATTCATTCATTTATTAAATTTGTATGCCACCCCTCTCCGTAGACTCGGGGCGGCTCACAAGAACAATAGTGGCAAGACAATGTAATACAAATCTAATAATTTAAACTAAAAACCCATAATTTAAAAACATGCACACAAGACACCATACATAAACAATATAGGCCTGGGGAAGTTATTTCAGTTTCCCTATCCCTGACCGCAGAGGTGGGTTTTAAGGAGTTTGCGAAAGGCAAGGAGGGTGGGGGTAGTCCTGATCTCCGGGGGGAGCTGGTTCCAGAGGGTCGGGGCCGCCACAGAGAAGGCTCTTCCCCTGGGGCCCGCAAAACGACATTCTTTAGTTGATGGGACCCGGAGAAGGCCAATGCAGCTGCGAGAGCAATTATGGGCCTCTCTAAGTATGCCCATATCACTCCAACACTCCACAGTCTGCATTGGTTGCCGATCAGTTTCCTGTCACAATTCAAAGTGTTGGTTATGACCTATAAAGCCCTACATGGCACCGGACCAGAATATCTCCGGGACCGCCTTCTGCCGCACGAATCCCAGCGACCGGTTCGGTCCCACAGAGTGGGTCTTCTCCGGGTCCCGTCGATTAAACAATGTCATTTGGTGGGACGCAGGGGAAGAGCCTTCTCTGTGGTGGCTCCGACCCTCTGGAACCAGCTCCCCCCTGAGATTAGGATTGCCCCCACCCTCCTTGCCTTTCGCAAACTCCTTAAAACCCACCTCTGCCGTCAGGCATGGGGGAACTGAAACATCTCCCCCTTGCCCATGTAGTTTTGGTGTTAGATTGATTGTGTGCTTGTTTTTTAATATTCTGGGGTTGTTTTTTATGAATTTTTTAGCTTAAATTGTAATTGGATTGGTGGGTATTGGATTTGTTATTATGTATTGTTTTTACCTTGTGAGCCGCCCCGAGTTTGCGGAGAGGGGCGGCATATAAATCCAATAAATCAAATCAAATCAAATCAAACTCTGTGGGACCTTATTGGTCGCTGGGATTCGTGCGGCAGAAGGCGGTGCCGGAGATATTAATCCTAACCATACTGAATCCCAGAACATTTACTTTGGAGGATTCTCCGCTCAGCGATCCCATCCACTGCTCTCCTGCAATTGTTGTGATAGAACATCTTTGTGCTGTGCCATTTTTAGTTCGCTCCCATTTTCTGAGAACAACAACCAAGCGTTTCTTTTTTATGGCTATGAGTTCCCTGCCTCCAAGAGACTCCCCGAAGATTATGCGTGGGAGCTGCTTTTTTAAAGCCACCTCATTAGCTCCCCCACCCACCCCACTCCTCCCCTTTGAGCTCCCCGTGTCCAAATCCTTGCTGGAAAGACAAATGCTTCCTGGCGGGATGGGAATTTGCATCCAGGTTGCTAGGCAACCGGTTGTGGTACTGCAGCCTGCCTGAACTGAGAACTCCTTGCCTCAACCTGGCAGGATTCCACCATCCGTGGTTCGTGGCAGGCTGTAATTTAAGAGGTAGTGTAAGAGCTTTTAATAGCCCAATCCTAAACATGTTTATGCAGAAAAGAGGTCTGCTCAGCTCAACTGCCAAGGAAATAAAGATTGCTTTCCAAAATAGAAAATCCACAGTCTCCCCAAGAACACCTGGTCTTAAGTAATGCCCAGATGCTAGCTTAATGCGTTATGCAAAGTCCTTGACTTTCTTACCTGTGGTTTATTGGAAAACTATAACACACGGGTTCACATTACAGTAAGTCATCCATTGTGGGTTGGATGCACATAACATAGTTAAAAAGTGGGTTCTCTGGTTTGAGGATTGATGCAGTTCATGAATGCAAACCAAGCCACGTGTGCACCTATAGACAACCATCGGGGCTGCAAACCATAAAGTAAGTGACTTGTTCTAATATGGAAAAGCAAGGGAAATAGGGAAAGCAAGTAGGATGCTTGGCTGCATAGCTAGAAGTATAAAAAGCAGAAAGAGGGAGATTATGATTCCGCTATATAGAGTGCTGGTGAGACCACATTTGGAATACTGTGTTCAGTTCTGGAGGCCTCACCTACAAAAAGATATTGACAAAATTGAACGGGTCCAAAGACGGGCTACAAGAATGGCGGAAGGTCTTAACCACAAAACTTATCAGGAAAGACTTAATGAACTCAATCTGTACAGTCTGGAGGACAGAAGGGAAAGGGGGGACATGATCGAAACATTTAAATATGTTAAAGGGTTAAATAAGGTCCAGGAGGTGTTCTGTCTGGGTGCCCCCAGACTTCAACACCAACTGAAAAAAGCAGCCAGACACGCTGGTAAAAGCAAAGGCACTTTATAGTTGGAAAAACAAACACAGAGAAAAACCTGTTCTTCCCAACAGACAGGCTATGAGGCTTCACAGCAGAGTCATGACGGCCAGACAATACAGCAGACTTCTTGCTGGCACACACACCACTGTAGAGAATAAGACCCATGTCTTTCCCCCCAAGGTTTCAGCCTTCAGGGCCACAAGCCAGAGTCAGAAACGCCAAAGATCACAGCCAGGTCCCAGGACTCCCAAAGATAATACTCCACAATACAGGAAGGGTGGGTCTGCCTTTTCAGCCTTTCTGGGGAGAACCACACCCAAACCCAGCTGTTGCCTATTTAGGGCTGGAAATACCTGGCTAATTGTCCCC
Source organism: Erythrolamprus reginae (assembly GCF_031021105.1). Lineage (NCBI taxonomy): Eukaryota > Metazoa > Chordata > Lepidosauria > Squamata > Dipsadidae > Erythrolamprus > Erythrolamprus reginae. Next base: position 48,921,547 of record NC_091959.1, read on the forward strand.
TTCGTTGTGCTGCTCTTCTCTGCCTGAGATCGATGATGGCTTGTGCATTTTCATCCAAGGACTCCAGGCTGCTTGCTGGGGAGAGCTCTACCCCGGGGGACTCAGGCTGTTCTCCCTCTCCCTCGGCCTGATATTCCTCCTCCCCGTCTGCCTGGGCCTCCTCCTCCTCCTCCTGTTCCTCATCCTCCCCCTCTGAGCATGGAGCCGGCAGAGGTTCAGCCGTTCCCTGAGGAGCCTCAGACGGAATCACAACAGGAGGGAAGTGTTTTTAATAGGAAAGTGAACCCAAGAACAAGGGGACACAATCTGAAGTTAGTTGGGGGAAAGATCAAAAGCAACATGAGAAAATATTATTTTACTGAAAGAGTAGTAGATCCTTGGAACAAACTTCCAACAGACGTGGTAGATAAATCCACAATAACTGAATTTAAACATGCCTGGGATAAACATAGATCCATCCTAAGATAAAATACAGAAAATAGTATAAGGGCAGACAAACTAGGTGGACCATGAGGTCTTTTTCTGCCGTCAGACTTCTATGTTTCCATGTAATGTTTTTTGTAGAGTTCAGGTAGCAGAGACCAGTGGGAGCTGCCCAGAGTGCTGATCCTTGTTTGTAAAGGTCTCTCTTCATCAAGAGGGGAAACCCTGACTGCCAGTCTTGCACTAAACCACAATATGGTGTGTTAACAGCATAACAGAGTCAGAGGGGACCTTGGAGATCTTCTAGTCCAACCCCTTGCTCAAACAGGAGACTCTACCATTCAGGACAACCAACTGTCCAGTCTCTTGTTAAAAACCTGCAATGTTGAAGCTTCCACAACACCTGGAGGCAAGTCACAGGGCCCGGCTTCATGGATTTATTCAGTACATAGAAACATAGAAGATTGACAGCAGAAAAAGACCTGATCCATCTCGTCTGCCCTTATGCTATTTCCTGCATTTTATCTTAGGATGGGTCTATGTTTATCCCAGGCATGTTTCAATTCAGTTACTGTGGATTTACCAACCAGGTCTGTTGGAAGTTTGTTCCAAGCATCTACTACTCTTTCAATCAAATAATATTTTCTCACATTGCTTCTGATCTTTCCCTCAACTGACCTCAGATTGTGCCCCCTTGTTCTTGTGTTCACTTTCCTATTAAAAACATTTCTTTTTGTAGGCAAGGTCTCCAGAAATGAACACAGTATTCCAAAATGTGGTCTCACCAGCACTGTGTACAGTGGGATCACAATCTCCCTCTTCCTGCTTGTTATACCTCTAGCTATGCAGCCAAGCCTTCTACTCACTTTCCCTACTGTCTGACCGCACTGTTCACCCATTTTGAGACTGTCAGAAATCACCACCCCTCAATCCTTCTCTTTTGAAGTTTTTGCTAGAACAGAACTGCCAATGCAATACTCAGATTGAGGATGCCTTTTCCCCAAGTGCATTATTTTACATTTGGAAACATTCAACTGCAGTTTCCATTGCTTTGACCACTTATCTAGTAAAGCTAAATCGTTTGCCATACTACAGACGCCTCCAGGAATATCAACCCTATTGCACACTACAGTCAGGATTCTTATTTTTACACTCTCCTGGGCCCATTTCTTATACTGTGGCATAGCAACCCCAAACCAATGAAACAAGAGCTGCGCCCATTTCCAAGCCACAGCCCTGCAGGACTTGAGAAAAAGGGAAGCCAACATTTCTCTAGTGCTGTGACCCAGACAAAGAGGGTGGACTGCATCAATTCCTTTCCCAGCAGTTTCATTGACTGCCTGTTTGCAGCTGATGAACAATGGAGAATGAGGGCCCATAGAATCTGGACACAATGAAGAATGCCACCGTTGATGGGTGGCTCAGGTTTTGTTATGTTTGTGTTTGTTTTACCAAACGGAAGCAAATTAACTTCTGCTCTTGGGCAGGGGGGGGGGGAGGCAGGCAGGAGAAATTGCTCCCCAATACCTGCAAAATATAAACCAAGAAATAAATATTTCCCCTCCTCAGAAACTATGCTTAATTTGAGCACGGGGAGAACACCTTTTATGCAAGTATCTTACATTTGCTATCATGGCACCATGAGAACTCACTACATCCGCAGTTTGTGGTTAATATCAAAAAGGATGACGGTTTTTAAAAAAATATTTTAGATTGTAAATTATTAGATTTGTCATGAACTGTTTTATTGTGTTGTGAGCCGCACCGAGTCTACGGAGAGGGGCGGCATACAAATCTAATAAATAAATAAATAAATAAATACATACATACATACATACATACATACATAAATAAATAATAAAAAACAATAAATAAATAAACAATAAATAAACAAACAAACAAAACGGCAGGTGTGTTGCATGAGTATTAGTGCTACTCAATTTTGGCTAGAAGGTGGGAGATGGGTGGACTTCAACTCCCAGAATTCCCCAGCCAGAGTAGCTGATATTTGAAGCCCAGCCATCTTCAAGTTTACCAAGATGGAGAAACATGATCTTAACCCAAGGTTTTCATGACTTGGTTAAGGGTCATTCATATTGACACCCACCCATCCCCAATTGCTAAAAGAGCCTCAGTGGTGCAATGGTTAGAGTGCAGCACTGCAGGCTACTTCTGCTGACCACCGGCTGCCAGCAGTTTGGCAGATCAAATCTCAGTGGGCTCAAGGTTGGCTCAGCCTTCCATCCTTCCGAGGTTGGCAAAATGAGGACCCAGATTGTTGGGGGCAAGAGGCTGACTCCCTGTAAACCACTTGGAGAGGGCTGGAAAGCACTGGGAAGCGGCATATAAGTCTAAATGCTATTGCTCTTCCTCCCTCCCTCCCCTCCCTCCTTCCTTCCTGACTCAAGGTTGACTTGGCCTTCCATCCTTCCGAGGGGTGGTGGTCAAATGAGGACCTAGATTGTTGGGGGCAAGAGGCTGACTCTGCAAACTGCTTAGAGGGGGCTGGAAAAGCACCGGGAAGCGGCATATAAGGCTAAATGCTACCATTTTTAGTCTTTCTTCGAGGCTTTCCCCAAGCCCTTCCTTTCTAAACTCCCCCGTGTTCGTGGAGAGCTATTCCTGCTGGAAGGAGCGCGCGGGAGCCGAGGTTGGCTGGAGCCCCTGCCCGGGTGTGTGGGGGGGCTTGGAAGGAGCTGGGGGGGGGGTGTCGGGCAGGGTCTTCCTGGAACGCCCCCGGCGCAGCCAATGGGACGCGGCCGGCTCACAAAGAGCTCCCGCATTGTGCGTGGAATTAAGCGCGGTCCGCGCGTTCCATTCGGCCACGCCGGAGGCTCCGGGGAGAATCTGCAGCTCGGCTGGGCTTCCCCTGCTGGGATCCGGCTTTCCGAAGGCGGCGGCGGAGGAAACCTGGCGTCGCCGAGACGCCGGGATAGCAGCGCCCGAGAGTGGGGAATAAACACTGTGGGTGCTTGGAGAAAGGATCCTTGGCGCTCCGGCTGGGTCCCGGGTTCTGCCTTCCTGCTTGCTTTCATGCTCTTCGGTACCCCGGGTTTCTCTCCCCCCACCCCCCAAGTGCCTTAAGGCAGGTTCTCCGCCCCAAGCAGTTTTGCATTCGATTCTGAAAGTTGGAGGGGAACAGGGAGGTATCCGGGAGTAGGAGCGCCTACACTTGCAATGCCCGTTTGCTATACCTTACGCCCGGGGAAGCCAGGCATAAGGTGTCCCTGCTCTATGGAACCTCTGGACCTCCCAGGGCCATTCTTTATTATTTATTTATTTTTATTTATTTATTATTTTTATTTATTTATTTAGTCCAATACATAATACACATTGAAGAGAATAGATATTTAGTAATATGACTAAAGAAACGAATAGAAGAAAAGATATAAAAAGTATAGGTGAACAAATTTGAAAGGAAGAAAAGATAAATGAGATAAGGAGAGACAATTGGACAGGGGACGGAAGGCACACTGGTGCACTGATGCACGCCCCTTCCTGAAAAGCAGGTGGAAAGATCAGAAGCAGCGTGAGAAAATATTATTTGACTGAAAGAGTAGTAGATGCTTGGAACAAAATTCCAGCAGACGTGGTTGGTCAATCCACAGGAACTGAATGTAAACATGCCTGGGATAAACATAGATCCATCCTGAGATAAAATACAGAAAATAGTATAAGGGCAGACTAGATGGAGGTCTTTTTCTGCCATCAATCTTCTATGTTTGGCATCGGACCAGATTATCTCTGGGACCACCTTCCGCCACACGAATCCCAGCGACCGGTTAGGTCCCACAGAGTTGGCCTTCTCCGGATCCCGTCAACTAAGCAATGTCGTTTGGTGGGACCCAGGAGAAGAGCCTTCTCTGTGGTGGCCCCGACCCTCTGGAACCAGCTCCCCCCAGATATCAGAGATGCCCCCACCCTCCTTGCCTTTCGCAAGCTCCTTAAAACCCACCTCTGCCGTCAGGCATGGGGGAATTGAGACTTTTTCTCCCCCTAGGCTTATAGAATTTATACATGGTATGCTTGTATGTATGAGTGGTTATTTAAATTGGTTTTTTTAGATTATTTTAATATTAGATTTGTTTACATTGTCTTTTTATTCTGTTGTTAGCCGCCCCGAGTCTTCGGAGAGGGGCAGCATACAAATCTAATAAATAATACATAATAATAATAATTCCTCAAGATCTAATTCTGCCAACTGGTATTGGGGGGGGGGGGGGGGTTGTCTGAAAGTGGCATGCAACCCTGGACTTGGTCTGTGGCTTGAGAGCACCTGCTTTGAACTTTCCACTTCTGTTTTTAATACTATTTTTAGCTATGTCGCTTTCCAGGGTTTTTATTTGTAAGCTGCCCAGAGTCACTTAGACGAGGATGGGCAGTACAGAGATTTGATGAATAAATAAAATAAGGTCAATAAATAATAGAAAGGATCCATTCAGGCTTCAGGTCTTTTGAATCATCTGTTTTCGCCCCATTCAGGACTAATAAGAGGTGATGAATGTGTGAACGTCCGAGTCTAGGTAAAGTTGGCTCTTCTAGGACATGTGGACTTCAACTCCCAGAATTCCTGAGCTACCATGATTGGCTCAGGAATCCTGGGAGTTGAAGTCCACAAGTCACAGAAGAGCCAACTTTGCCTACCCCTGCTCTAGACTGAGCGCTTGCCACTCAGCTGTGGATTTTGCTTAAAGTCTGCCATCTCTTCTTGTCCCATCTGTTTCAATCTACCGATTAAGGTTGTGTCTCAGAAAATGCTGCAGTTTGATTTGAAAATTAAAAAAGAGAAGTTTATGAGTTTAAGCCAATGTCTTAAGGGAAGTAAGAAGGTCTTAAGGGAAGTAATGTGAGACCACATTTGGAATAATACTGTGTTCAGTTCTGGAGATCTCACCTACAAAAAGATATTGACAAAATTGAACAGGTCCAAAGACGGGCTACAAGAATGGCGGAAGGTCTTAACCACAAAACTTATCAGGAAAGACTTAATGAACTCAATCTGTATAGTCCGGAGGAGAGAAGGAAAAGGGGGGACATGATCGAAACATTTAAATATGTTAAAGTGTTAAATAAGATTCAGGAGGGAAATGTTTTTAATAGGAAAGTGGACACAAGAACAAGGGGGCACAATCTGAAGTTAGTTGGGGGAAAGATCAAAAGCAAGATGAGAAAATATGATTTGACTGAAAGAGGCATAGATGCTTGGAACAAACTTCCAGCAGACATGGTTGGTCAATCCACAGTGACTGAATGTAAACATGCCTGGGATAAACATAGATCCATCCTAAGATAAAATACAGGAAATAGTAGAAGGGCAGACTAGATGGACCAGGAGGTCTTTTTCTGCTGTCAGTCTTCTATGTTTCTATGTTTCTAAGTAAGTGTGTGAACGGTGCCAGAGAGAGACTCGAATGAGCTGCCAACGTCTCTCTCTCTGGGGCCGGATCCTCCCTTGCCATCCCGTCATCCTGGCTGAACTTCACCGTTCCGGGACCTCTGCGAATGTTCCATCCGGCCCATTTGGTGTGTGGGTTTCCAGAGAGAGGAGAGCAGAGGGCGCCCAGTGCTTCTCTCGCTATCTCTATGGAAACCCCAGCCCTGGATGGGTTTGGACGGAGCGTTGCCATCTGTTCCGCCCCCCTAATTTTAAGTGAACACGGCTCGGATTACATCATGTCAATGTTCTTTTAATACGCTGAGGAAACCATCTGGGCATGTTGTCCCATACCAGAAGAGAGGAGAGGTGGCAGAGAGCTCCACGGACACTTCTTGGTTGCAAGTGGATGACAGAAACTTTTCTGATGAAAACTTCTCTGTTAACTTTTTTTTCCAGGTTTCATTTTGGGAAGGATTCACCTGGATCCTTAACAGAAGCATCAAGACGTAATGCAGACGAACGTGAAGTCGATGGTAAACACGGTTGTTATCGTTAAAATCTGGGTAATGGTAGAGTCTGCACTTCGTCTGCCGTCACTTAGCCATGGCACAGGGGCCTGACTGACTGCTGCCACCAGTGCCCACTTCCTGGTCCTCGTTTTAGATGGCTGAGCCAAGGGGTCCATCTCCTTGCAGCCTGTGGCGACCTGCTGCCTCCAATATGTGTATTTAACTCCCATGGTCCCAGGCAGTGAAGATTGCTGTGTGGGAGAAAGCTGCCTTATTATGTAGTCTTGAAATGTTATTATCTGCTGGTTTCATTTTACCAAGCGCTCCCCCCCCACACCTATGAAAGCTAGACTGGATTTGATTTAGTTTAGGAATAGCTTCTGTTTACCTATCTATCTATCCATCCATCTATCTGTCCATCTATCTGTCCATCTATCCATCCATCCATCCATCCATCCATCCTTCCTATCTATCATTTATCTATCTATCATCTATCTATCTGTCTGTCTATCTGTCCATCTATCTATCTATCTATCTATCTATCTATCTATCTATCTATCTATCTATCATCTATCTGTCCATCTATCTATCTATCTATCTATCTATCTATCTATCTATCTATCTATCTATCTATCTATCTATCTATAATCTATCTATCTAACCTACCTACCTACCTACCTACCTATCTAATCTATGTATCTATCCATCCATCCATCTATCCATCCAATCTATCATCATTTATCTCGGGGTTTCTCAAACTCGTGTACTTTAAGATGAGTGGACCAACTCCCAGAATTCTCCAGCCACTTCTGTGAGTTGAAGTCAGCCCATCTTAAAATCCACAAAGTTGAGAAACTGTCTGTCTCTCTGTCCATCCCAGTCAAGAGCACATTGGCAAAAGCCAGACAGTCTGAGCAGGCCTTTAGGTAAAGGCGGCAACAACTTGTCTGAACAGAAGAATAGGACCGGCCTTTGCACTATCTGAATCATGCCTTCGGTTTTGCCTTTGATTTGGCTGATGAGCTGAAGCCCCCCATTTGGTCAAGCATTGCAAAGCCCAACTGCTCTCCCGCTGCCCCTGCAAGTTACGGCAGCACAGTTCTTCCCTTCCTGCTAGGTTAGTCGTGACAGTTGAACCAGAGGCCCCTCCTTTGTGTAGGTTTTGGGAAAAATTAATAGCTGGTTCTGAAGGATGACTTTGCTCTATTTCTCTCCGAACAAAGGGAAACAGCTTCCCTGGGGGAAAGGGGAATTGTAATCCCAAAGGAATCGCAAGCCCAATAAAAAGACGAACACCCTTTTCTTCTTTAAAAATATCTCAGCTGCAGCGCCGGAGAATATCTCACTCCAGGAGTGAAATCTCCGAGTACACGGAGGCGGAGAAGGAGATGATGGCGGAATGCGAACTGAGGAAGCTGCAGCAACAGTTTCGGATGATGGTGGAGAGCCGCAAGTCCCTCGGTTTCAAGACACACCAACAGTTGTTTCACCAGGAGTAAGTCTGAGCGAGACGAACCCCGGAGCTGCCATAGTGGGTGTCTACATGCGTGGGTAGGCACATGTGTGCATGTTAGCAAAAACTTCAGAAGAGAAGGATTTAGGGGTAGTGATTTCTGACTGTCTCAAAATGGGTGAGCAGTGTGGTTGGGCGGTAGGAAAAGCAAGTAGGATGCTTGGCTGCATAGCTAGAGGTATAACAAGCAGGAAGAGGGAGATTGTGATCCCCTTATATAGAGCGCTGGTGAGACCCCATTTGGAATACTGTGTTCAGTTCTGGAGACCTCACCTACAAAAAGATATTGATAAAACTGAAGGGGTCCAAAGACGGGCTACAAAAATGGTGGAAGGTCTTAAGTATAAAACTTATCAGGAAAGACTTCATGAACTCCATCTGTATAGAATGGAGGACAGAAGGGAAAGGGGGGACATGATTGAAACATTTAAATATGTTAAAGGGTTAAATAAGGTCCAGGAGGGAAGTGTTTTTAATAGGAAAGTGAACACAAGAACAAGGGGGCACAATCTGAAGTTAGTTGGGGGAAAGATCAAAAGCAACGTGAGAAAATATTATTTCACTGAAAGAGTAGTAGATCCTTGGAACAAACTTCCAGTAGGCGTGGTTGGTAAATCCACAGTAACTGAATGTAAACATGCCTGGGATAAACATATATCCATTGTAAGATAAAATACAAGAAATAGTATCAGGGCAGACGAGATGGACCAGGAGGTCTTTTTATGCCGTCAGACTTCTATGTTTCTATGTTTCTATGACCCACATTGATACGTGCCAACCAATAACATCTTCCGCTCCGAGTCTCCAGAGAGGGGCGCCATACAAATCTAATAAATAATAATAATAACAATATTCTGCTGTCTGAGAAAAGTGAGTGCAAACCTACCAGCCCCTGTTTAAATCTGTTTAAAGTCATTTTTGTGCACTGCTTGGTCGACTCATTGTGCTAATCATGACCTGTGCTGTAGGGTAATAACCGAATAACAGAATTGGTTGGACCTTGGAGGTCTTCTAGTCCAGCCCTGTCTTCGAGCAGGAAACCTTATACCACTTCAGACAAATGGGTGTCCAATTTCTTCTTAAAACCCCCCAGGGATGGAGCACCTGCAGCTTCCAAAGGCAACAACAACAACAATAGAGTTGGAAGGGGCCTTGGAGGTCTTCTAGTCCAACCCCCTGCTTAGGCAGCAAACCCTACACAACTTCAGACAAAGGGTTATCCAACTTCATCTTAAAAAATTCCAGCATTGGAGCATTCATAACTTCTGGAGGCAACTTCTGTTCCACTGATTAATTGTTCTAACTGTCAGGAAATTCCTCCTTAGTTCTAAGTTGCTTCCCTCCTTGATTAATTTCCCCCCATTGCTTCTTGTCTTGCCTTCAGGTGCTTTGGAGAATAGGTTGACCCCCTCTTGTTGGTGGTAACCCCTGAGATATTGAAACACTGCTACCCTGTTTCCCCCAAAATAAGTCACCCCCAAAAGTAAGACATGGGAGAGGTTTTGTACAATTGCCTAATATAAGGCATCCCCTGAAAGTAAGACGTAGGAGATGTTTCATTTCACAGTACAGTGTTCCCTCGATTTTCGCGGGTTCAAACTTCGCGAATAGCCTATACCACGGTTTTTCAAAAAAAATTAATTAAAAAATACTTCGCGATTTTTTTTCTATACCATGGTTTTTCCCGCCTGATGATGTCATACGTCGTCGCCAAACTAATAATTTTTGCAAGTAAATAACAAAAAATAATAATTATTGTTAATAAATAATTATGTTTATAAATATCAGGATCACTAAGTGATTTATTCAATGGTGAGTACCAGTAATAATGGTGAGTAAATGGTTGTTAAGGGAATGGGAAATGGGAACTTAGGGGTTTAAAGTGTTAAGGGAAGGCTTGTGATACTGTCCATAGCCAAAAATGGTGTATTTACTTCCGCATCTCTACTTCGCGGAAATTTGACTTTTGTGGGCGGTCTCGGAACGCATCCCCCACGGAAATCGAGGGAACACTGTATTCCCGAACAGAACATATATAACACTGCTGTCCATAAATTGCATCGCAAAACGCTGCATCAATCAGATTTAAAACACATCCGACACGCATCCAACAGGCAGCTGCGTGTTTGGATGCGTTCTTGCTGCAGCAGGATACAGGATACAATTCATTGAAAAAAAATAAGACATCCCCTGAAAATAAGACGTAGCACATCTTTGGGAGCAAAAATTAATATAAGACGCCGTCTTATTTTCGGGGAAACATGGCTATACTATCACCTGTAGTCCTTCATTTCATTAAACGAGATGTTTATTTATTTATTTATTCATTTGTCCAATACACAAATACATAGGAAGGAAATAGACATGTGGTAATATATATAAGGGTAAAAGTGAACTTAGAGGAGAGGATATATGAAAGGAAGAGAATATATATGATATATGAGATAAAGGAGAGACAATAGGACAGGGAACGAAAGGCACACCAGTGCACTTATGTACGCCCCTTACTGGCCTCTTAGGAACCTGGAGAGGTCAATCGTGGAGAGTCTAAGGGAGAAATGTTGAGGTATCCAATTGATGTATCCAATTCAAGCCCCTCTAGCTTGTAATCAGTGCTTTAGGGTTACAATCCTTTGGGGTTTCAGCTCCTTTTTCCTTTACAGAAAAAACATCAATGCCTTGAAACAAGAACACGATGCGGTTAGTTTGCTGCTAAGTCTCAGCAAATCCCCCCACAACCTTTACATAGACGACCGGAACTTCATGGAGCTCAGATTCCTTCTGCAGACCAAAGAGGAGTACGACGCTCTCATCAGAGCCACCAAGAATTTGATTGCAGAACTCGACGACAAGGTGCTTGGGAGAATGTGCAACTTGCAAAGTGTGTGTGCTTGTGTGTGTTGTGAAGCACGATAGACAGCCTGCGAGCGAGCGTGTGATTCGCAGCTCCCCTCCTCTCTCCCCAAACGTGTGCCTTCTGCTTTAGACTCCTGGGTACACTTTCCCTGCGAATCCAAAACTAATTTAGCCTGCCCCCCTAATCCTTGTGCCAACACAGTCTCCGGTTCAGAAGCTGAGAGACCATAAACTCAAGGATTGCCAGGTGGAGAGTATTAGGCAAAAAGAAGAAGAAAGAAGAAGCAATTGGGGAAATTCTCTCCTGTGGTCCTCTCTCGGTGGTCTCTCCATCTCAATTCCCTTCGCTCTGCTTTTGTTGCTGGGAGCAGGGACTGCCCCTTCTACAGTCAGTCCTCGACCTACAACCACAATGGAGCCCCCAAATTTCTGTTGATAATTGAGACATTTGTTTTAAGTGAGTTTTGGTATCATTTTGCAACCTTTCTTGCCCCAATTGTTAAGGTAATCACCAGATGTGAAGTGAATCCCACTGACTTTGGTTGTCAGAATATCTCCGGGACCAGAATATCTCCGGGACCGCCTTCTGCCGCACTAATCCCAGCGACCAGTTAGGTCCCACAGAGTTGGCCTTCTCCGGGTCCCGTCAACTAAACAATGTCGGTTGGCTGGACCCAGGGGAAGAGGCTTCTCTGTGGCAGCCCCGGCCCTCTGGAACCAACTCCCCCCAGATATCAGAGTTGCCCCCACCCTCCTTGCCTTTCGTAAGCTCCTTAAAACCGACCTCTATCATCAGGCATGGGGGAATTGAGACTTTCCCTCCCCCTAGGCCTATAAAATTTATGCATGGTATGTCAGTATGTATGATTGGTTTCTTAAATTGGGGTTTTTTAAAATTAACTTAAATATTAGATTTGTTTACATTGCATTATTATTGCTGTTAGCCACCCCGAGTCTACGGAGAGGGGCGGCATACAAATATGATTAATAAATAAAATAAATAAATAAAATAAGGTCACAAAAGCTGATCATGTGATTTATTTATTTATTTATTTATTCATACATACATACATACATACATACATACATACATACTTCTATGTCGCCCAATCCCAAAGGACTCAGGGCGGAGTACAACCATCTGAAATTACAACAGCAGTAAAAAGAAGTCAAGAAAACAGCCTAAGTACTAAAACCCTAATTAAAACTCGTAGTATAACAACTCAACAACACACAAACATACCATTCATGCAGACGTATGCACGTGGTAAAGCTAGTTGTTGATTTAGGGCCCCCAGGCCTGCTGGTCTTTGTGACCTTTCGAAAAGCCAGCAGAGTGGGGGCAATACGGACATCGGGGGGAGGGAGTTGATTCCATAGAGCCGGGGCAGCAACAGAGAAGGCCCTCCCCCGCGGTCCCGCTAATTTGCCTTGCTTAGGATACTGCAACCATCATAAAGAGGAGTCAGTTGCCCAGTTGAAGTTTGATCACATGACCATGGAGATCTGCCTACAGATGCGCTACAGACAGCAAAATGTCCCATCCCCTACAGCAGTGTTTCCCAACCTTGGCAACTTGAAGATATTTGGACTTCAACTCCCAGAATTCCCCAGCCAGCGAATGGGAGTTGAAGTCCAAATATCTTCAAGTTGCCAAGGCTGGGAAACACTGCCTTACAGCACTATTTTCAGTGCCCTTGTAACTTCAAACAGTCACTAAACAAACGGTTGTAAGTCAACTAAGCACCAAATATTTAGAAATTACCTATACACAACTAAGCATCAAATATTTAGATATTACACTAGCAAAGGCCCCGCAGTTATTTGTTGCTTTCCTCAAAAAAACCGTCATCATCTTTCGATAAACCGAGGAGTTCTGAGATGCTTCTCCCTCTGCCTCCCTTAGATAGAAGAGGTGGAAAAAAAGATTAAAACCCAGAAAGTTCTGATGTTGAAGGTGATGCAGGAGTATGATGCGAAGTGGCTCCAGAAGCAAATTCACAAACTGGACAACCGCCTCAACCAGGTCAGTGGCATTTTGCAGACTCGCTAACCTTCCCGTTGCTGGAGAAATTAGCCTTTGTCGCCACCTCGAGGGGAACAGTTGGAATGAGAACCACAGTGGCAGCCCTGAAAAATACACGTGAGGGGGCAGAAGATCTCTAAACTTAGAACCATCAGGTAGAACAGATGATGGTGAACATAAAATGACACGGCTTCTTTTGAACTTTTCACTTTTGAGTGCAAAAAATACACTGCTCAAAAAAACCCCCAAAGGGAACACGTAAAAAACAGAATATAACTCCAAGTAAATCAAACTTCTGTGAAATCAAACTGTCTGCTTAGGAAGCAACGCTGATTGGCAGTCAATTTCACCTGCTATTGTGCAAATGGAATAGTTGTGCAAATGAAAAATTCAATGAGAACATTTCATTCATCCAGATCTAGGATGTGTTATTTTGAGTGTTCCCTTTATTTTTTTGAGCAGTATACATTTAAGACTGGAATCTGGACTCTGCTAACCACAGGGAACTGTGGCCTAATTATTTATTTTTTATTTATTTATTTATTTGTCCAATACACAATGAGGGTTTTAGTGGGTATATATCTATATACACGTAGTAAAATACATGATGACGGTTATAGAGGAGATACTCATAGTAAAATATATCTAAGAAAGAATAGAAAAGAAGATACAGTAATAGAACATATCAACGAAAGAATAGAAGAAGAGATATAGGAATAGAAGGAAGGTATAGGAGATATAGGAGAGCAATAGGACAGGGGACGGAAGGCACTCTAGTGCACTTGTACTCGCCCCTTACTGACCTCTTAGGAATCTGGATAGGTCAACCGTGGATATAATCTAAGGGTAAAGTAAGTAACATTATGTGTAAATTCAGCATCAGCCTGACTTTCAGATGTTGAAGCCTCCTCCTCCCCTTTGTAAATAACTTCTACTTCATGAGTTTGGGTATATCCATAAGGAATAAACTCCTCGGGGAGGGACGGCATATAAATCTAATAAATTATTATTAATAAAGACATGAAGGGTTGCAGAAAGAAGGGAACGATGCCTTCTGCAAATTCCACCTTCTCTTAACTTTCCTCATTATTAGCGGCTCTTCTCTGAGAAACATCGTTCACTCTTGCCTTAGAACATTCCTGGGTCCTCCTTTCCTAATTTTAACCTTTGACCCTCCAGGCCACAGTACATTTTGACACTATCTTGACCAGAAATGCCATGCTCCGCGAAGAAATAGAAACCCTGCAGTGCCAGAAGGCGACGTTTGAAGGCATCTACTCACGGCTCCACAAGAAGTTTGAGCAGCAAAAGAGGGCCATGAATGCATCCATTGAGCAGTCAACACAAGCCTATGAGCAGAGGTGAGGAGGAGGAGGAGGAAGACCAAGGGTGCAACCCTCTGCTCAGTTTCAGGACTGCAACTTCAAATTTGAGACTGCCCTTCTAATGGAGGGTCTCTCTGTAAACCTGTTTTTAAAAAATGGGGCACATGCTTCTCTACAGAAAAATGGGAAAGGCTAATACAGTAGTTGGAGGAGAGACGGCAGGCAGGGGAATCTCTTAGCCCAATGTCTCCTTTGTCCCAACCCAAAGGCTCCCTGCAGATACAAAATCAATTGTATTTCAAGGAATATGCAAAGAGGTTTCCTTGCATCCTTAATTTCTCAAAACTTGCAGAGTATTAATCACGTAGAGCAGCTTTTAAAAAGGACATTTATCAACTGCAACCCAAAGCAATGGTTCATTGGTGCCTGCCTGCCTATCCATTTCCCTGTCTGTCTCTGTCTCTAACTATCTCTATTTCTACCAGTCTGCCTGCCTGCCTATCTATCTAATCTCTCTCCCTCTCTCTCTAATCTATCTATCTATCTATCTACCTACCTACCTACCTACCTACCTACCTACTTTCCTTCCTTCTTTCGATATCTATCTATCTATCTATCTATCTATCTATCTATCTACCTACCTACCTACCTACCTACCTACCTACCTACTTTCCTTCCTTCTTTCGATATCTATCTATCTATCTATCTATCTATCTACCTACCTACCTACCTACCTACCTACCTATCTAGTCTGTCTGTCTTCCTTCCTTCCTTCTTTCGATGTCTGTCTGTCTGTCTGTCTGTCTGTCTACCTTCCTTCTTTCGATATCTGTCTGTCTGTCTGTCTGTCTACCTTTCCTTCCTTCTTTCGATATCTATCTATCTATCTATCTATCTAGTCTGTCTACCTTCCTTCCTTCCTTCAATATCTATCTATCTATCTATCTATCTATCTATCTATCTATCTATCTATCTATCTATCTATCTAGTCTGTCTGTCTACCTTCCTTCCTTCCTTCAATATCTATCTGTCTGTCTGTCTGTCTGTCTGTCTGTCTGTCTACCTTCCTTCCTTCAATATCTATCTATCTATCTATCTATCTATCTATCTATCTATCTATCTATCTATCTATCTATCTATCTATCTATCTATCTATCTATCTACCTACCTACCTACCTACCTACCTAGTTACCTAGTTACCTACCTACCTAGTTACCTACCTACCTACCTACCTTCCTTCCTTTCTTACTTCTTTCGATATCTGTCTGTCTGTCTGTCTACCTTATCTATCTATCTAGTCTGTGTGTCTACCTTCCTTCCTTCCTTCCTTCAATATCTATCTATCTATCTATCTATCTATCTATCTATCTATCTATCTATCTATCTATCTATCTACCTACCTACCTACCTACCTACCTACCTACCTACCTACCTACCTACCTATCTAGTTACCTACCTTCCTTCCTTTCTTCCTTCTTTCGATATCTGTCTGTCTGTCTGTCTACCTTATCTATCTATCTGTCAATCTATCTGTCTGTCTGTCTGTCTGTCTGCCTGCCTGCCTGCCTGCCTGCCTGCCTGCCTGCCTGCCTACCTACCCTGCTTTTCTGTTTCTTATTAGGGTTGAAGCCCTGGCAAGGATCTCTGCCATGAACGAACGGCGGTCCAAGGACATTGCCCAGTTCAACCTAGAGTTTCGAGAGCTGGAGCGAATCTATAACCACGAGACCAAGCTGAAGGCATTCATGCTCATCAAACTGGTGGACCGCTCTGAAATCGAGGAGCAGGCCAAAAGGGAAGAAGGTACCATTTTGTCACTTGGTTCATGCCAACGTAGAGGAGTGCGGATGTGTTATTTGAGGCAAGAAGAAAAGGTCCCTTCTCTGAGGTCCCCAGATATATTGGATCTTCCCAAACTAGGATCGAAAAACACAGCCTTGCAATGTTCTCCATCCCCAAGAGCCTGTTTGGAGTTGTAGTTAAGGCACCAGGCTACGAACCAGGAGACCAGGAGTTCTAGTCCTACCAGGCGCTAAGCCAGCTGGGTGAATTTGGGCCAATCCCTCCCTCTCTCTCTCTCTCTCTCTCTCAGGCCTTGGAAGAAGAAAGCAGGGGCAAACCACTTGTCAAAACCTTGCCCAAAAACTCAGGGACTCTTCCAGCCAGTTGCCAATGACTCAAAAACACACGTGCACTCTCTCTCTCTCTCTCTCTCTCTCTCTCACACACACACACACACACACACACCATATGCTGCCTGGTGTTGAAAGTGATGAACCTTTGAGCAACCTGTCAATGACTACTTCAGCTTCAATCGCAACAACACAAGAGCACGCAACAGATTCAAACTTAATATTAACCACTCCAAACTTGACTGTAAAAAATATGACTTCAGCAACTGAGTTGTCGAAGCGTGGAACTCATTACCCGACTCAGTAGTGTCAACCCCTAACCCCAAACATTTTTCCCTTAGACTATCCACTCTTGACCTCTCCAGGTTCCTTAGAGGTCAGTAAGGGACGTGCATAAGTGCAGCAGTGTGCCTTCCGTCCCCTGTCCAATTGTCTCTCCTTATCTCATTTATCTTTTCTTCCTTTCAAATATGTTCACCTATACTTTTATATCTTTTCTTCTATTCTTTTCTTTACTTATATTATTACATATCTTTCTCTTCAATGTGTATTATGTATTGGACAAAATAGATAGATAGATAGATAGATAGATAGATAGATAGATAGATAGATAGATAGATAAATCCTGCCACCCTCACCTGTGCAGAGGATTCTGTAAAAAACAGGGATGCGAAACCTATGAATCCGTACCGTAGGCACACAGCACAGCTTCCCTATTTAATTGGCCGTGGGTGTGTAATGTCCAGTAACAAAACCGACCCCAGTGGACGCTCTTTGGGCTGCTCGGTGGTCAGTTTCTTGGTGGGGAAATGAACCCGGCCAGCTCTGTGTGCTCAAGAGGCAGCCCAACTCTCTCCACCCAGCGCTCAGGGCCCAGAAGCGGGCCAAGTCGAAAGGGGAGAGCTTCGAGAGCTACGAGGTGTCGTACATGCGACTTATGAAGCTGACGGAAAACGGGGACATCAACCAGCTGGTGGAGGACTTCTTGGCCAAGGAAGGGAGGAACTTCGCCTACTTCAGCTACGTCACTGAACTGAACAATGACATGGAAAGGCTGCAGAAGAGGATTGAAGAGGTCCAGGTGGGTTCCTCCTCCTCCCGCCTCTCTTTTCGGGAAGCGCCTCCGGGCAGCTTCATTGGTCCTGGGGGGTCTTGAGTCTCAAAGGTGCTTTTTCAAGAGGCAACTGGACTCTCTGGGGGGTGGGGGTTTCTTTGAAAATGTTTCGCTTCTTCAGTTCTGACTTGGATGGGAGGCAAAGTCATAGAGGCCTGAAGAGTTTTTAACCTAATCCTATGTAGCTTCTGCTCCGGTAATCTCATACTACTAACCAGAGCATACAATACTTTCGCCAGGCCAATCCTTGAATATGGCTCATCTGTCTGGAACCCACACCGCATTTTGGACAGGAGAGCCCTCCATTCCTCCACTCCTCCACTCCTCCACTCACAACGGTATCCCCTACGCAACTAGACTCACAATCCTGGGTTTAGAAAGCTTAGAACTACCTCGCCTTCAACACGACCTAAGCTTAGCCCATAAAATCATCTGCTACAACGTCCTTCCTGTCAACAACTACTTCAGCTTCCACCACAACAACACTCGAGCACACAACAGATGCAAACTTAAAAGTAAACCGCTCTAAACTCGACTGCGGGAAATACGACTTTAGTAACCGAGGAGATGATGCTTGGAACTCACTACCAGACTCTATAAGTATCATCACCAAACCCACAAAACTTTACTCTTAGAGTATCCACTGTTGACCTCTCCCGGTTCCTAAGAGGTCAGTAAGGGACAGGCCTAAATGCACCAGCGTGCCTTCCGTCCCCTGTCCCAATGTTTCTCTCTTACTAGTATCATGTATATAGAAGACTGACGGCAGAAAAAGACCTCATGGTCCATCTAGTCTGCCCTTATACTATTTCCTGTATTTTATCTTAGGATGGATATATGTTTATCCCAGGCATGTTTAAATTCAGTGACTGTGGATTTACCAACCACGTCTGCTGGAAGTTTGTTCCAAGCATCTACTACTCTTTCAGTAAAATAATATTTTCTCATGTTGCTTTTGATCTTTCCCCCAACTAACTTCAGATTGTGTCCCCTTGTTCTTGTGGTCACTTTCCTATTAAAAACACTTCCCTCCTGGACCTTATTTAACCCTTTAACATATTTAAATGTTTTGATCATGTCCCCCCTTTTCCTTCTGTCCTCCAGACTCTACAGATTGAGTCCATGAAGTCTTTCCTGATATGTTTTATGCTTAAGACCTTCCACCATTCTTGTAGCCCGTCTTTGGACCTGTTCAATTTTGTCAATATCTTTGAATATAATATCTTTGAGTATATCTTTGATTATATCTTTGAATATGATATCTTTGAGTATATCTTTGATTATATCTTTGAATATGATATCTTTGAGTATCATGGATATAAATATGATTATATCTTGAATACGTATTTGACAAAACAAATGAATAAAATAAATGAAGGCCAAAATGATACATTTCTGAACTTCTGAACTTTGTAGAACGAAATCAGCAATCTGAAATCCCAGCGGAGGGTAGATGACACTACA